>NW_028277125.1:59525416-59848125 GCF_059951505.1 Python bivittatus | reverse complement strand
AAGCAGAAAACAACACCCTAATCAAGTAACTACCAAGGAGAAAACTACACCCCACCAACACTGGAAGGGCAAGCTACTGTATGTAAACAGGGAGCAAACCCCAAACTCACTAACACAAACAACCAAGCTCAGAAAGCACTAAGGATTCCACAATGTTTATTTCCCGCTTTCCTTCCCATCTCTGTTATATATGTGTTCTTTGTCTTAGGTGTGGAGGCTGGAGAAACAGCATGCAAGCTGGCTCGTAAATGGGCTTACTCAGTGAAAGCTATTCCAAAATACAAAGCAAAGATTGTTTTTGCAGGTGAGTAATCCAATTTTAGATTATTAAAAGCAACAGTAAAGCAAAAGCACTCAAAAGCCAACAAATGAAACTAGAGCAAAGCAGCAAATGAGGAATACTTTTGCATTTAAGAAAGGAGTCTGTGTTTTGCTTAAACATCAAACATGACATCTTAATGTGTCATAATGTTTCTGTTTCTTGAAATGGATTCATTTTATGACTTGCTTCACTAAATGACAAGAATGTGCAATGTGTCACCTGTTATTGTTATATACTAAAGTAGTATTTTTAATGAATGTGTTATCTGTTAGGTCGTCGCTATGGCATTAAGGCGAATCTTGCTTTAGGTTGTATTGGAATGGGCTGTCAAGCTGAACCTGCAGTTTTAAGCAGGTTATTTAGAAGGGGAAAAACTTCATATTTATTGGGACTTCATATTAACATTTAGAATTGTGTTACATGCTAGCCAGCTAGAATCAGTATGTTGGATGCTACAGCTTCTCATTCTTAAAAGGCATGTAAAGTTAACAAAGCAGAAGAGCCTTCTTGTTTACCATAATAGTAGTGCTGAGGGTTTCTGATGGACATGCAATTTAAAGTTCAAAATTAAAGTTATACCATGGAAAAGAAGTTTGTTATATTCACCATAAAGTAGAAAACAATGGTCAAGGATATTTTGGGATCTGTTCCAGCTAGATTGGTCCTCCATACACTCAGTCACCACCAACTTTACTGCTTATGACCTCAGTATTATTATATAATGAGGGTTTTTTTAATATAAAGATGAATGTCCCTTCTTATGAGTCTATATTAGATAGCAGTGTTTTGCTACCTGTTTTAGTTGGAAACAAAAAATGTAGGTTAAATAGCTTTAGCTATAGCATGGTGCCAAAAACAAATATAGTAAAATTATGACAGTGATCATTACAGATATAGGGATATGATCTATATTCATATAACAATCTCGATCTTTTTAAAACATATAGTTACTCATACCTTTTTTCATCTGCATAAATGTAACTTAACAGTAAATATAGGTATTTCTTTTAGTGTATTCTTTTCTTTTTTTTCCTACCAGCTGGCAACTTCTGGGGAAGAACATTGTCAGCAATCTCAAGCTCTACAGATCCTTCCAGCTATGACGGGTTTGGACCATTTATGCCAGGGTTTGAAGTAATTCCCTACAATGATTTGCCAGCTCTTGAGGTACCTCACAGTTCCCCAATCTGTGAGGCAATTTTTAGTTGAATGCATTTTTGTTTTATGGGAGCTGTCCTGGAAGACTGGAACAGCTATTGCAGAAGTGGCTTCTGGGTAATGTCTTAAGTATAACTGTTGCACATGGCGGTTTCTTTAAATGATCCTGCTCATTTAAAGATGTGAACCTGCATATGGCTGAATGTTCCCATGAACTGGTAGTAGAAGGCAGTTTTGAACTGCTTAAGCCTAAGAGCTCATGGTTCAGTAACAGGAAATGAGTTTGGAAAGTCTGCAACAGCGGATATGCATAACCACGACCACCTACCTGACTATCAAGAGGGAAAAATCTCTCTAGTATCCCAATAAATAGTTCCTACAACAGTTGCTTTGGGGCCAAATATGACAAAAAGAAGGATTCTGCATGTTGGTATGTACGGTAGGATTCAATAAAATGTTTAAAAATGGAGGCGATCACTTCAGAATTGAAAAGGTGGACTGGGCATATACTGTATGTGTTGAAAGGAGGAGAAGGTGAGGGGATGAAATGCAACCTATTGAACAATATGAATATGGACAGTGTTGGGCTTCAGGGTTTAGTGACCACAGTCACTAAACCCTGAAGCCCAACACTGCCCAGCAGATACTGGCTGTGAAGGCCTACACCAATATGAGTATGGTTCATGTTGAGGGACTGAGATGCGTTACTGGCTCTCTGCTTGTGGAGGAGGCAGGAGAGTGGATAATGCAAGCACAAAGAGTGAAATATGAAAATAGGGCAAAGAGGATGAAAGTAGATATCAAAAGGTATGCAGAACAGAGAATGAGGAAGAAAGGAGAAAGTAACATGAGAGACAGAAGTAAAGGGCCAACTTTTTATTACAAGTTTCACTTGTTTCTAACTAAGAATTTTCAACTTTTGATAATGGTAATAGGAGAAATCTGCCCTTCAAAGATTTCCCACTGAGAACTGGGAAACAGGAATATTAAATGCTATTTGATTGGCATATATTTTTCAGGTATTGTTTAACTAATACAGTTTTTTTTGCAAAAGCATTTCACTTTATTAAGCTATCCTATGCATTTCCCATGCTGAGACCATTTCAAACCATTTTTAAATTAAAGTGCCAAGAAAGCAAATTATTTAGATAGATGGTGACATACAGTATGCTTGTGTGTTGCACTAAATGAAAATCTTATCTGCATTTTTTGACATTTAAAAGATTCTGGTATGAGCTGACCTATTCAGAAATAAGATTCAATATGTTTTGGTTGTAGATCTTATTACAAGACTAGAATTGCCTCTCTTCTGAGTTGTATTTGGGGATTCTGATTCCTATACAAATATGCTTGTCCTTTTAGCGTGCACTTCAAGATCAAAATGTTGCAGCCTTTATGGTGGAACCGATTCAAGGTGAAGCTGGTGTGGTTGTTCCTGATAAAGGTTATCTAACAGGAGTGCGAGAGCTTTGCACGAAGCATAATGTAAGTTTCTGTACTAAAAAGACATTGTAGGAGGAGACCCATGTTAGTCTATGGTAGCCGAAAGTCAGAAGAGGTCTGGAACACATTTTCAGACTAGCAAATTTCATTAAAAGTCATAAGCTTTCATGAATTCACTTTGTCAGAAGTTCTAAAAAGAGAATACTTAAGCTTTGGGTAATGGCCAAGCCTTGTGACTAACCAACACAGTAATTTCTTTTAGAACAGAGAAAAGAATTGTCTATTGCTATTACATATTTCAAGGCACATATTAGAATATCTCCTGACAGTACTCTTTTGTACGTAAAATTATGTACTTTCTGGAATTTGATATCATATTTTCTAATATGGGGCTACAAAGCTATTACTGGACTGGAGACTGCATTCCAAAAAGTAGGCAGAAGTAGGATATAGAGGTGGGTAAGATGAGAACAAAAACTAAAGTTGGTTTTAAATGAATTTCAGGTCACTTAAAATGACAGAACCTTTGATTAAATATCATTAATAAGGTACTCCCTATAATCTCCCCTTTTTCTTGTAATCAGAATTATAGTTTGGTGGCAACTTTTAAAAACTTGCACCCAAAGCTTTTGGGGTCTCTCCTGTGCTTCTGAGGCCTTAAGTTTTGCATCTCTGATATAAAAACAAAATGCCTAGAAGTTAATGGTATAGCACTTTTTGAACAATCAGTGTTCCCTTTTCTCAGTAATGATGCTTCTCTTGCTCTGTTGGAACTATTTTTTCAAAGGTGAGACATTACTCAACTCTCTTATCATATCTGCTCTGTGCCTATCTTAAGCAGACAGAAGAATATGTTTTGTGTATTCTTAAGCTTGGACTTTTAACGTGCTTCTGATCAACTAGTAAACTGCCTTTACTATTCATTTTGTTGATAGGGTTGTTTTAACAACTTTGTTTACTTTTGATTATAGCATGGTTGAATATTAGTGGCATTTTTACATTAAACACATTTCTTAGATTGAACTATATAATAGTGGCTCAGATAAACATTTACATATCTTAGAGATATCACCAAGAGAGGTATTTTATAGTAGTAGATAGGAGGACAGACTTGTTTGTTCCAGAGGTATTGGGTGTGTGTGTGTCAGCTTCCCTGTGCTGATAAGAAGAACAAGCAGTTAAAAACTAAAGATTGGCAGGCGCTATAAAGGACTACAGATTTTTTCTGCTGAAAAGCATGGCTATTTTTGAAGATTGGTCTTTTAACTCTTGTTGTAATGTCTAAATAGGGCTTCTCTTTATTTTGTCCCATTTAGTTATCTCTCCCCCTTATTTCATATCCATCTGGTTTTGTTCTTCCCATTCTCTTCCTTTCTCTGCTTCCATCATGTTTTTGCTCTATCTGCCATGAGAGGAATGAATATACACTGTGCAATTTACTCAGGGAGATTTGACTGTTTGTGTTGAGAGAATGGTTGGTATATACAGATGGGATCAATTAATTTTATAAATGGGGTATCTTATTTTGAAAGTGATTGATTTTAATCAGTAGATATGAGGGCCATGTGGCAGTTTTGAAAGGTAAAAAAATGATTTGATCCAAGTGTCACATCGGCCATGTGAGCTCCATAAAAGGTGCAGCTTCCTTAAATGGTTGCCAGTAAGTATAACAGGCAGACGACTGCAACCTCCAAACCACCTTTCCACTCACAAATCTGAATCATTGCACAACTCTTTTAGTATTAATTTAATCCTTAGTTAATTGGTTAGTCTTGCCCCTGGCTTTTTTTGGAGCATGGCTTCTCGCCAGCAATAGATAGATTGATTGATCGATCGATAGACAGATAGATACAAGAGTGTTTCATATGAATATGGGAGGTGGTGATTCCAGGATTGGTTTTGGCTTTGAAGTAGCTCCTTTCTGGAGCTGAATATAATATTGCAGGAGATGGGGGCAAGGCTTGGTTCCACTCCAGCCAATAATATCATCTAGATGGGCAGAAGGATTCAGTCCTTGGGTCCTATCTTCCTCACACCTTTGATGAGTAATTCATGACTTCTACAGTGGAAGCCTTTTTTCCCTTCCACCCTCCTTAGCCCCTATAATATGTTTTGTATTGGTGTTTTTATGGTATTACTATATTGTGACCTTGCAGAGTTGATTTGGAGTTGAGTAGTGCCTAAATTGAAATCAATCAATCAATCAGTCTTGCTTCATAAAGAAATTCAGAATTTTGGAATTTTTCTGATGGCCAACAAGATTTCCTTTGATGACTGCTCATTTTGTGAAAATTCTCCAAGCTGCTAGTTCTCTGCAGATATAAAGGAGTTTTCTGGATTAGAGTAATTTTTTGGGTGTTTTCCAGTAGATGACGTGAAATAAACTCTGGTAATGCAAATAACAATAAGACCCTTCATAGCTAAAAGAAAGATGGACACTGGAGATATTTAAACATTTGGGGAAGCCAAGGGTTGTAGTGGGGAGGGCAATGATGGAAAATGGATGAACCATGTCATATATATGGGCGGTAGGAAATGGTCTCCAATTCTCAACAGTAATATTCAAGACTTGGTGAGTCACAAAAGGGTCAGGGGCTGCAGGTGGCCCAGAGCTTCACTCTACCCACCCCTGATGCAAGACACGGTATTGAGTTTTCACATTTCTTATCTCTTAAGAGGAAAAAATGCCTCCCCCCACCAAATTACGTAATAGAGATATATGATAAGAGTAATATAATAAATAGCTTTCAAACATTAGATTTCTTTGTGATATGATTATACAATATTAGCTTCTTGAAACATAGTTGTTTGGAATATTAGAATGAAGTTGATATGTTGAAGAAATATTTATCCTTGAATTTCCATAGAAAGTTATGGTTGATTCCCTTTATATTTAACAGGTGCTCTTTATTGCTGATGAAATTCAGACTGGATTAGCCAGAACAGGGGAAATGCTAGCTGTTGATCATGAAAATGTTAGACCTGATCTGGTCTTGCTTGGAAAGGCTCTGTCTGGAGGTGTTTATCCTGTAAGTACTGCTTTTTTAAGCACTCTGAATTTGTTTGTGAAATTTTCAACAGATTGATTATAACAAGAGTTATTTGTAGAGTAATGGATCACATTCCAATCTTGGAGCTGTTACAGCGTGGCAGGGCTTCCACAAATCATTCCTATGTGCATTAAAAAAAAATCTTAGTAGGAAGGAAACATCAAATATCTCTAATATTGATGATGTGAGGGTTGCTTTTTAAAATTATATATATATATATATATATATTGTTTTTATGAAACACTTTTTAGAAAGAAAAAAAAGAATATAAAGATGAACAAGAAAAGAAAAAAAGCAAAAAGAAGAGAAAAAGAAAACATAAACGGCATTTACAAGCATCATGGATTTAAATAGGACTAAATTTGATAGAGAAGAATGTTCAATATTTTATTAGTTTTATAAGACTGAGATAGTCTGTTCTCCTTGATGGGCATGCACTTGCTGCAAAATAGATAAATCTGACTGAATTCAAGAGGAGTTTGCACCTGTGTGGAGGATTGTAACCTCTGAGACAAATCCATGAGAGGAAGCTTCCTTGAACTTCATGGGACTTAGTTCCAGGCATAGGGTTACACCAAAAGCCTGCTTGGTGAATCATTTGGGGCTCCTGAGGGTAACTTAGAAATGAACTTGAGCCCTTGAGTTGAGCAAGAGGGACTGAAATGGTCAGGCTTTTTGAAGAGGCATTCTCCAGGATCCATCTGCTAAGGAATGCCATCTGGTGGGGGCCAGGAAGAGAGCCTTTTCTGTCATGGCTCCTGCCCTTTAGAATATCATTCCCCCAGAGATTAGATTGGCCCTGACCCTGTTGGCCTTTCATAAGGCCTTAAAGACTTAGTTTTGTCACCGGGCCTAGAGGGCAGCAGGTGGGGCTAACATAACATTGCTTAAGTTGACTTGTGATTGATGGTCTGTTTTTACCTCAGCTGCTGTTTTTATGTGTGTTGTTGTTTTTGTTTTTATGTTTTTAGATTTTCTTTTAACACTGTTAACCACCCAGAGTCATGAATTTGAGATGGGTGGCCCTATAAATTTAAATAAATAAATAAATAAATAGTGGCTGGCTTGGGCTGGCACTGGCTAGGGCTGCAGCAGAAATGATTGGAGAGACCTTTGGCACTGCTGATCCAAGATGCCTTTCCAAGATACCACTAAAAGGAGACCCAACATTAGCATTTTCCAAGAAGCAATATGGCAAGAAAACTCTGAATTAACACCTAAAAATGAGCTACTCTATATTGCTACCTTTGGCTCTGTACAGTAGACATTTAGGTGGTAGGGACCAAAATATTCTGAAAGGATGTTGCAAAACAAAGTAACATTTCTTTTTTAAATTTTTAAATCATATTTCCTCCATAGGTGTCAGCAGTTCTGTGTGATGATGAAATTATGCTCACCATAAAACCAGGTGAACACGGCTCTACATATGGAGGGAACCCACTGGCCTGCCGAGTCGCCATGGCAGCACTTGAGGTACGTAAATAACTGTTTAAGGCCTTCACAAAAGGATCTGTTAACACACTGAAATGTTTAAGTACTTGAAACCTGCATGACACCGATACTAACAAACACTACAAAGTAATTCTATATAATTTGCTTTATGTCCTTCAAAAGAAGATGTGTGTAATATTATAATTTTGGGAACCTCTTGATTGTCTGTTATAGCACTGTTCCATATTAAACTTAATGTTGAAACCATTATGATATCCCCAGAGTTCATCTTTTTCAACTTTATTTTAAAACTGTTTTAGGTAATTGAAGAAGAAGAATTAGTTAAGAATGCAGAAATCATGGGCAATATATTGAGAAGTGAGCTCATGAAGACTCCATCAGATATTGTCACTCAAGTCAGAGGAAAAGGATTATTAAATGCTATTGTTATTCGGGAAACTAAAGGTAAAATGATCATATTGTGCTACCACATATCACTGTGATAGAAAGTCCATCTCATCATCCCTGCAAGGAAGATTTGCAGTACCAGTTCAAAAACCATAGCCAAATATTCAGCACATCCTTCCAGCTTTCTTGGATGGGAGTCGTGATAGTGCAGCTTCACTGGGGAGGTGGCAATCTGGTTTTCTTCCTCCAGCCTCACACCTTCATCCCACTACATTAAAACACATAAATACCTATGCAGCCTGTAAAGAAGGGAGTGATGTGCAAGAGCCAAAATGGAGTTTGCCAGTCTGGGAATTGAAGTTTAATATATCTGGAGGGTACCAGCTTGGGGAAGGCTAGTTGATGGTGATGACAATATATACAAAAGGGAAAATATTGAGAGAACTCTTGCCAAATTCAGACTTAACAGAATAGCCTATTTGCAGGTTCAGGGCAAAGTCTGAAGCCCCAAACGCTTCATATGTTGTCTCTATACAACCATAAGGTAGTTCTAGTCTTCCAAAGTTGTTTTGTCCCGTGACTGGAAAGGAAATAAAACTGCAGCCTGTCTGTCATATTGTATTAGATTTGGATTGCAAAGAAAATATACCAATCTTTTTCCTTTTAATCTTTCTGAAGATTGGGATGCCTGGAAAGTGTGCCTGCGACTCCGTGACAATGGACTGCTGGCCAAGCCGACACATGGAGATATCATCCGGTTGGCTCCCCCGCTAGTGATCAAGGAAGATGAGATCAGAGAGTGCATTGAAATTATCCACAAAACCCTTCTCTCTTTTTGAAGGCGCCTTGTTTAACCCATGCCCGCAATCTGACAGCATAGTGCTGTGGCTGGAGCAAAGTACTGGAGCAGTTCAGCCTGATCCTTCCTGGTTTAATTTTTTTTGCTCTGTTCAGTGAGAGAAATTCAGCCTTTGAAGATCAAATTAAATCATTTGTTTTATAATGGACCTAAAGGAAAAAACATCTGACTAAATTTCTTCCCTTTTTTCTGTATTGTGGACTATTTGTCCAACCTCTTTTAATGAATTATAATTTGAACAGTTCCTTACCTTTCAGCCAAGGTATAAATGATATATCTTCATGAACCAAATATTATATCTAATGAAATTTTTCATTAAAAAAATAATGTTGACATTCTTTTTTCCATTTTGTGCTGAGACCTAAAGTCTTAATTGTTGGGTGATAATGATTGTATCCTGTAAGGAAATCCTGGTTTTGAGGAAATAGGAATATTATAATGCTTTGCTGTTTGAAACAAGTACTAGTTCATAAAGGCTAATCAAATGGAGTAAAATACAGGCAGTTTCTCATTACAAGCACACATATAAATTAACAACCTACTGCACCGTGTGCATTTCTGTCTATGTGACTTTGTAAGTTATAAATCAGTGGGAACTTCAACATTGTTCTAAAACTAATATTCCTATTTTTAAATTTGAGTCTGCATATGAAAGCTTTATGAATAATGTTGAGAATAATATACAAGGGATCTGTAATTTCATTATCAAGATTCATATTGAAAACTCCCAGAAGCAAATTTCATAGTGCTTGGAAATTGCTCAAGCATCTTTTTTTTCTTTAAATCACATTTTGAAAATGCCGCCTCTCTCTAGATGCAAATTAGGCTGCTTGGAACTGCTGATCCTTTGGCCCAGGGAGAGCCTGGGAATGTTCCTTTGCAGCTATAGCTCTAGAAACGGGGAGAATTACTGCCCACTTCCTGCCTCGTTTTTCTGGAGTTAAGAGCAGCCAAGGCTGCTTTCTGTCCTTGTGGCAGGAAGCCCTCTCTTCCCCACCTTTTGCAGGATGGCTGATTGCTTGAACAAGGATTTTGCATCCTCTGGTCAGCTGCTTACAGCACGGCAGTGCTGCTGAAGGAACGGCTACAACGGGCTCTGCTGCCGCATCTGTCGGTTTGGGCTTCATAATGTTTGCTTACAGTAAAAATAAATTAAATATATATGTGTGTATGTGTGTGTGTACACACACACACACACACATGTATATAGTTGTTCCTTTGAAAATACATTTTGAACAAATGATAACTATTGTCCTGCTGCTAATAGTGTTTATGTGCTCATGATAGGAACAAATTGCTATCTACTCTCACTTGCTAAGAACAAATTCTGTAACACAGGTAATATGAAGCTTTCTTGAAATTGTAGATTATGAGTTACTAGTTGGGAAGCAAGATGGCCAAAGGAACAAAGATGTCAGTACTGTGAAATTGCTTGTATTGTGCATGGACATCTGCAGGGAGTGGGGTTCAAGAACTGTAAGGTGGCAGGCATGGCATTGTGATCCAAGTCCTACCCCTTTTGTACACACGTGGGATGTCAGTACATGTACAAGAGGCAGGTCTTGGATTGCATCACCTCACCTGCCATTTTGCAGATTTTGACACTCCCCGCCCCCAGCATGGACCCTACTGGCCAAACTGATGATTACTTCCCAATTCTTTGCTTATTAGATTTAGTACTGATCACAGATACTGATTTTGACCAACTTCATCTTTGTGTACTATTTATTGTGTTATTACTGACATTTGTTAGGATGGGTGTGCTGTTACAGCTAGGTTGAGTCAGCTGCTTAAAAGTGCTTTTGAACATGGACCTGGCATTCTACATGTTTAATTTAATGATGTACCGCCTAAGGACACGTGAAGCCCTGAAAGTCTCAGCTGTCGGACCCTAGAATGCCTGTAAAGACTATATTTTTTAATGACAGAAGAGAAAAATTATTCCATATTTGAAGAGTAGCCACATTCATTGTATGTGAATTAAATTAGATTAAACCAAATCTAGTTTTTGTCCTGGCCTTCCCTGTTGGAAAGTTTTCTTGAATTTATTAGAAAGGGTGAATGAAAGGAGGCATAACCAGGTTATCCTAGATTGATTTGCATGACCAGATTAAGGAAGTAATGGTTAGTGCTTTTATTTTTATATATTGTACTTTTTATTTTTATATAAATTGAAATCGTTTGCTGCTAGTGGAAGTAGACCAACATGGCCCAATTTACACTAACTGATCTTTATATTTTAATGCTGGGGAATGATACACCCTTTTCTCCTTTATGCTCCAACCAGCTTTTTTAATGCTTGGAGCAGCTGGCCATTATAACTTCTTATTTTAGCAGCTTGAAAAGTTACAAATATGAGGCAGCAAACATTATTTTGTTGATTTCCAATGGCTTAGAACAGTGTTTCTCAACCTTGGCAAATTTAAGATGTGTGGACTTCAACTCCCAGAATTCCCCAGCCAGCATGCTGGTTGGGGAATTGTGGGAGTTGAAGTCCACACAACTTAGAATGTAACTAGCCATATCGTGAGCTTTGCTGTTCATCTTATTAGTAAATATATGCTTGTTCTGTATCTTCCAGAAGGTGGTGCCACATGCTCATCTTTGATTTGTGTCTGGTTAGGGGTGGGAAAATTGTGATAAGCTGTGCTTACATTGCAACCTTTAAAATAGGAAGACTTACCAACTTTGTAGCTAAGCCTTTGTACTACTTTCTAGAAAATAGAACAATTATTCAAATGTTTAAAAATAATGCCATAACAGATTATAAAGAAGTTAAATACAGAAACTATTAGGGTTACCACATGCTGGCTCTTATGAGATGACAGAACATCTTATTCTTTCTTTGATGCAGGAAAGGTGGGATCAATACATTTTGAGAAATAAAAACTGTGGTCATTGTAGTGAACACTAGATTTGGACCTGAAAAATGTCTGGTTTCATATTCAGTCTCTGCCATTCATTGGCTACATTTGCATTATTGTTTCTTGGTTTAATCAGTTGAGATGGGTGTGTATCCACTTTTGTTTTAAACAAGTTGTAGAGTTCTGCAGCCAGAAATCCACAGTTAACCATGGTTCATTGTTTATGTCCCCATTGGGAAAATATTTTACCAAATTTGGAGCAAGCTAGGACATGAGCCCACATTTTAAAGTAGTGTATGATGATGACTTGTACCATTGATAACTAGAATTTCCAGCTGCAGCTGTACCAAACCGTGGCTTCTTCCAGTGTATTGAAGAAGGAAGGGTTAGTAGTTTTGGCAAACGTTTCCTGAATATTTTGGTATATTTAAACTGCAATATAATTGTCCAAACTGGACTACTGTATAGTCTCAAGTTTCAGCCTCATTTCACTGTGCATTTTTAGAACAAGCTGAAGGCTTGTCCTGAACGCTATAGAAATGCTAAATAGAAGTTATAATCATAACAGTCCTGCATTTCTGAAATACTTTTACCAGGTTATAAAAATGAAACTACTGTGCACAAAATCAGGAGGTGTAGTGTGCAGTAAAGATTAAGAAGATTTATATTCCACCTTTCAGTGCAATGATTTTCAAAGCAATTTGCAAACAACAGATTGAAGCAATTAAAAAAAAAACCCAGTCCATTTGTCATCTGGATGTTAAATACCAGACCGTGCTTCTGTTTGATTCTGCGCTTGCACTCGCTGCCAGTCAAATTGGAGTGTTCCTCCTAGCCGGTAGAGCAGAAGCAAGCTCCCTGTAGCTGCTCCTTAAGTAGCTGGCCATATTGGTATTTCTTTTGCTAGAATATTCCCGGGGGATAAGGGTGCTCCCACCAAAACACTTCTAAATATGGGATCAGAGCGCTCAGCCTTAATCATTGAATTATGAGATCCGCATGAACCTGCCCTTGAAAAGGGGTTGGAAGCTCCAACATGCAGTCGCCATATTGCTTTCTGATAGCATTTAGCTGACCATATTATATTGGTCTTGCATCAAGTATACGCCAGGTAAAATTCAAAGTGTTTGTTTTTACCACTAAAGCCTGAAATGATAAGAGTACTTTACATGCACATTATTTAAAATCTGCTTGTGAGGCCCATTTGTATATCCCAGTACCAAATGGGTTCAGGATGGCAACTTATTGGATGAAAAACTGGATGAAAAATTGTCTATTTAGTTTTCAACCCGTTCTGTTAAGTTTTCCAGAGGGGTTTCAAATGTGTTACTTCTGTTCTTTTTTTAATTTAAGGAGCATTTCTGTCCTCTTTGTAATGCTTTAAGTTCTTAAATGGTTATAAAGTTTAAACTCTACATTGCTTTGAGGTAATCCAGAAATCCTACAAATGTACAGAAGATGGTTATAATTCATTAGAAATTGGCAGAACTCTTAAAGCATTATTGTTAGTTTGAGCTGTATCTCACCCAGCATTTATGCCAGGGACTAATTGTTTTATTTTGTATTTCATTTTCATTTATTTGAAGGCTTATGTTATAAGACCTTACCACATCCTCATCCAGATTAGTTCAGTGTGTCATTTCTAGTTGGATTTTGGAAAGGATCTCATGAGGCTGAGATGCTGCTGCAAATATTGTGTTTGGTCTTTTTTTTTTTTAATGTGCTGAACAAGTGATAATCAACATGAATTCCATCTGATGGTTTATCAGTCTATAATTACAAGCCAACTTGGCTCTTACACCTTTTTGGTTGGAATATTCAGGGCAGATACTGCTTTCAGCAAGTGGCTGAAAAATGCCTGGCTTTTATCAAGAAAATATCTTCTGCTATTTTCTTTCTGTGTTTATTGAACAGTGGTCTCTTGGTTCTAACTTTAGCCAGCTACTATTCTCATTTGGGTGAGATGACAATTTGTGGCTGGAACGGAAATCACTTGTTTAAGAAAGAGCAAAAATAGGTGCATCATATTTTCAAAGTTCTCTCCTTAAATACTTCTTATAACTCAGTTGTTAGTTTCTTTATTCCCTTAATCCTAATAACATATAATTGAGACAAGGTTCTTCTGTTTTGGTGGAACTTGGTTCCATAGAGTTGAAAAGACTGCAACTTTAAAAAAAAAAATCCTCTTGAACGGATTCAAAGGTAGAAAACAAGTGCCTTGTTTCCCCATGATTTATAACTGCAATTGCTAGTTGATGCAGACACCCATACTATAGTCACTTAATTGTGAATGTGTTCCATAGAAGTCATAGGATCTCTGAGCAAATATATTTTCAGTTTGCTAGCCTTCATTCTTTCCATTACCATAGCTGGATACTAGTTCATCACAACTACACTCTTGTCTCTGAATACAAGGAGAAATAGAGCTGTATGTCACTTGCAGAGTGATGAAAACACATCTCAAGCCAAGCAGTACAATTGCGGGGTTGCTATAAACCTGATATAAACATATCCGTTTTTATTTTATGGGGAAAGGAGAGCAGAACTAATAATCCGTTTCTTGGCTGGTGTGGGTCTTCCGGGCTGTGTGGCCGTGTTCTGGAGGTTTTGTTTCCTAACGTTTCGCCAGCACCTGTGACCGGCATCTTCAGAGTGCAGGAGCACAGACAGGAGCAGTTCTCTCTGTGCCCAGGGTGATGGGACTCTTTTGTGGGTATTTATAGAGATAGTCTGTGCTCCTGCACTCTGAAGATGCCGGTCACAGGTGCTGGTGAAACGTTAGGAAACAAAACCTCCAGAACACGGCCACACAGCCCGGAAGACCCACACCAGCCATCGTATGCCGGCCGTGAAAGCCTTCGACAACACAATCCGTTTCTTCTTAGCCAACTTGAACAGGGGCAAAAATCCTGTATATAGAATATGACAACAGCTGAGCATCCACAAGACCAACAAGAATTTATTGGCATCGTTTATCAATGTTAAAATAATGTACCCAGGCCAAGGAAGATAGGTAATACTTTACACAATGCATAATAAAGGAAAATGTCCATCACTTCCTGAATCCAGTGATGGTAGGATGTGGTTGGAAGGTACTTGGGTGCCTGCCTTTGTCCTCCTCTGGAAAGGGAAGGGTGAACTTACTCTATTACTGTCATCTTTTAAAGGTGGGGCAGAATAATTTAACAACCATGTATGAATTGGACTGAACTGGCTGGATACCTTGAACTGCAAGAAGAACAAATTGTTCAATTCTAGATAGACTGCTGACTAATAATGAAACTAAAGCTTAAATATTTCAGAGGTGTAGTAAAGTGAGGTCAGGAGTCACTGGAGAAGGCCTTGCTGCTTGAAAAAAATCTAAGGCAATTGAAAAAGAGGCTGATAAAAGACAAGTTGGCAAAATACTATCACTGATAATACTGTATAAGCATAAACATAGAATGATATCTATCAGGTGATGAAGAGCTTACTGACTGAAAACAACAAATTCTCCCTTCTGTGAGGCAATATGAGAAATCCCAGTCACAAGATCCCCAAAGTATACTGGGTATCACAGCATCATTCTAACTAGCTAGATTATTCTGCACAGTGATTCCAACAATTTGCCACTGAGATAGATCATCTAATATTATACCTCATTTAAAGAGCTTGATCTCCGAATTGGACAACTTTTCAGCAGTATGGATGGTCCTCAGTACTCAGTTTAGATTGCAAACATATATACACTTAAATGATAGTGAGCCACGTCATACTTAGTTGATTTTTTCTTAGACTCGTATTAAAGTGTGCTGTTAAAAGCTACTTCTAATTTATATACTAATTTCCTGCCTCAGATGTAAAATGTTGAATGGGAGTTCTGGACTGGCTTTACTGTGAGTGAGCATCCACAACAGAACTGTAACACAATCTTCCCCCACCAGATGCCCACAAATGGTACTGGGCTTCCATCATACACATCCAATTTAGTCATATACTGTATGTGACCAGATTGTACATCTTGACCCCAGACCAACCAGTTGATGCTATCAAGGTCTTGTCCGAGTATCTAGAGGCTGTGGGGACCTGGTAGAACTGGGTTAAGCTCAACTTTTACAAGACTGAGTGTCCATGGGTCTTTAGACCAGGGACTGGGGACTGGAGATATTTTACCTTTAGTGCTGAATGGGGTTGCATTTCTCCCTTTGGGACTGGTGCAAAATTTGGGGGTCTTTTTGGACTTGCAACTCCTGCTCAAGGAGCAGGTGATAGCTGTGGCTAAGAAGGCCTTCATGCAAATACATCTTGTGTGCCAATTGTGCCCTACCTAGATTGGAGGGTGGGGGAAAAAGCCCTTCAGACAGTCAATCATGCTTTGGACACCTTGCATATGGACTAATGCAATGCGCTTTACAGGGACTACCTTTGAAAACCACTCAAAAGCAGCCACAGCTCCAGAATGCAACAGCATGGGCAAGCCATATCATGCCCATGTAACACCTTTGCTTTTTGAACTGCACTGGTTACCAGTAGGCTTTTGGGTGCAAGTCAAGGTGCAGGTTATCACCTATAAAGCCCTTCATGGCATAAGGGCTATCTTCCAGAGTTTCTGTCCATCCTATAAGATTGGGCAGAGTTGGCATGCTCTAGGTCTTATAAGCAGTGTCATCTGATAGGACCCAGAAAGTGTGCATTCTCCTTCACAGTGTCTGTCTTCCAGACCAACATTCTCCCAAGATCTGTCTGGCCCCTACCCTGACCACATTTAAAAGAGTCCTTGAAAATTTGGCTCTTGCCCCAGACCTTGGGTTAGCACGTGGCAAGTCCTATACTGTTTTTAGAATGGTTGGTTTTTCTTCTTCTGAATGCCTGTGATTGTAAAACTTTTTTTAAAAAAACAATTATTTTATTACTGTATGCCACCCAGAGTCATTATGGAGTTGGGTGGCCTTTCTACATTAATAAACAAAACAAATAAAACAGGAAGAAATACTGTAACTATGAATTAGGGAAGCTTCCCACCAATTTTGAGCATGTTTGGATTTGTAAGAAGATCCTGTAGATCCTCTTGCAAAATAACGAAGAATTGCTTCATCATATAGTTTCCTCTTCTACAATACATGGCCTTAAGTTCATCTTTGTCTTTTTTCTAGGAAAATATACTGTGTTGCAGATGTCCATTTTTAATTTTCTAAGGAAGTTTATTGAATAGAACCCATTTGAATCTTACACAGATGATGCTAGTGATTTGCAGCATGACAGCTTCTCATTTAAAAATTTTATTTACCCTTTTAATATACAAAGGAGACTGATGGGTATCAAAAGGGTGTCTATAGCCATATTTGTGGTTCTGGGTACATGATAGAAATCCAGATTTATGATTTTGATTTACTGACTTATCTAGCTCACTCAGCCTGTCCCAACTTTGTGTTCTCCCACAAATTCCCAACATATTTGAAGGCCCTTGGGTTACAGATGCCAGCTATTATGTTTTTGTAAAAGGATAAAGGTATGTTGCAAAAGACAATGTGATCATCTTCCAATAGTCGATTCCAGAATGTAAAGGTGGAATTCACTTTGGTTTAGTTTTCCTGCCTTAACCAAGATGTTGCTTCTGATAATTGCTTATCTGGATAGAAGTAACTATCTCTAGAAACTGTTTTTCTCTCTAAGATAGATAGTAAATGTCCTTTCAGTGCTGATTGATTGTTTCAGCAACATCTGCCAAACCTATTCAGACCTGTGGTATGAGTAAACACACTGATATACTTCTTTGCCACTTATTTCTCTGTCAGCAAAGAACAGCCCCTTCCCTAATGGTCCACCAAGCTTAAAATGCTTTGTAGAGAAGTGTTTGTATTCACAGTGCAATAGAAGCTATGAATAAAATAAAGGCTAATGCTCCCTGCACTCTAATATTAACCTTCATATGCACAGAAATGAAAATGAGATTAATGTCATTCCAGCTAAGCATTCCGGGGCAGATAGTCAATATTCAGCTATTATATTTGCATTGTTGAGATCATCAGATTCATGAATGTAGCAGACAATCTGTGAGTGTTTTCCTTTAACAGAAGAGACTAGTATACAAATGAAACTAAAAGCAACATTTTGTATGGCTGTATGTAGATTGACTGGAGTAATGTTATTAGACAGACTGTCTGCAGAACTGACTTCTTCTAGATAATTGCCATGTTTAACAATTTATGATTATGGTTATGGGAATCATAACCATTTTTGTTTGCCCTGCATGCCATATAATTTAATTTTTCTTCAGGGACTTTTCACAAGCAGGACAGGTGGCATAACAGTGCTTATTTTTTTTTTAAAAGTTATGTTTTGTTTTAAAAAACGCTTTTCTGTTTTGAGAAAGGATGTTGACTTCCATTTTATAACACAATAATAAACACATTTGCATATAAAATATTACATTAAAAAAAGCTCCTCTAGTATTTTTTTAAAAAATTATGCCTTGTAGTGATTCTGAAAAAAAACACAAGTTTCTGAATTTGATTGATTTCCAGGGATCCTTCCAGGTGGGTAGGTCTTAGTACTGACAACCAAGAAGCTTAGTGCAACTGCTTCATCCATTTCTTAGCTGTTTTTTAATTTATAGGAACAATGCTAAAAGACATGGAAGAGCTGTCTGGAGTCCTTCTAAAATCCAAGGAATAAAACAAGAAAAGTACTCAGTAAAAGTGTTATTCAAGGGCAGCCTGGCAAAAGGGGTGTGGTTATGAAGCAGGGAAGTGTACCTATAATTGCCCAGCCCTGTGCAAGGCCTTGACACATACACAAAACCATACTTGAAAGTGGCCACTTGGACTATTAAGTTCAACTACCTGCACAAGACAAGAATGTAAATTAAATTATCCCTGACAGATTCCTAGTCTCTGCATGAGCACATCCAGTGAAGAGGAGACTCCCAATCTACTGGGGAACTCTTTCTACTGTCAGGCTACCCAGGGAAATGTTTTTAAACAGTTGATTGGAATATATCTTCCTGTAACTTAAATCCATCATTCTGCATCCTGAATTCTGGAATGAAAGATGAGTCATTACTTTTTTCTGTGTAACATCTTTCTGGTATTATAAGAGTGCTACCATATCCTCACTAAGTCTTCTCAAGTCTTCATGGGGTCAGCTTCTTCCATCTCTCATAATGGGACTTAATTTTTAGTTTCCTGATCATCCTTGTTATTTTCCTGTGAGCCTGTTCCAGTTTCTCTGAAACTTTTTTATGGTGTGATGCCCAGGGCTGGACACAGATCTCACCAAAGCAGAATAAAATGCAATAATTGTTCATGTTGTTTTGAAACTATACTTGTACTAATTCAGCCTAAAATTGCATTTGCTGCCACATCACATTGTTGGCCAATATTCAATTTACTATTACTCATATTAGTATTTCAAGTTGTCTTTCACAATTACTATTAGCAAGCTAAGTATTTTCCCATTATATATTTGTGCATTTGAGTTTATTTCCTAAGTGAAGAGCTTTGTATCCGTCTGTTAAATGTTTTTATTTTGGTACTTTGACTGCATTTCTCTAACCTGTGAGCATACCTATATCCCCCCAATTTTGTACTATCTGCAAATTTCATTGACATTTCCCCTACCTCTTCCTCCAAGTCATTAATAAAAATATTGAAGAATAAAGAGCCCAAAACTGAACCTTGTAGCAATCCACTCAGTACCTCATTCCAGTCTGTCAAGTAACTCTGTCTTACAACCTTCAGTAAGATTTTTTCCCCAATAAGATGTATCCACTTAATTGTCATGCCATTCGGTTCAGCTTAATTAGAATGTCATGAAATATTTTGTCAAATGCTTTGCTGAGATGAAGATATATTATGTCTATAGCATTTTCACAATCTGCTAAGGAAGTTATCCAAGAAAAATGAGATAAGATTAGTCTGACAAGAATCTTTTCTTGATAAATCCATGCTGACTTCTAGTAATTACTGGATTGTTTTCTCATGGTAATTATAAATTAACCTCTTTCTGTTATACTGTAAAATCTTTCCAGGTATCGGTGTTGACTGACTGCTCTGTAATTCCTTGCAACCTCCTCCCCTCCCCTTTCAAACACAAGGGCAACATTTGCACCTCTCCGGTCATCTGGGACTCTGCTAGTTTACAGGATTCTTCAAAAAAATACACAAAGATTGACCAGACCATCAGCTAATTCACTGGGTTTCCTGTGATGCAATTCACCTTTCTCTAGATATCTAAATTATTCAAAAATAGTTATTCCCTAAGTCTTTATTAATTAAAGCTTCAATCCCATCCTTTTATCCTGCTTTACACAGTGTCCTAGTACAATAATATTTTCATGTTGAAGAAGATTGAACCAAAATAGAAGTTGAATGGTTCTGTCTTTTCTTTCTTCCCTATTAGCATTTTTCCATTTTCATCGAGTAGCTTGTATATTTTCCCTTCCTTTCTCTTCCCTTCCATATTTAGAACTACCATATCTTTGGTGCTATCTAGGGATTGACTGGATTTTTGCAGCCTAGATATTGTTGCCTGAATATAGCTACAGAAGCATTATTATTATTATTAATACGTTTTGCCTTTTTGATCTTTAGACTTCGTGATACCCTGCCTATATTTCTGGGGTATTTGTATATATTCTTCCTTGATTATCTTTCCTTGGCCCTTTTTAGTCTTCAGATTTGCAATAAGCTTTTCCTATAACCACTTTGGCTTCTGCTGTTCTCTATTTTCCTTTTTCTTCATTGGAATTGTTGCAATAGTGGGTTTGATGTCTTTTTAAAAGGAATTTGAGCTGTTTTTCTCCAGTAGATACTCTTGCCAGAGAATCCTACTTCTACTTTCTGAGTTTATTAGAATTTGTTTTTTTGAAAGACAAGAAATGTGTTTGAGTAAATGCAGCACTTGAAAAAGATGCGAAGGTGGCTAGACACTGTCATTGATGACATAAGCATAAGGTTACAAGAAACAGTTATTGATGGACAGTCCTATTGAAATGATGTCCATCGGGTCATAAAGAGTCAGATGTGACTGAGTGACTGAACAATAAAAAATTCGGTTTAAGTTTCTCTTAAAACCAACAAATAGTCAGTTCCCTCTTAATGTTCCTGCTAGTTATATTTCCTCAGCTCAAGGGTAGCTGATCTTCTTGTTTCTCTTTCCAACTTCTAAAGAGAAAATTGCCAGCAAGATAAATTGGTAATTTTCTGGGAGGACCATGCTTATCAAAGTTTCCTTCCCAATAGATGTCAGGATAAAGTCCCCCTTCATGCCTCTTTGACAGATCTGCAGTTTACTTTTGGAAGTTATCATCCACATGTTCTCCTTAACATTCTGGCAATAGTAAATACCTACAACAATATTGCTTTTATTTGTTCCTCCACTTATTTAACTCCTTATAACACTTCCACACAGTGAAACACAGTGAACACACTGAAGTTCATTCATTGGACTTATCAGCAGACAATGGATACTTCTAACATTCAGTGGAACTCCTTTTCCTGTTTTATGTTCCTGTTCCTGTTGAACAAATTATATTCCTCAACTGCTGTGTTCCAATCATGGGATTAATTCCACCAGGATTCTGTTATCTATGAAATCATGTTTATTTTCCTGTAAATGTTCAAGCTGATCTTGATTGTTTCCTGTACTCTGAGGTGGTGTATGAAGGCCATGAACTTTTAAGCCAATATTTTTTCTGATTTTTCAATTAGTAGTTTAATAGGCCAAATAACTATAACATTCCCACTTCTTTCTATAGTACGCACATCTTTAACTGAGATCCTTACTTCAAGGTTTTCATTTCCAACCCCCAGGATTCAGTTTGAAACCCTCCTACTCAAACTCTCCATGCTTCAACCAAACATATATGTCAGCAGTTTATCATCTAGATAATTCAGACTATAGTTCTGGAAACTAAATCTCTTTTATCAACATTTCCCCAGCCAGTCATTTACGTGGAGCATTCTTCTTTCCAGGCCTTTTCCATGGACTAAAAGGATGGATGAAACTACTGTTTGAATTCTCAGGATCTTAAACTTCCTTCCTTAGGTCTTCAAAGTCCATGTTGATATGGTTGTAATATATTTTTGTAGTATCATTTGTTCCCACATGTATCAACAGCCAGGGATTAGCATCAGTCGGGACTTGATAAGTTAAGTCTATCATAACCCTGATCTTTACTGCTGGCAAACAGCACACTTCATGAACTGATGGGTCAGTTGGCAACCTTTTATTCTCATCAGTTCTTTATAGTGAGTCCTCAACTGTCACGGTTCTTTGTCTTCTTGCCTGGCACAGTCACATTCCACTTCCCTTCAGGGATTCACTAGCCTGTCCAGTGTTCTACAATCTCTTCCCCCAACCCCAAAAGCTTAGATACTGTTTTATATGCAAGAGCCTGAAAATTATTCACAGCAGAATATCTTGTTCACTGGCCTTGTTCCTTTCACTGTTTTCCTTATCAGTTTTTGTTATAGAACCACCTTTCTTTGATCTTGCAAATCTTCATCCTCTGTCTCATCATATAAAGTGTAGTCCCTCTGACTTTTTCTTCAAGAACTGCTACAAACTGGCATTTGCTGCAAATATGTGCCAGATTATTCTTCGGCAGGAACACAAACACAGCACAGCATTGCAGGTCACAATTGCAAGTTTCTGTCCATCCATCTTTATTTTTAGTTTTTAAGGCACCACCAGTAGAAAGGCATTTACAACCTCTTGTGTCCTGCTCAGGTCTCTCAACATAGCTAAGCACAAAGCTTTTAGGATTCTCCCACTGACAAAATCTTAGTAGCTTTCTCTGCCTGCTTACTCAGTGAATTATTAAAAGACTATCCTTTTCAAATGCAATAACTGTAACTGGGCAGAAGACAAGGCAACCTCTGAGGTACACAATGCTGGAGCCATTTATACTGTATGCTTTCAGTCTGGGATGCTATCTGATTTCAGATGTTGCTTATGTAAACCTGGTGGATATGGGAAAGATTCACAGAATGACTAGTTTTAAGCGTTTGGGGATTCCTGCAGGAAACAGTGTGCACCTATGGTCACTGTCTAGAATGTAGACCGCTCCAAGTGGCTAAGTCTATGGCTCCCATTCTGTCTTGCTAGCATGGACACCGGTGAGAGTTACACTAGGTGGGAATAAAAGTTCGAAAGAAATTGGTGTCTCCAGGCAGGTCTAATTTTTAAAGGACTGGATTGAATCTGTATTAACTCAATCTTGTTTGTGATATTGGATTGGAAGAGCATTCTTTCTTTTCCCTAATAAGGTCCTACTTTTTAACAGCTATATACGTAGCAGGTATAGGTCCCATGATATTCTCCCTGAAGGAAGTAAGTACCTAACCAATCAGTCCAGATGGATGAGAATTTTGGTCAGTTTATTTTTTGCATAGCAGTTACCAGAATGTTTGTACATAGGTCAGACTGAATTTCATTAGGCAATGAATGTGGTAGAAAGTGAAACTGAGTGATTTCCTAGTTCTGTATAACCCACTTAAGAACAGATGGCTGTTTGACTAGCAGCAACCCTGAAGCAGTTTCATGACTTTTTTTTCCTACATGAAAGCTTTGTCACAGGAAGCAGCTGCTAGACCAGGGTTAAGGGGAGCCTCAGGGCAGATAGTCCTGTGGTTGCAGTTCCAATCACAGCTAAGACTGGTGAGTGGGCCACTATCAAGTTACTTGCTATTAACAGACTGAATAAATTCCCTGATGGACAAGGGGGCATTTCTGCCTGGAAGCTGAGCTACCAATTCTCTAAGGAAACATGTCCATGATTGTGCGTGAGAGAGAAAATGTGATTAATGCAGTAGGCCCTTTCTAATGGGAAGAAAATTGGTGAGATAAACTTCCCCTCATGTGATGTCCAATTTTGGATGTTGCATTTGGGACATTATAACATGGAGTTTGGCTAGTCTGTAATGGAACTAAATATTGACGTGGCTTCTCGTCAAAAGCACTGCCATCTGTGGTATCATAGCAGAGTCTGGCAAGGCTCTTTCGGACCCTGTTGGCTTTTGTCTGTTTGCTTTAATAGCTTGCTTTTCCACTAACAAATGGCATTCAAGGCCACCAACAATGAGTGAAATAAAAAAAAACACCCCACAGTTAAAAACAAAAATTAAAGCAACTCATTAACAAAACAAGCAGTACCAGCCAGCAAAACAGCCTAGGCATTGAAGGCCGCCTGACTGAATAAAAATATTTTGTCTGCCCATCAGGAAGAATAACAGAGACCTCTCTGGGCAGCTGCCTAGCTTTCCAGCCTCCTCTGACTCTGGGCCTGTATTAGCTTTGTCATCTTTTCTCTTTTATTTGGAAAAGTAGAGCTGTATTTTTTCCCTTCTGCCCAGAACCCAAACAAGCCTTTCTGTAAGGCTTCATTCCAGCTTTGTACAGACATTAATTCAGTAATCAGAAATGTTAGAGGGAAAAGAGACTTGAAGAAATTCATACATGCCCCTTTGCTCTGCTGGACAGACCAGTTTGGAAAAATTCCTATAGACTGGCCAGTTGCCCAGTCTATAAGCCAAGATCCATCAACCATCCCTAGAGAGATTTATCAGCTCTTACACTGGCTTCCATTTTCAATGCCGATGGTTTAAACACTGGTATAAACAATCCCCAAACATGTAGGATTTTAGGACTAACAATTCTTCACTGTTAAGCCCTATTTATTTCTTTTCTCCACATTGTTTTTAAACAGCCTTGGGATGAATGTCATTTCTTGGCTTATTTGAAAAATGTCTCCAACTGAGCTTTTTCAGCTGCTCAAGTTAACAACTACATGAATAGATAAACAAGTGAATGAAAGAATAGGTGATTCCCAGAGAGGTTCTGTATAGCACTACCAAAAATGGGCATTGTGTCTCTATCCCATCTCTTCCTCCTTAATGGGCTTTGGGGGGGACATTCAAAAGAAAAAGGTTGGAAGAAGTGATGGGAAAGCAGAATAAAGTTGCAACTGGAAGATTTCATGTTCTTCCCACAATATCATAACATTCCACAAATGAGGTAAGGCAACTGCATGATAAAAACTTAGTGTGGAAGTAACTGGTTAATCAGTTATGTGAAATTCTAATACCTCCTTAAAATCATAATTGGGTCCAATCCAATGGGAGCAGGGGCAGGAGGGCCATTGGACCTCCGTCTGAAGCTCAGGGCCTGATATGAGTTGAAATCCAAACATATGGAGAATGCCCAGTTGTTTATTTGGTACAAGGTCTATTTCTAAACATAGAAATTCACCTCAACTATATTGTAATGGTTCCTGAATTGTATGGCTTGGTTTAAATCCAAAATCTCCCTCAGACAGTATTTTATCAAACTTCTTCCCAATATATACCTTATCAACGTTCCTTTCAATTGTGTCATATACATGGTAAAGCTTTCCCATATATTAGGTGCAGATTTGTAAAAGAAACAGGAACTGTGCTTTATTTATTTATGCATTCCTTAAATTTATAGGCTGCCCAACTCCATTGTGATTCTGGGTAAGGTACAATATAAAACAATGATATGCAAATACTTCCTCAGCCATTCTTCCTATCATTATTTCTGCTTTTGTCATCTTCCTTTTCATTGTCTTTTATTTTGACTCTTCTGCCAGCTTCTTAGTTACCAGTATAGACCTCAGTTTCACAGTTATTTGTAGTAGTCAAATTCTCACATTTCATTTTCTCTTAGTAAGTTGTTTTTGTGAACATATCTCATGTAAAAGTTATGTATGCCTTCCATAATATATGACTTTTGATGCCTTTGGGTGGCATTTAGATGTCAGATAAAAGACTGATATTGGGAAATTATATAGACTTGCTTGATTTGAGAGTTGAAATCTCCTGCATACCTTCTTTTCCTTTCTTCTTCCTTCCCTCCTCCCTCCCTCCCTCCCTCCCTTTCTCCTTCTTCTTCCTCTTCCTCCTCCTTGTTTCTGCAAGCAATTGTTACTCCCTAAGAAAAGTAGGTTTTCTAGCTCACATGCATATACATGTGAAGGCTCCTCACTACAAATAATTCTTCCTTATCGATTGACAACTGGCTCTTCAGTGATATCACCAGAATGCCTTGGAAAGGGATATCTGCTCCAATTCCTCAGGCACTGAACTGTAGATTGGATCCCATAGGTCTAAAAGACATTGCTTCCATGCCAAGCCTTTCACTGCTTCTGTGTGTTGCATTTCTGTATCCAGCAAGAAATGGAATTTCAAAGATAGCGTTTTGGACCACTTGATATAGCACTGTTTTATCAAGCAGTGTGTAATGGTATGTTGGAATGAGACAGGATGAAGAGACGCAGCCAAGGGAACGGTCAGATAAAAGGCAACTTAGCCTGCAGCAGGAATGTGGGTGGGACAAAAGGATCAGAATAGACCTTCCCTAGTTTCCTAGGCTGTAAAGGGAATGGGGGGGAGAGATATACTTTCAGATTGATGTCTTTGCAAGGTAGACCAGACAGGAAACATGGCCAGATGAGTTAATTCTACTTTATTGTAAGGTTACATTAACAGAATCTTGTTAGAAACTAGGGAAGGTCTCTCTGAGCCTCTTGCCCCACTCACATTCCTGCTGTGGGCTAAATTGCCTTTTATCTGGCCATTCCCTTGGCTGCGCCGCTTTGCCCTGTCTCCCAAGGCCATTCCCACATGCTATTACATCATGCTCATCTCTATAGCCAAAATGTCATGGCCATAGAATTCTTTCACATTAAAGAAGTAATTATTTATTCCTGTCTGTGGAAACAGGAATTGACAAAGCAGTTAAGATGCTATTTAAGGAGCATTTTTGAAATTATAATGAAAAAGGCTGTCACACTCAACAGCAAGCAGAGAGGAATATTTTAATTCATGGTGATGAAGCCCACCCCCAATTTCTATATTGTTTGCTAGTTCACATTCGACAAGCTGACACTGCAGTAGTGTCCTATTTAAAAAGGTATATAAAAACCATATTCTGAAAAATAAAAACAGAAAATAATATGGTGCAGGTTTGCAGCAGTTTCCGAGTTGTGCATTAAAAAAAGATAAGTGAATCCTGGATGTCAGTTCTGGATTCTAATATTTGTGTGGAGGTTACCTGACACAAACAACCAGTCAGTCCTGGACTTTTGCTATGCCAGACTGTTGCCTTGTTTGCCATGATGATTAAATAGATTCTAAGGTTTACATTTGAAGGACAAAAAGTAATGGACTAAAGAAAATTGTAAGAACCAAAAGAAGCATGTCAAACTGTTAATGAGAGAATATTAAAGTACTATGATCTTTGCTTACTTGCAAATTAACAAAGTCTAAGTAGATAATTAACATTAAAAAAAATCCTGGCAACATGGATGTCCTTTAGTCCATATGGCTTGATTCCCAAGAGCCATCTCACAATTATATCTGCAGGATAATAATTCAAACATCTGTTCACAAAAACATATCTCAAAATATTAACAAAGATTTTCCTTGCTTTCACATAAGCTTAGGGATTTGCTTGGGTATAGGAGCAGAAAAAGCAATTTCACATTTTAACTGTGCAACAGATGAGAATATAAATTAAAATCCAGAGTAGATGCTGGTCATAGGCCCTGGGAATACTCACATGGGAAAACAAACTTCTATCAAAGACATTTTTATGTGCATTATTACTCTCCAAAAATGCCTTTCCAAATAACTTTTTGGAATTGCAGACTGCAGTTAATTGGAAGAGCAGTCATATCTTGTGTTTGGAGTTACTCTCCTCTCTGCTAGCAACAGGCGCTGGTTGACAGAGCCAGAGAAAAAGGCGCTCCAGGGCAGTGTTTGCTGCCTTTCTTGTATGGCTGGCTGTCTTTTTTCAATTTCTCCCACAGTGGTCATTCTTTTATTTATTTATTTATATTATAGTTTTAATTAAATGTATTTTTTAAAGAAGGAAAATAAAAACAGATCCTCAAAAAAAAGGGGGGGGGAAGAAGAAAAGGTGAAGGAGGAATAGGAGGAGGAAGAAGTAGAAGAAGAAGAAGGGAACACAAAGTAGATAAGCAGGGAGTTTACACCATCATCAAATTACATTAACATTTTCAAAATTTCATTAATTCATTTAGGTAGCTGAATGAACTATATTGCTGTAAAAACTACCAATTATTCTAAGGGGGAACCAAGTAATATATGAATATCAACAGCCATAGTCAACCAGTATAAATCATAAAATAAAATTACAGTAATTTCTCTCTGAGCAATTAAGGACTTTAAGTTGAGAGAAACCCATATTTTGGATGTGGTACAAACCCATAGATAGAGTCCAAAAATTGTTTCCAAATTGAATTAAATTCTGTGTCAGATTTACTTTTGAAATACAAAGTTATTTTAAATATTGAGGGACATTCCCAAAGGTTAATTATCCATTCTTCTGCAGAAGGAACCATGCATAGTTTCCTATAGGAAGCATAAAGTATCCTTGCTGCAGTCACCACGTACAGAGCTAATTCAGTATACTCTGTGGGAATGTACGGCTTAGTAATATTTAATTGAAAAATAGCAGGTTGGAAATGAAATTCTTCTAACATTCATTTGACTCTATGATAAATCATTTCCCAATATAATGGGGATTCTTCAAGGGATATAAATCATATTGATGTTTCAGATCCTGGAGAATTAGAATCCATTGGATCCTCAAGTCTGATTGTTTCTCCTGTATTGTATTTCCCTTGGTGTCTTCTTAAGTTTAGGGATTCCTAACTTTGGAAAGAACTATTCCTGAAGGATAGAAGAGAGGAGGAATCCAGACTTTGATTTTTCTTAGAGGTCTTTCCTCTTGGACATTGATATAACCCCCTTATGTGCAGTTCCAAGCACCATCGTGTATAATAATTAATACTGTGTTCTCTTAAAAATCTGTAATCAGCAACACACTATAACTTGAGTACAAAATAAATGTAAACCATTAGAGACAGGCTTTAATTTATCAAGGAGAGGGGAAGTATACTGAAATTTTAAGTACCTGCTAGCTTCCACCTTCTGACCTAAACAGCTGGAACACTTCTCTGAAGCCAGCTACCAATATAAACAGAAGTCTGATTATTTGATGGGCCTTGAAGAAAGTGATAGAGGTCAGAGGAAACTAAAAGAAAGGTTATTAGGATTTTATATTGTCTGTGTCAATGCTATTGTGAGAAGTTGTTAGTGAGTGTGATTGAAAACCCAGTGTTGCAGTTTGTATGATTAAAAATGGAAAGGAAAGAATACAGACTAATGCTCCAATATTGTGGACTGAACACTTAGATGGAGGCCTATTGAACTCAATAAAATTTACTTCAGAGGACAAATTCATTCAGTTGTGTGTCAGGTTAAAAAAAAAAGAAAAAAGAAAAAGATTTCACTTTGTAGAAAGACCTGCTGGGATTAGGGAGTAATGGCTGTTCTTCCTTTGGCAGCATAAACGCTGTAAGTTATTCAGATCACTAAGGTCAAGCTCTGCTTCAGAAAGAAGCTGCTTCAGGTATGACTAGAGACACAGCATGAAGAAAGGAAATGTTGTCCAGTTATATGAAGGATGAATTTGGACACTGCCTCAAATGCCTTGGGCTGACAAATCCAAGATAACTAAAATATGGTGAGAAAGAGCATGTGATGCAATGTTTAAGTTGTTGTGGTTAAGTAGTTGCAGGGACTCTGAGCAGGTATTCAAATCCTCTTTTGTCTTTTCTCCCCATCTCCCAAAAATGGCCTGTTAGGGGTTTCCAACATTTTTGTGACCTGATAACACTGGCCCACAAATCTCTATTTTCAGGATTCCTTTTTGATTTCATGTATCAGTCTTCCTGACTAATGATTCATCACCAGCTATCCATGATGATATAAAGCTTGTCTGCATCAATGATTTATTGCCATAGCAATGGCTGGGTGACACTATAAATTGCTAATCAGTAATGTGGTAGGTTCTCTCCCAAATAGCTCAATCATTAGGGCATATCACTGAAAAGAACTTCCCATCCTATGCTATGTCACGAAACTTAATTTCTTGCAATTATTTGACTGTTAGCAAACTGCTGGAGAACCACTTTTTAAAAAGAACAGAAAATTAAGCAATATATCTGTTGTTCATGCCCTTTCCTCAAGTTGACTCAGCTATTGGGAATAAAGTGTTTGAAATACTTGCTGGAAAGCACTTCTTAAGTAGCTGGATGCTTTTGTATTGTGCAAAGCCAATACTGAAGCAGGCATATAGAGGAAGGAAGGAAGGAAGGAAGGAAGGAAGGAAGGAAGGAAGGAAGGAAGGAAGGAAGGAAGGAAGGAAGGAAGGAAGGAAGGAGGGAGGGAGGGAGGGAGGGAGGGAGGGAGGGAGAAACAGGGTAGCAATGTTTTTAAAGGTTACTCAGAATGGAAAAAGAGTTGGATAGCATTATTTATTTATGTAATGTCAACAATGTTCATTACAATTAACAGAGAAATATAAGTCAGAACACATGTCCACATGCAAGATACTATCTAAGGACTCGTCCTCAGTCCTGCTAACCACATCACACAGAGGCCTCACTTACCATGTCCTCATGATGGTGCCTTTGTCTCAACGCCAGCCTGATTTTAACTGTTCCAGTTTTAAAGTAGTGTTTTCCCTCTTCTTCCATCATACTGTATGAACAAACTGCAATGCTTCATTGATGAGGATGCGGTCAGAGCTGCGATCTGCCCAGCATTTATTGGTTGTTTGAAGCTGCAGTAGGCATGTCTCCTCCATTCAAGTCACTGGGAACTGTCTTGTATGGCCAGTTTGGCTAAGCTGCTGAAGAGACTGAACATCTGGCTCCGCCAGTTGCTTCTTCCTTTGTAAAGTCTGACTAGGCATTATACAGGGATTCTGGAACAGTGCTAAACCCTTCTCTCTCTCTCTCTCTCTCTTTTAAAAAGGACTGGCAGTCCAGCTGATTTAAACCAAAAAAGTGAGTCAGATTCTGTCAGCTGTGTGTTGCTGATTCTGTCATGCATCATGGGTTTTCCAGTGCTTGTGCCAGCATGGGGTTTTCCATCTCTTTACTTTTAACTGATTTTATTACCTGGAGGCTGGTGGTACCATTTTGCCTACTCCAATGCCATTTTGTGGCAACGGGCCACTTTCAAATACCATTCTCTTGACCGCATGTCGATTTGGCATATATGGGAGCAGTGGCATTCATAGCACACCACAATGACACCAAACTGATGACATGCATTCAATGACATAATCACTCAAATACCAACATTACATACTTGCATCCTGTCATTGGGACACAGGTACCTAAGACACAGCATTTGGATACTGTGACAAGAGTTCTGCCTGATTTGCATTTTTTGCCTAAATGACAGATCACAGCAGATGGTGTGATGTAAAGCGGGGGTGTGGGGAATCATTTGATGCTCCTTGCAACCTCTTTCCACTTTCCTAAGACTTGCTGGTTGGGCTATTTTTCACCAAGTAGACTTCTATGGTTGTGATAAACTCCAAAAATAGCCTGGCTGACAGGTTGGGGGAGAAGATGAGGAGGTGGGGTGACATAACAATACTGCCCAACACGCTGGGAAAACTTGACCCCCTTCAGCCTATACTCCTCCTCTGCTCACTGGTTGTCAGTTGGGATAATTTGGGGCATGGGTTTACTGCTCTTCTAAAATCTATATGCCAGCTGCCTGTCACACAGCTTGAAAGGTAGGGTACCATTCCAGGGACCCAGCCCCAGTCACCCAAAGCTGACCCCCTACGTGCTAAGGACTGTGATTGGAGACATTCTTCCCACTTGCAGTCAATAGAATCCACCAAGCAGTACCTTCAAACTGTCCCACATGAAACTGTAAGAACAACACTAGTCATCAACTTCATGACTGAGACAGAACAGAGCTCAGCCATCAGGGTGACACAGATTATGCTGGATGTCAGCCCTTTGAGGTAGGCCAGACCACAAAACTGACTCCATAAATTTGACTGGAACTATATTTATTGTTACAGGCAGTAGTAACAGAATCTTGAAAGCCTGATTATGTTTTCCTTTCCCCCACTTATACCCCAAGGAATTAGGGGAGAGCCAGCCTCACTTTCTTCCTAATGTTTTCTTTGTTTTTTGGGTGTAATGCATGTTTGTTTACAAGTTGTTGTAATAATCTCTGCATAGTTTCTCCAAGGTCATCTCTGATGTTGGCCTATTCTGCCAACTCAAGGATTGGATGAATGCACATCAATGTGGCTGTGAGGAAGAGCCCTAAATCTTCAGGAAAGAGAGACAGGATTCAGAAACCAGGATATGCATTACTGCCATTTCTGCTTCACAAGTAAAGAAAAACTAAAAATCAATAAGTGAAATAAAATGGAAAAATTGAGAAATGGCTTAAATGGGGGGGAAAAACAAGGTGATTAGGGACTTTTGCTAGAAATTGTCCTATATTCACTACAGTGGGTTATTTTTCAAGTTATCTGTCTTTTTCTGTCCTGATAAGGCTGTGTTCTGACATGTGTTCTATCATTTTGTAGGGAAGAATGCTCCCGGGAAGCAAATAAGCTATGGAGGATTTTACAGAACAGGCTCAAAAACAACACTCCAAATATGAAAAGAGCAATTGTTTGCAAATGACAGCCTACCAAACCTGGCTTTAACTGAGGCTCCAGTTCTCAAAGGCTCTGCAATCTTCCCTCATTTTCAAGCCCCATCATGCTTATTCTGTTGTCTGGATGCTGCAGGAAATTTGGTTAAATGGCTGAGATTTTCCAACCCAAGAAGGAGCAGAAATGTCCCAAAAATGGGGGTGGGGGACTGGAGCTGAAATCAGCATGGTTTATTCTCAGTAATTGTGTCTCCTTTATCAGTTGATTAACCAAATGGCTGTGATGGCCCCATCAGCACTGGATTCATTGTACTGTTTTCTGGTGGGTTGGGGTGATGGGATTCTCTGGATTCATCTGGCTGCACAGGATTGGGGAATCTGTGACCTATCGGATGTGGTTGAAGTTCAGTTCCCATCTTTCCTAACCAATGGTCCACTGATGGGATTGACTGAAACTATCAGCTGGAAGGAGACAGGTTTCCTACCTTGCTCTGAGCAGCTTTCTCCCAGATATTAGAAATGAATTAGAGAAGGAAACATCAAAACACACTGGGGGACGAGCAGGTTTTTCTCTTTTTTCCTGCACATTCCTTTAGGTTCTTTTAACTCTTTCTCCCAGAGAGGGGAATCTAGATAAGCATTTCTAAATAAATCAATATTCTCAGATGTGCAAACAGGATAAATGCATGAACCATTGTCCTATTTCATGATAGGGCTGTGCAAATTTTGAAGAAGTGCTTCGGGGAACATATTGGCATGGATAGGGCATCTCTCTTCAAAGAGTTAAGGGAGACATATCCTCCTGCAGCAGCTTCAAAAGCTATCCTGAGAAATCTCTATAATAAACGTCCATGCACATCTTTGCTGGCACACACATACTTGCAGACAACCAAGAGCAACTTCTGAAGTAGCCATGTGAGCCTTGCAAAATATGAAGTTGTATTGAAAGTTCAGAGAGAGGTGCTTCCTTTGCACTAATGTGCTTTTCAAAGTACTCTTTCAGTTGCTTTATATAGACCTACTATGCACAGAGACAGATCTTTTCTTGATATTACTCCAGTTCAGCAACCTGTGGAACAGAGGCCAGCTGCTGTTAACTATAAAAGTCAGCTTGCCTGGGCAGTCTTGCTTGGCTCACACAGAGCACTGTAGTTGATTTATTTAGTCAGATTTATGTGCTCTGAGTATTGTAGGAAGAGAGCTGTGTTAGTCTAAGGCAGTCTTTCTCAAACTTGGCAACTAAGATGTGTGGACCAATTCCTAGAATTCCCCAGCCAGCAAACACTGGTTGAAGGTAACCAAAAATCAGGAGGAATCTGGTACCATCTTTTCAGACCAACGTATTTTTTTAAAAGGCATAAGCTTTTGTGAACTAAGTTTATTTCACCAGATGCACTGAATGGCTAAACTGATGTAGGATTTAAGTTGGGATGAGTTGGGGAGGGGGAAGGAAAAGGAGAGGAAGACAGGGTGGTTATGCAGATGCAGGTTACATGTGAGGCAGATTACGAGTAGTTTATCAATTAACAAATGCAATGTGTTAAAAAAACAAAACAAAACATTGTGTTTGTTAAGACCTTCTAAGATAGCCTGAAAGTTTTGGAAACGTCTTAGTTCAGCAGCCAAAAGGACTCTGATAGTACCTTTTCCGGCCAACAAATTCTATTAAAAGGTACAAGCTTCCATGAACTATAATATAAGCACCCAAGGCATACGGTTTCAACAAAAATAAAAGGTGTCCACAGCTCTGAGGTAGCTTGACATCCCATCTCTTCCGAAAATGTCCAGAAAGACCCAGATTTCAGGCTCTCCAAAATAAACATAATTGGTTGGGTTTGCATAACGTGTGAAACTTTAAATCATAGTTATTGACCTTTTGCCAGTAAAAATGCTCAGCCCAAACAAACCCTCATGGTATCTCGGCAACCACTAGATGAGAGCACAGAGATAAAGAAAACTCTAGAAAACTCTCTTACTGTTATCTAGGATCATCCAGAGTTTTGCAACCAAGATCTGACATGCCTTGCATACCTTGGACTGGTTTGAATCTAGCAGAATTGTGGAAAGCTGCAAATGTATACCTGGCTTGTTTAAGGGTATGTAAATGTTTTTTTCATTAACAACTACTGTTGCAATAAAAAGAAAGGGGGGAAGGCTTGAAGTTTCCAGATGCACAGTTTAGACCAGTGTTTCTCAACCTTGGCAGCTTGAAAATATGTGGACTTCAAAACCTGATTCCTGCTGTGACAGAGGAGTTCATTCATTCATTCATTCATTCATTCATTTAATTTAATTTAATTTAATTTAATTTAATTTAATTTAATTTAATTTAATTTAATTTAATTTAATTTAATTTAATTTATACGCTGCCCATCTCCCCCAGAGGGTGACTCTGGGCAGCTCACAATTAAAATCTAAAACAATAAAAAACAATAAAAAGATAAATATCCATATTAAAAAAACTAATAACAATTCTATAGAAAAAGACAATATACACTTAATTAGATTAAAATTTTGGGAGAGCTGTAAAAAGCACCTAAAAGTCAACAGCTGTAACATTACTGATATAACTCCCTTCCAATCCTGTGAGCTGTTTTTACTGGTTTTTAAAAAATGTGTTTCACATATTACTAAAAAAACTCACATGAATAGACGATATGAAGTGATTGATAATATAAAGCTGGATCATGGGCCGCTCAGGTTGGATGGCACTCAATATGCTACTAAGAAAGAGCTGAGGATCTTTCAGAGTACTAATGGTGTTTATGATATAACTAGATTAAAGTCTTCAGAATGTCTAGCTGCTGATGTTGCCCTGCAGCAAAAGAAAAACTAAAGCTGCAAAGACAGAATTACAGTGGAAACATGGAATGTAAGAAGAAAACCACCTTTTTCAAAGAGATCATCAGGAATTGCTTTAAACTCCTGCACCTCATTGATAGGGAATTAGAGGAATTGTGGAATGAAATTAAAAGATGTTAAGAATGAATGTGAAAAGAAACTGTTAAAAACCAAGGAAGAGCAGGGAAAAAAACAAAACAAAACTGGATGACAGAACCAGTGGGGGAAATTGCCAAGAAGAGAAGCCAAAGCCATGGAACACAAAGGTCTCACGAAGGAACTTAACAAAGAATTTCAGAGAGCTGTTAGAAGAGACAAGAAGCAGTACTACAATGATATCTGTAAAGACACTGAAGATGGAAATAGGCATGGAAGGACAAGGAAAGTCTTTCAAAAGATCTCTGAACTCAGAAGGAGGTTCCAATCTCAAATTGGTATGGTAAAAGATGCGAACAGACAGATGGTAACTGATTTCAAGAAGATCAAATAAAGATGGAGGGAATATACTGAAATTCTCTATATGTCAATACTCAAGATGCTTTAGAAGATATTCTCTTTTTACATGAACCTCTAGTACTAGGAAATGACTCCAGTCATTACCAAGTCAAAAAGCTACAGGTATTGAAGGAAAATCTATACAAATATGACAAGCAACAGAAGAAGAATCTGTAAAGATTCTAAGTAAACTATGCTGGCAAATCTGGAAAACAACATAAATGGCCAACATATTGGAAGAGGTCTGATTACATATCAATACCAAGAAAGGAGACTTAGAAGAGCATACAAACTATTGTGCAATATCCTTAATTTCCAAGCTAGCAAAATAATGTTTAAGATCATCCAATGCTGATTAGAACCCTACATGGAAAGGGAGATGCCAGATGTTCACATTGGTTTTAGAAAAGACTGAGGAAACAAGATATTATTGATGGTGTATGCTTAATTATTGAGAAAGCCAAAGAATACTAAAAGGAAGTCAACATGTACTTTATTGATTTATAGGAAGGCCTTTAACTGTGTCAATCATGTCAAGCTGAGGAGTGTGCTTAGAAAAATAGGAATCCCAGAACATCTCATTGTCCTCATGTGAAACCTATATATAGGTCAAGAAACCACAGTTTGAACAGAACATGGTGAAACACTGACTCCAGGTTGGCAAAGGAGAAGGCTGTATACTTCTCCTTATTTATGCAAACTGTATGCTGAATATTTATTGAGAGAAGCTGGATTGGAAGATGAGTGTAGTTTTAAAACTGGAGGAAGAGACATCAATAAATTGTGCTAGTGCTGATGACACTGCTCTGAGAGCTGAAAATGCAAATGATTTACAAGCTCTAGTAATGAAAGTCAAAGAGAACAGTGGAAAGATGGGATTAAGATTAAATATAAAGGCCAAACTAATGACAATAGGTACAACAACTAGCCTTGGATTTGACAATGATGATACTAAGTGGTGAATAGCTTCTGCCTTTTAGGATCAACTCTCAACAATAAAGGAACCAGCAGTCAAGAAATATGCCACAGTCTAGCATTTGGTAGGCAGCAATGAAGGCCTTGGGAAAGATATTTACATCAGATCAGATCAGAATCCTGCAGGCAATGGTTTTCCTTGTGACATGCTATGGAAATGAAATGAAATTTAGACTTTGAAGAAGCAAGATAGAAAGAACTGATGCTTTTGAATATAGTCTTGAGAAAACTACTAAGAATACCATGGATAGCCAAGAAAACAAACAAATGGATCATAAAAATAAATCAATCTGGAGTTCCCACCTGAAGCACAAATGACCAGGGTCAGATTATCCTATTTGAATATATTATGTGAAGACCTACTGTAGCTCTCTGGAGAAGTCTTTAATGCTAGGAAATGTGGAAGGAAAGAGAAGAGATTGACTAGCAGCGAGGTGGATGGACTCTGTTACAGCAGCAAAGGGTGCACCATGGGAAGATCTGAAGTACCAGGTCAGAGAAAGATTCTCCTGAAGAAAATCTATCTATGTGGTTGCTAAGAGTCAACACCAACCTGATCATGCATAATCAAATGAAGAAGAACAGTGTGACAGAATGCTCACTGATCTCGCCTTTATATGCTCCTGCGTATATCTATATCACTTCTCTCCTGACTTCCAGTAGGACAAAAGGGAATGAGAGGCAGAAAAAAAGGACAAACTGAACCCTGTTTCTTCCTTTTTGTGAGTCCTGGCACCAGCCTGTGGATTCATAAGATGGGAATGAAAGCTGGTACATTGTCCCAGACCCAGAGTTACTTTACAGAACTTTTTAGTAAAATTTCTAAAAGTGTTACATTAAATATATACTTAATTATTAAACAGCTGTCTCAGTAATTCTTGCAGCAAGCTTATCAATTTCTCCAAGGATGGTCATATTTTATACCCATCACATCCGGATACATGAAAGATAACCATATGCCTACAACTATCCAGGCTTAACTGAATACTTTGGCTTAACTGAAATTTACAAAGGGTGCCTTTTGGCTCAGTATTCACGCTGTTACTTATTATATTAACCCACAAAAAGGCATCAAATTACATCCCTTTGAAAGGCATATCATGTCTTAAACACCCTGTGAGTGACAACCTTGTTTACTGTTAAAATGTTGTTGTTTAGTCGTTAAGTCGTGTCCGACTCTTCGTGTTAAAATACTGTTTAATACTGTTTTTAATACTTTTTAATACTGTTAAAATGTACATTGTGTTAAGAGGGGTATGTGATTGTTTTCAGGCCAAAGGCTGCACACTGAAAAAGTGGGTGGGCTCAAGGCAAAAGTGAATTTTTATTTAATTTAAATAAATTAAATAATCCAATCATTTAAATTGGATGCAGATGAAAATTAATTATGAAATCACCATAAAGATGATTCTCTCCATGTTTAAAATAATTTCCCCTTGTGTCTTTCTACATTGAAAATTAAAATTTAGCAGCAAAAGACCCCTAGGGACTCCACTCAAGATTTTGGGGGTCTGAGTTAAAAGTTCTTCACAATTCATGGATTGGTTGGTGGGAGAAGAAAAGGTATTAAAATAATTACATTGCAGAATATGCAGTAACAGCACATATATAACTCATGTAATGGGTGGTAAATATTCATGTATTTCCTAAGAGAACCTTGTAATAGTTTGACTACATTATACAATACAAAGCTGGACTCTGTGGAGAATATGGGTTTTTTTGTGGGTTTTTTGCTGCCTTAACCATAATAAATATAACTGGGCAAGGTTGAAATAATAAAAATATTCTTAGAATAACCACTTGGTATAAAGCCCAACTGCACAGAGAGGACTTGTGAATCACGCTTAGGGCATCATTAGGTGCTACTCCTCTCAAGAAAAAATATGTTTATATGTGATTATAACCAGCTTTATCTGAGTCCCCTTTCAAGACAGAATCTATGTTGAAAGCTGAGAAACAAGAAGTCTTAAATAACTGCAGCCACAAAACCTTTATTAGATTTAAGACATTATTTGATATTTTTCTGACCTACAATAAAAACTTCAAGGCTCTCTCCTGGTGGCCTACTAAATGAGTTTGGAAATATGTATTTGCTATCTGTACAAGGTAGAGTGATACTATTTGATTTAAATATGTATGGGATCATAACTGGCCTGCCTACTGAAAATGAGATGACAATTCTTTTTAGGAATACTGCTGTTCTCATATAAACCATTAGAGCTTGATTAGAGTGATGAACAGTGGCTGAACTCTGGAAGCAAATTCCGTTGTGTATTTTCAGGGCCAGATACTGTTATTTATGGTGTATTCTCTAAACTCCCAAATTGTGTTATGTTAATATCAAAGCTTTGCTACTAACTAGAATTTAGAGTTTTAAACATCACAATGATTGCCTTGGTATTTCATGGAACTTTGATGGAGCTTCTACTGCTAATTTTTCCTTGGATGATGAGAAAACCAACCATTGACTGCCTAGAAACTAGAGAAACAGAGACCGTGCATGAGGGACAATAGAAGTGATGTACATAAGAATGGATCTGCTAGTTTTCAGTCCTGTAGTTTTCTTTCCTTAACTTCATTCCCAATTTTTTTTAAAAAAAACTGTCCTTCTGTTTCAACTTGTTGTGCATTGTTGTTTGAACCTGATCTGAAAGCAGAAGCAGCAGCTGATAAGTCAGCTTGATCATACTTAACACATGCTTCAGAAGAAGATGAGTGCACAACGAAAGGCCAACCGCTGAGGGAAGAACATTGTCTTTCAGAGCTGTTTGCAACTGGAGAGCTTCCATTTATGGGTGCTTCTTTTCAGAAATGGAAAAGAACTGACCCTATCAGAAAAATAGAAACCCTCCTAACTTCTGGATTTCTGGTAGTTTGTAGATTCTGCCCGAGTAACAAAAAGATTAGTCTAGTACAAGGATGGGCAATGAGTGACTCTTCAGATATTGTTGAATGGTAACTCAGCTCCCATCATTTCTCACCATTAACTATGTTGGGTAGGCTGATGGCAGAAGGAGAACTTACACATGGTCCATCCCTTTTATATAAGCATGACAGGTTAGGCATGGCAGGTTAGGCATTGCTTTTTGAAATGGCTTGGATGGGATATGATACTATCAACCCAACTTGTCTAGAGAGTGCTAGGTTGGAGAAAGCAATTTTTCTGCATCTCTTCCAAGCTCCATTTCATAAACCTTAAGTTTAATTTCTATTCTTTCTTCTCTTTCAGTATTTCTTTGTTAAACATGACTCTGGAAGCAAAAGACAAAGAACCAGCCTGACAAATAAGGTTTCTTATAAACATAAATAGGTTAAACAAAGATTCTTGAGAAGAATGTAGTTAAAGCGATAGTAGGGGACTGAGTGAAAGGGCAAGAGGAACAGGGGAAATGATTGGAATCTAGAAATGAGAAGGAGAAAAAAGGGAAGAGGAATTCAGTGCAGGTTTTATAGCTTTGAACCTTACTCTCTGTTAAGCTGGATTGAAACAAAACATCCTTGGGCATGGGTTATCATGGTTGGGTTTATGCTAAACCACAATTTGACTAAATCACATTGAATAAAGCGCAACCGGATGGGTTCTTGCAATGAGGTAAACCCTAAATAAAGAAATAATAATGTGGCTTAGCATGATATGTGAATCCTGACATTGTTTGAAAATCAGGTGCAGGCCAGTAACTGCCTGGTGGCTGAGTCTAAGCCAGGTGTTTACTCAGTCTCGTGCTTTGACTGTTTGACTCTGAGGATGGAGTGTGCTACTTTTATTATTTGGCTATGAAGAAGAAGGCTGTTTTTCTTATATAGCTGGGATTAGGAATATATGAGGATCTACCTGTCTATCTCTCCCTCCTTCCCTCTTTCTCTGTCCATGTACCTGCATAAATGCAGATGTGAACACATCACAAATTAATTTTGTTTTCGGTGTTACTCTATCCCATCTTAGAAGCTGATGCTGGGGGTGGGGATGGAGTGGAGGTGGGGAGAATTCAGTGCTCACAGACAGAGTCAACATGCCTTTCTTCAACTTTTAAAAAAATTGGCAGATATGCAATCCTTGGATGATAGTTTTCTTTGAAGCTTTGAGAAGTAGCCTTAAATCTAAGGTCAGCACTGGTTTGAATAAACATTGCATCTTGACATGTGCCTCCCATTTTGTACTTTCCCACAATCCATTTTGTTTTGTTTTTTAATTCTTCTGCAGCTGCCCTGACTGCTTATATTCACAACACTTGTGTTAGGAAAAACAAAGCTTCAGGAACAAAACATAACCGTGAAGCTTTTAAAACATTCCCAAGCATTTTGCTTTTGGTATTTCTTTCCTATCCTGTCAATATATAATTAAAAAAATATCCTTCTGAATTTTACCAATTTTTTTTCCTCCTCCCCTTGTTCTTTTTCTAGAGCAGGGGTACCAAAATATAGGGCCTAACAGCATCCCCTTTATAGCCCCAGAGCCCCCAGCATGTGATAGGCCCCAAAGTTTGGCCCTACGGCTAATGTAGGGATTCCTACTTTACCAAATAAAAATATAACCATGAGCTAAGATATTAAACAAAGATGCTTGATTTATTTTTTTCAAAAAAGTCTCCATAGCTAATTTCTCATGTTTAAGAAAATCCATTTTTGTGTCCCCCCTCCCCGATTTCAAAAAGCTGTAATATTAAAATCTGCATCCTAAGCATTACAGAGGGTTGCTTAGCATGACCAGCTTTTAGAACTTTGCTAATTAAGACTCAAAATAGACAACTCAGGGAAGGAGTGGCCTCTAGAGAGATAGGACTCCCCAAAGAACTCTTGTTACTATCTTGTGAAAGAAAATGCACCATAGACAAGCAGGATGAGGATAGGAACAATTTCTTGAATTAGATATTACCAGGGAAGAGATATGTGTTGGCAGCTGCCATATCTTCCCTTTAATGCTCTGTACTATTCCTTATATGTACTTAAAAGAACTAACCCTCCCTCCCAGATATGAACATTGATTTCCTTTCCTTTATTAGGACAGGTACCTGCTAATGACATTAAGAGAAATAGGAAAATCAGAACTCATCTACCTAAGACAATGTATCTCAAGTACTAGCTTTCAATGAGCAGTAGTGAAGGAGGACTAACTCCCCTCTCCCACGCTTATGAGTCTCCCTGAATGATAAAATGGGTCATTGACCTGATCTGGCTGAACTATTCATATGTAGGAACTCTGTGTGGCACTGAAACACAATTCTGTCTTGCAGCTGAATAGCTTTGTTTTTAACCTAATAATTAGAACTGACTAAAAGAAAAGGGAGACTGAACACAGGGAATCGAATCCTTTATATCAGGATTCCTCAACCGTGGCAACTTGAAGATGTGTGGACTTCAACTCCCAGAATTCCCCAGCCAGCCATACTGGCTGGGGAATTCTGGGAGTTGTAGTCCACACACCTTCAAGTCGCCAAGGTTGAGGAACCCTGCTTTATATGAAACATCTCTACACTACTACAGAAAGTATGGGTAACAAGCAAGATGAGCTGGATGTCATGAAGCACAAAGGCAAGTAAGTTATAATAGGGATTACAGAAACATAGTGGGATGAATCTTACCAGTGGCACTTTCGGATTGATGGGTCCCCCTTGTTTCAGAGGGACAGGCAAATCAAGAGAGGAGGTAGTCTGGCACTGTATATTAAGAATGAACTGCGCAGATGCACAGAGATCCATTAAACTGATGGTAACACAAGTGTTCATGTGAATTCAGATAAACCAGCAAGCTGACAGAGAGCGTGTTTTGCCAGGAGTCTTCTACAGGCTACCAAATGAGTCAAAAGAGGTAGATAAGGATTTTTGAAAGCAGATAACTGAAGGCTCAAAACACCATGAAATAATTGTGATGGGAGATTTCAATTACTCAGAGCTTTGCAGGAAGGCTAATTTTGCCAAACACAATATGTCAGATAAATCCTTGAATTATGTTGGTGGTAATTTTCTCTTTCAAAATATTGAGATTGGCACTAGATGACCTGCTGCTTTGGATTTGGTCCTTACTAACAGGAAGGGATTGATTAAAGATATTAAATTGGTGGGAACTTTGGGTACAAATGACCATGCATTGTTAAGAGTTTTTGATTTTAACAAAAAGCTTAGTAAAAAACAAAAAACAAAAGTGCAAACCATGAATTTTAGAAAGCAGATTTTAATACTGTAAACAAAAAGAAATAGGAAGGAAAATGCCATGGGAAGAAACCCTTGCAGGTAAGTATTGTAGTCAGTTGGAACTTCTTGAAAAATAAATTAAGGATAGCGCAGTCTCAAACAATAGCAATGACGAAGAAAATCAGGAGATGGTTTTGAGTAGGAATCAGTGTGATTGAGTAGGCAGCTCAATGAAGGTACTGGAGCTAAAGAAAGATGCTTACTGGAAATGGAAGGAAGGACTAATGACCAAAGAAGTCTACAAAACTTCAGCTCTGAAATGGAGGAATGAGGTCAGGAAGGCAAAGGAAAAAAATGAGCTAAAGCTAGCAAGAGAGGCAAACTCCATCAAGAAGGATTTCTTCAAATAAGTCATCAGCAAGAGGAAGACAAAGAGGATGGTGGACTTACTGCTCATTCCAAATGAAGAAATTTTAACAGATGATCAAGAGAAAGCATAGGAACTCACCTCCTATTTTGCTACTGAATCTACATCCATAGCAAATGGTGATTTGAGGAGCATAGTGTGGTGAGCCACAGAGATGACTTGGAGGAATTATGCAGGGAAGCTACAAAAACATATTTTAAGGCTGGGAAACAAAGAAAATGTTAGAAAGAACATCAGACTGACTCTACCTTAACTTCCTGCAGTAGAAGGGGAAATCCAGTCAGACTTTCAAGATTCTGTTACTATAGCCTATAACAATAAAGTAGGCTATACTTTATTGTTATTCCATCATCCTTGTGGAGTCTGTTTCCTGACTTGCTCTACCTCAAAGTGCTGACATCACACTCAAAGGGCTGACATCTGTGTTTCCCTTTCCCTCCCTCTTATGCCTTGTTTTATAACATTTTCTTTATTTCCTGGGCTTAAAACATTTTTTTTTTTGGTGATGGTTGCTGCATAGTTTTTTCAAGGTCATCTCTGTGGCTCACCACACATAGATTGGGAAAGATCATGACAAGGAAGATGCAGTAAGTAAGCATGTGGTAAAAGATCTTTTAGGAGATATGAATGCCTTCAAGTCCCTAGGCCATTACGAAATACATCCTAGAATACTGAAAGAACTGGATGAAGAGTTGTTGGGACTTCTGTCAATTAACTTTGAGGAGTCTTGGAGAACAGGGGAGGTGTCAAAGGACTAGAGAGGAGCAACTGTGGTCTCCCTCTTCAAGATAAGAAAAACAAGGATCCCATAATGATTGACCAATGAGCTTAACACCAATACATGGAAAGATGTTTGTAGAGAGTAAGGAAGGTGACTTTGATGAAGCTATGGAAGAACCATTACTGAGTCCAAAGGGTCTTTTTAAAGTCCAGAACTATGAGATAACAATTGGAGGTAGCTCAGGCAAGTGACTCCCTAATTCACTAAACTACAAGGAGGAGGAGGAGGAGGCACAGCAACATCAGACTTGCAAGATTCTGTTATTATAGCCAATCTCAATAAAAGGAGTAAAGAAAGGTGACCTTGATGAAGCTATGGAAGAACCATTACTGAGTCCAAAGGGTCTTTTTAAAGTCCAGAACTATGAGATAACAATTGGAGGTAGCTCAGGCAAGTGACTCCCTAATTCACTAAACTACAAGAAGGAGGAGGAGGAGGCACAGCAACATCAGACTTGCAAGATTCTGTTATTATAGCCAATCTCAATAAAATAGTTTTAGCCTTCCTGTGGAGTTGATTTCCTGATCTCCTCTACCTAGTGGGGCTGACAATGTTAGAGGAGGTAATAAAGTAGGCCATTTGTGAGACAATGCCATGATTGCTAAGAGTCAGCATAGCCGTATCAAAAATAGGTCATGTGAGTCAAATCTCAAGTCCTTTGAAAAGGAAATTAGTGTACTAGTGAAGATAATCAGGAAATTTTGTCCACTGTCACAGAAACTAGGAACAGAGATTATGACTACATAGATTTCATTTAAAAAATAAGGAAAAGCTTTCTGATGGTGAGATCTATATGATGGTGGAACAGTCTCCCTACGAAGTTTTGGGTTCTCCACCTCTGGATAGCTACCTCTCATTGATGGTTTAATTGATTCTCCTGCACATTGCAGGGAGTTGGACTAGATCCTTGTGGTCCCTTCTAACTCCACAATTCTATGATTTTAAGATTCTATACTAGCTTTGTAATGGTTTGTGAGAATGTCCTTGAGAGACAGGAGGGTTAGGGTTAGGGTTAGGTTAGAGCTAGGGTTTCTTGGACTATAAAGGTGAGGGGGGAGAGATGTACTTTCAGACTTGCAAGATTCTGTTATTGTAACCATATAAACCTGTATATTAGTACTCATGGTTGGTGCTTGTTGTCTGGACTACCTCGAAGGGCTGACAAGCTTGTACCTCCCCATTGGATTTTTACCAGGAGGTGACTTTACTATAATTAGGTCACCAACAGGTGCACTTTAATATTGTTTTCCTTCTTAAAGTGAATATTATTCTTCAAAACTACTGGTTCTTTTTCAACACATAGTGAAAATATTCCACTATTTTCATTTTGATGGTTCATAAAATGGACTTGTGATTACCATCATACCATTGTTGATGATAGGGAAGAGAGCACTGGAATTCACAACTGCATTTTAGTTGCTCTCAGGAGAGACAACAACGGAATTCACAAATGATTGATTGAGCCAAGAATTAAGGAGAACTATCCTCATATATATACAAGATAATGAGCATTTGAGAATTAGAATGTAGTATATGATAACCTTCAGGGATAAAATACACACTGCACACAGATGAACAGAATCAAGTCACAACATTTTAAATGCTATGCTACTTATTTCAAAAATTTCTAAGCTATTGTTTGGGAAAAGACCCCCAAGGCAGTTTGCATGAAAATGTAACATGATAAACACTGTTAAATAAAACCATCTTGATCTGAAATTTAGCAACAAATTCAGCTGAAAAATCCATACAATTGGTTAAAGTGTTAATCTGAAAAATAGTTTAAATTAAAACCTGTAAGAAAAAATAGCCTAATACACAGCAAGACTGTGAGGCTTTAATCCTGAACAAGGAATAATGAAGGACCCTTTAACCTATTTCATTCTAGTTTGTTTTCTCTTCAAAATATAAACCAAATCTGCTTTCTCTCCAAGGGGAAAAATGAGTAAAGAGCACAGAGAATTTTAATCAAAAATTTCTGGCAAAATTTTAAGCACTTTGAGATTGGTACAATTTTTTCAAAGCTGAAGTATTATTGCACATATATTGTTAGAGTGCTTTGGATGGTACTTGAGAGTTAAAATGAATTTGGATTTTTAACATCTCCCTGGTATTTAATCTGAGGCCAAAATGGGAATGCTGTAAGTCCTGATTTTGTCCCAATTAGTTTAAAAAATTGTTTAGTTCAGACCCAGAAATCAATCTTAGTTCTGAAGACTTGTCATCAAATTTATCCTTAATTTTGTATTGAAGAACCCCAATTGTTTTGAGAATTACATGTTAGCTGGTCTGACCAAAATATTGAATTATGGATGGCAAGATGTCAGAGTTGTGGTTCAGCACCGTCCATGGCTTTCCAGAAGATACTGAAATCACAAGTTCCAGCAGCCCCAACTAGCATGGCTAACAGTGGATGATATTGTGAGTTGTGATTCAGTAACATCTAAAGGAGCATACATTCAGTAACTGTATTTTAAATAAACCAAATTCCTCCCCTGTGACATGCAATAGTATATTTATTCATCTCATTTCTTTCCTACCCTGTCTTGAAGGAGTCCATAACTTTAGCATGACTCAGATAGGGAAGCTACAGCCAGTAAGTGAAGTTCATACAACTTGAACCTTTTGCTCCCTGTTCTGAATCTTCTATTTCATCCTTCTTCAGCCTGGGCGCCCTCCAGATGTGTGAACTTCACCACTCAGATTTCCTTAGCCAGGATGGATATTGCTGAGAATTCTGGAAAGTCAAGCATACATGTCTTCAGGATAAACCATACTAGCTTACTGATGTTGTATAGTTTTTCCAATCATAAATAATCTGAACTAGGGATGATATGGTCCTACTGCATTCTGATCCAAGCCATGGACCTCATTAGGTTGATGTAAACTGAATTATGTAGTAGGGATACAAAGAAAAAATATGCTAAAAGCTTAGGGTAATACAAAGTGTTTTTTTTTCCCCTGGGGGACAAATACATTAAATGCTATTTGTATTCTCTATCAGCATTTATAGGAAAAGCAAGGGTAGAAAATACTAATTGATTTTTAAGGCTATTAATAAGCATATTTTCAACTATGAATAATGCATCAATGAAAGTAACACATGCATAAATAGAGATTTAGTCAAGTTTAAATCACCTAAGGTGGGTTTGCACTTAAACACATATTTGCTTTAAAGGGCAAATCCATTCACAGAATGAAATATCTGACTAAAATCTAGAGTTCAGACTCCATTTAATGCTTTATTGATAGGTTGAAAGGCTATTGACTACTACTGAATTGTTGAAGCATTTTTCTGAGTTAGAGCTTTTGCTTACTTAAATCAATCTGCACTTCACTGGTTCCCCTAAACCATTGGGATTAAATAGGAAAACTAGTACCACAGAAAACTCATTTCCTGAGGATTTATTACAATCATGTCACTTGCTGAAAAAAAGGAATGAGACTGGTGAATCTACCCAAGCTTTTGCAGCAGACGTTGCTGTTATTCAATACAGTGAGACTGCAACAGGAGGAACATAAGAGAAATCTATGCACCCCCTTTTAACTAATACTTTTATTGATTTTTTTAAATGAATGATAAAGCAAGAAATAAACAGTATGACAAAGCAGTAAGAATTATGTCAGCATAACATCAGTAAAGTATAATAAAACTTTGCCTAGTTCCAACCTCCAACATGATTTAATATGATCCAGTAGGCATATTTTAAAATCGTTTGTGGCATCATATTCTAGGGAGAGGAATGAACATTGGTTTTAACTGCCCTTTTACCACTGAACTGTCATTTCACAGAAACAGCTGGAGAGAATGGGAATTGTATCCCCACACAGTTGGAGGGCACCAGATTGGAAAAAACTGGATTGAGCTATGGTTGTCGTTTATGGTATTCAGAATATTATATTGATATATAAATTACTATGCTATTGGGTAACAACTAAGGAATGATTGGCCTTATCTATGGAAAGGGAGCCAATATTTCTATGGAAATACAATGAGCCTAGTGCTTCCAATTCAAGGACTGGTAATAATGTAACTGAAATAAATTTGGCTCCCCTTAAAATTCATTGGATGTCTGGCATTCTGATATAATCATGTCTAACAAGATTTACTTTTTTTTTCATTATTTGATTTTAGGAAAATGTGGCCTTTGACAGTGGAGGTATCCACAGGATCCAATGTTTTCAACTAAATGATGAAAGCAACATTGTACTTTTGTGATGCAAGCATCATCCCTTTTGTGTCTGTGCTTGATGTCATGACACACATACAAAAATGGCATAGCTTGCTTGGTGTTAATGCAATACTGATTTCATCCTTTGACCCCCTTGGCTGCCCTGCATATGCCTCTGCTTCATGATATTGGATAAGGGATAATTAATATACATTTATGCTATATTGAGAGACAATATTCAACATCTGCCAAATTATACTGTCTAACATCATTTAATTTTTCATGTTTGATAAGGATTAACAATTACATTTCAGCATTTAATCCTTCTGGTGGGGCTATTTTTTTTTTAAAAATATATAATTCATTCTCTATGCTCAGTTATGGAGTGTGTGGGCAGCAGACCTTAGCTGCTAACTTTGGGATTTTATTTTGAAAATTTTGTCAATGAAATTAAAGCAGATATTGTTAGGCCCAGCCCAAGAACAATGGTGAAACAGTCCATTTGAGTAAAGTTTCTTTATTTGTTACACCTTATAGACAGAATCTTGCCAGACTAAATCTATACTACAGCAACTAGTGGATATACCCTGTGAGATTCTAGGGAGTGGCCATCCTGAATCTCTTATTCTTCTCATGCAACACCCTGTGTTGTCTTTTGCCTCCTTTCTCCTCCTGGAATGCACCCCCTCCTTCCTGATAGCCATGATCTGTCACATCACCCTCCTCTTTGTAGATACATTCCATCACAGATACATAGATTAGAACTGCTAGGTTTTAACCATAAACAATTTATTTGTTTGGAAGTCAGGGATTAGAAATAAATTGAGTTTCATTTCAATCTGCAGGGTGAATATAGTAGACCTGAACATGATTTTGTCCATTAGAGATGAATTCACAAGAAGAAATGGAGGTTTACCCTTAAAAGAAGGTGATGCCCATGAGGGTAACATCAAGCCACAAGGTATGAGTCCCAGTAATTTGATTCAAATAGATATTTTACTTCACTTTTGTGATAAAAATGCCAAGCACAATTTAGTTCAAAGACTGATTAAAGAATAATAATTTTGGGGGTTCATGCCCACTCATTGTTAGTTTTGTTGCTTATTGTTAATTTACTCCAGGCTAGGCTAACTCTCAGATTTTTAAAGGATTTCCTTAATGTATTTATTTGGTTATTATTTCATAGCATTTTTCTGTTCATCACCATCCTTTGTTTCTCAGAAATAAATCTTTTGTCCTTCATGTCTCATTCTTTTGAAGAATGCAACTCATAATTTTTATAGCATCTATCCTATATTAGGCAGGTCAAATTTGGCAGGGCTTCCACACAATTCAATCACAGAGCAAATAATTATAAAGAAGCAAACAGGGACTTACTATCTCTTCAGGACACTTGATCCTGATACACTGAAAAATTATAGACTGGACAGGAGTCTGCAGTTCTACAAAACCGCAGGCATTAATCCAACCATTCTTCTTCTAATTTACTTAAGGGATGGGAGAGGTAAACATGTCCTTCGCTCTGCCTCAGCGGGTTAAAAGTTAGTCATTAAGGAGTATCATTGAGAATAAAGGTATATCATAACTATACACGGAAAATACCCACAGCAGCACTGGGGGTCAAGGGGGTCAGATTCATGAAAGCAGAATTGCAGTACAGGTAGACCTCGCTTAGCGACCAGAATTGGGACTGGCAATTCGGTTGTTAAGTGAAGCAGCTGCTAAGTGAAACTATGACTGTGCTTATGATCTTACTTCAGGTTTCCTTTGCTTTACAGACCTGCAAAGATCGTAAATATGAGGTTTGGTTGCTGGCTGAGGCAGTTGCTAAACAAGGACTACCTGTATTGTGATGTAAATTCTACACGTGTCATAACATTGCATCAATACTTCATGGGTGTAGATCTTGCAGTGTGAAGTTGCTTTGATGATTATGGCAAAAGTAGTGCGATTTTGTGAACACCCTGCACATATACATATGCAACTTTGTGAAGTAGATTAGGTTGAAAGAGAATTACTGTCATCATTACTTTTTGAACAATTGCCAAGAAGTTCAGGAAGTTTTTTATATAGGTAACTTACATTTTTGTCACTGGCATCAATCTAGCAAAGAGATGAACAACTTTTTGTTTTGGGCAGAGCAACTAGAGAGGACTATAGAGAAGAGTTCCAGCATGATGTATGTATGCAGTCACATGGCACATCACATACACAACTATTCATTTCATACCCACTCTCACTTGCTCTCTCTTGCTCTTACATGTGCACCAAATCATGATTGGGAGAGATGCTTAAACTTTACTCCTTTCCCACAGAAATCCTGATACAAATTAAAATATCCCAATTTCTTACTGACATGCTCTTTGCATTTTGCTCATTGTTCCCCATGATATGACTCATCCACCCCTATGCCAAACCATTAGACTAATGTGTATGTTGTGTGAAAGGTAATAAAAGCATCAGTTGCATGACAGCTGTGAACAAAAGAATCCTGAAGGTAGTTTGGTTGTCACTCTTCTTTACATACCTAAACTTCATGACTTAGGTGTCTCCTGCTCTCACTGAGATAACAGATGTTGTTGTTCTGTGATATACAAAGCTTGGGAATGAATGTGGGAAGCCTGTCATCCTCTGGGCAATCAATTCTTTGCAGGAAATATGGTAGAACCCTGAAGAGATCAACAAATTAAAGCACCATCTGAGTATCCTTTACTTAATTTTCCCTTGAGACCAGGGCTCTTTAGACCAGCTCAAATTCAATCAAGTAGGCAGGAAAATCTGAAAAGCTCCAGAGACCAGTACCATGATCACTTTCCACAGAACCTGGACCAGACATCAACAGTTAGCTGGATTCTCTTGCTTACTTTCTCTAAGTTTAGTTGCCTTCTCTATGCTCCACAATTTCTTCAGAACAGTAAAGTCTAAGGGCAGTGTTCTTTAATCTAAATTACATGTTTGAACTGAATTACCCTATTTGTACAGGGCTCTGGGATCTCTAATAATGATGAATCTCCAACAGTCTCATCCCCATCCCCATCCTCATCCCCTTCAATTTTAGATAAAATATGCTGGGAAGACTGTGGATCTAGGCCCATCCAGGCCAAGGTCAGAAAGCATCTCTAAAGAATCATGAATGTAAAGGTAATCTCCAAGTGAAAGCATTGGCTTTATTCACTTCAAGCCCCATATGCTTTGATCATGGCAGAAAAGTGACTTGGGGGTAATACTTTTGTATTTTGACAGCTGGAGGAATACTCATTATTTTTTTTTTCCTGAATGAGAACTGTAACTTGACTCTGATACTACCTACTGTTGCCTAATGGACTCAGTCTATGGTCTTCCTCTCAAAACTAACTCTGAACTATAAATGTCATAACTGGAACACCTGGGCTTCCTGGCTTCTTCCTCATCCTCTGCTTTTTTATAACATCCTGCCTGATTAAATATTTTGGAGAATGTGAAAATTTGCACACATTTGTGTGCCATTTTGGTATTAATAAAATTATTGCCCAACTGGACCAACACGGTTCTACTTTTTTTAAAAAATAAGGTAGATACAGTATATTCCTGGTTTTATCTCATATTCTGCTGTACTTCTAAATCTGTTTCTTGTGTGGTTCTCAGTTGAGATTTGAATAACCTAATTTATATGGAGATCCCAAAGACCACTTTCTCTAATGGCTTTCTGAATTTTCCTGGTCCTATTTGGCAAAACATACAATTTATCTCTATTTTTTTTTTCTCCTTTATTTTCTAAGTAGATGGTATGTTATCAATCTTCTTTTCTGTAGATATGTATGAAAAAAGGTTTATATTATTCACTCTTCATTTTTGTTAGTGAGATAATTAATCTAGTGTTGTAGACTATCTACTATATATATACCATGATTGTGTACAAGATCAGACATTTTAAAATTAATCTGGTGTGTGCCTGTATTTGCATTCCTGCATAAATGTGTGAGGAGCAACTTTCAGCCTCTAAATTTCTTCATTATTATTTTATTATTTCCTTACTCCTAGTCTGTCATTATAACTGCAGTACAATTATAATGTACTGCACAACTAAATCTCTGATTTATGATGGCCTTACATCCTTTATATTTTAATTTATTACCTTTATCTTGAAGAAAGCAAGTGACTAATGAAACTGCACATTTTGAACTTACAGCTGTATTTGAACGAGCCTTTATTTCTCATACTCGCACTAACTCTTGAAAAAAATTATTTAGCCAATATTTAGTGAGGTGTCCAGGAGAAAAAAGTGAAATATGAGAAGAGTTCAGCAATATCTTCACAGAATGAGGAACAGCAACAGTAACCAGTCTCTAAGATTTCTCAACCAACAAAGCCGCAGCAGCAACAGCACACAGACAAGGAGGAAAAACATGGGGAACTCCCCCATCCCCACAGCTTGGACAGCCTGAGTAAAAAGAGGAAAATGTGGAGAAGAAGATCTTCTCAGGGTGGAAGAGGCAGCACCAGTGTCTACCAGGGCAGGAACAGTTTGCCCAGAAACAGAAAGAGACACAAAAGGACCTGTGTGATCCATGGAAAGAAAGGCAGGAAAAGAAAGAAAGGGCCCTTGCAATCCTAGCCAAAAAGAAGAAGATTAAAATGGCCTTCGAGTTCAGGTATCACAACAAGAGGCGTGAAGACACCTCTCATTTGACATCCATATCCCAGGTACAGAGGATATCCCATATCCCAGGTACAGAGGACATTAGGCAGGAGGGAACAGGAGGACCCAAAGGAGGAGGGGAAGAAATGAACATAGGTGGTGAAGTACAGATAGAAAGGAGCCAGAGGGATACTAGGGTGAGAGACAGAGGTAGAGGTTTAGGGGTCCCCAAGTGTTAGGACACAATCTGTAGGGACACTCATTTTTCTAGTGACCTGTAGAGTAACAATAAAAGCAAATGGAAGATTCTATTGGTGCAGAAGGCCAAGAGCAACAAAGGCCACAACCTTGTGGAGTCACAGACCATTGCAGTTGCTGAAGTTGAAGTGACAACAGCTTAATTTGAGATGTCTTAAGGGCATTAGCCACCTCAGCATTTGCTTGGAAACTTTGCCATAACTGGGTGTCAGCCTCAACTAAAGCAGGCAAATTCTTAGAATGCCAATTGAGGACAGCATCAATAAGTTTTTGGTGTATCTGGGATTGAAGACTTTGAACATAAGCTCTAATGAACAAACAACCAGTAGCTGCTGCATCAGGGTCAATACACTATCCAGAGTCATGTTTCGTGAGATGGGCAGCCATATAAATATGATTGATAAATAAATACATACATACATACCAGAATGACGATGAAGGGCAGCACAAAATTGAGCCTGGGAATCCCTGGGTTGCTCATCTGGCTGTTGTCTGATGGCCTCCACTTTGCACCAATCATGTTGGCCAGGAACCCTGGCTGTAATAGATTCAAGGAGATAGCGCTGACAGTATTGAAGTAGGTTCTGCTGTAGGTCTGTGTCAAAACCAGGATCACGTAATGGTCAGGCATATGGGGGACCTGGGAGGCCTTCCCAGCTTTTAGTGAGTAGGGCAGCTTTTTCTTCAGGTAAGAAGTCCAGAAAGCAACATCTCCCCAGGTAGGGTTATAAACAGAAAACAATTGCTCAGGTTTTTTGCTGAAATTTGGTAGGGCTTTCACGAAATTTGGGGAAGGTGCTGGCCCAGTTCATAACATCCCCAGGGGTCCATGGAACATGAACTACAGTTGGTGGATGATTCTCCTGTGGATCAGGATAAATACAAAGCAGAGCAAAGTAGTAGGTATGGGAAATAACCCAGGAAAATTAGCTTTTGAAAAAGCAAGTTCCATAGTCATAGGTGTCTTTAACTGTGTATCCCAAAGGGTCCTTCGCTAACACAAAATCTTCTGGGTTTTAGGGTTAATCCCACAAACAGTCGTATCTTGTAATAAGGGGGCATAAAAGGTCCTGAAAATCCTTACAAGAAAGGTCTGTCAAAAGGTAACAGTGTGAGAAGGCAGGGAGAAGTGAGGGCCTCAAACGAACCATGTTTGCTAGGGGAGAGCGCTGTGCACCATGGGGCAGCCTTGGGGGGACGGCAGGAGGGAGGAAAGACTGCAGGCAAGAGGCACGTTCGCACCAGAGTGAAGAGAAACGGCAGGGGGCGGCTGTCGGGTCAAGTGGGGATTGGAATGTGTATTGCGCTGATTGGATTCGGAAAGTGGAATGTCTGCGGTTTTGCGGTTAATTAGCGGCGCTCCGGGGCGGTAAAAAAGGTGAGATTGTGAGCCAAGCCCTCGTAGGAGGGGGAGGACAGATAGGGGGTATAAAAACCTGTCAGACCTTGCTTCGGGGTTCCTCCATTGCTGCGGGAGGGACCCACCTTTGCAAACGTGCCCAATAAAAACTTCTGTCTACTGGATAACCGAACCCGTGTCTGTCGTTTTCTGACAAAATTGGCGAGCCAGCCAGGAGTCCTCGACGTGGACCGGACTGTGGGGAACCGGTGAGTAATCGGCCGTAACACCCCGTTGAGGTGTCTCCCGTTTTCCCCGGAGTCGGGTCCAGGACGGGACTCCAATCGCCAGTCAGACAGAAGTAAAGAGGAAGTCGGCCGACGAGGGGACCTCCGGGAGGTCTGGTGAGTACAGCCTACCCATAATCTCGGGGAGATTAGCGTGGTTACGAGGCATTGGACGCCGCAAGGGGACAGAAGAGTCCGGGACCTTCTGTAAGGTGGGAAACGTAGTCAGGAAGGATGGGTAAGGCGCAGAGTAAGAGTGTAAGGCCAGGGGCCAGTGGGAAAAACGCAGTAGGGGGAATCCCCATGGATTCTCCATTAGGACAATTGTTGCAACAATGGGAGACACCCTGGTTGTGTCCATTCACCAGGGGTCTGGAAAAACCGACCATGATAACTTTGTGCACTAAAGAATGGCCAAAATATCCACTAGTGGACCCCGAATTCCCCTACCATTGGGATACTCTTGGAATCCCCAGTAATTACTGGGTGACCCAACTAAAAAAAAAAAAAAAAACTACATTGTGGAGCATAAAATGTTAACACAGGAACCCTATGTGGAAGTCTGGTTCCATGTTCATTGGGAGGGGCCTCGACCCAAGTTAGCCAAAATTTTTGTCCAAAAAGAACAGGAAGATGAGGAGGACCTCTGGCTGACTGGACCTCAATGGGGGCCGCCACCTCCTCCTCCTCCTCCTCTTCCTACCGCTCCCCCTCCGGCGCCCCCACCCTATCCCGGGCTGCGGAAAGAGCTGGACCAGCTGAACGAAGACATTCAGAACTTGCCCTTTATTCTAAGGTCGGCCAGTGCCTTCCCCGTCCGGGAAGTCCCGAACGGAACGAACGCACAGGGGGTGACCGTCACCAGTTACGTAACGGTTCCCATCAAACCCAGTGAGTTGAGGGAAAAAAAAAAAAAGACCCTCCCTCGTATGCAAGAGAACGCCCATACCGCCGCCGAACAATTGGAACTTTTTCTCGGCCCGGTGGAATACTCCTGGAACTGAATTACATTTTAGCCCACCTCTATACGCCAGAAGAGAGGGGCCAGATTTGGCGAGCTGCGCTCGGGGCTTGGGAGCAAAGGAATGCAAATGTCCCAAATGCCCCGGCCGCAGATACTAAATTCCCTCTGGCAGACCCAAATTGGGATCCCAATAATGCTGAACATTGGGAGAACATGAGAGGAGTTTCCCCCTGTACGACTAGGGGGGTCATGGTTCCCCAACCGGGACCCACGGGGAACCCTTGGTAAACATCACGGTGGGTCCCACTGGCGAGGAACAGCAGTTCCTCGTGGACACCGGAGCCTCTCGAACATCGCTGTGCCAACCGATCCCAGGGATTGCGAAATCCCGGGGCACGTCGGTATCGGTGATGGGGGTGGGAGGCTCTCCGGTCAAGGCAGACGTACTGGAGGGAGTGAGACTGGAGTGGAATGGGAAGGAGGTAACTGCAGATGTGTTACTGATCCCACAGGCGAGAGTGAACTTGCTGGGAAGGGATCTAATGGGTAGTCTAGTAGTGGAGCTGTGGAATGTGGAACAGGCAGAAAGGATGTGTTTGTTGCGAGAGGCGGACGTGGAGGTTGTGAACCCTGAGGTATGGGCAGGGGAGGGGGGGGCGGGTCGGTTTCGCATCGCCCCAATTAGCATCCCCTTGAAACCAGGGGTGACGGGTTTGCGGCAAGCCCAATACCCGCTGTCCCGGGATGGGAGGCGTGGGCTGAAGCAACAACTGAGATGGACGGTGCTGCCCCAGAGGTAGCATCTTGTTTGGACAGGCATTGGAAGAGAAACTCCAGGGGTTCCGGGCCCTGGGGGTTCTCGGGTGCTGCAGTATGTGGATGATTTGTTGGTGTCTGGACAGAAGGAAGTAAAGGTGAGAGAAGACTCAGTGGCTTTATTGAACTGGTTGGCTGAGGAAGGATTGAAGGTGTCAAAAGGGAAGGTCCAATTTGTGGAAAGGGAGGTCAAGTATTTAGAACATGTACTCCGGAAGGGCGAGAAGTTGATTGATCCTTCTCGGATACAGGGGATAATGCAGTTGAAGCCCCCTCATACTAAAACGGAGGTGCGGCGGTTTCTGGGTCTAGTAGGATATTGCCGGCTATGGATAGATGAGTACATGAGCAAGGCTCAGTTTCTGTATGAGAAGTTGAAAGGATCATCTGACAGGGTAGAATGGACAGACGGGGACACAGAGAAGTGGGGAGAATTACGAAGGAGCCTGGTGACGGCCCCGGCTCTGGCTGTACCGAACTTGGCCCCCCCTTTTCACCTATACGTTACAGCCCATGGGGGAACTGCCATTGGAGTGCTGACTCAGAGACGGGCTGGGAAATATCAACCAGTGGCCTTCCTGAGCAAAGCCCTAGAACCAGTGGTGAGGGGATGGCCGACTTGTGTGCAGGCAGTGGCTGCCGCTGCTGTGCTAGTGACAGAAGGGAAAAAACTCACTTTTGGGAGCCCCGTGATTGTCCATTCAACCCATCAGATCTTAAGTGTGCTTAGTCAGCAGGCGGCTGCTTGGATGACAGAAGGAAGGATGTTGAAATATGAGACAGTTCTCCGGATAAGTCCTGATGTGGTGGTAGGAACAGACAGGAATTTGAACCCAGCGGAATTTCTTGCGGGGGAGCGGAAAGAATGGGAGCCGGCGGAGCACGAGTGCTCCACCCTGTTGCAGCTGCAAACAAAGACCCGGGAGGACCTGCAGGAGGTCCCGCTGGAGGAGGGTGAGGTCTGGTTTGTGGATGGGTCTAGCCGAGTAGAGCAGGGACAAAGGAAGTCAGGATATGCGATAGTGACGGCGGAGGGAGAGACAATAGAGAAGGGGGCACTACCAGCGGACTGGTCGGCTCAGCTGTGTGAAGTGCACGCTTTGAAACGGGCACTAGAGTTGGGAAAGGGAGTGTCCCTCACCGTCTACACAGACTCGCGATACGCCTGGGGAGTAGTGCACACTTTCGGGAAAATTTGGCTGGAACGGGGTTTACTCACAGCTGCTGGAAAGGGAAGGTTGCAGGGAGGAAGCAGGTCATTGGGTTACAATTGAGGGGACCCCAGTAGTGAGCCGTGCTGACATGAGGGGGATGGTGGAGAAACTGCACGAAGGGTCTCACTGGGGGTGCAGGCTTTGATAGACACTGTAAAGCCGTGGTACTGGAGCCTGGGGGTTCGATGGGAACTCCACACCCCTTGGCATCCTGACTCCAGTGGGAAAGTGGGAAGGGCCAACGGGGTGTTGAAGCAACATCTCATCAAACTGGGATTGGAAACAGGGCTACCTTGGACAAAGACACTTCCGGTTGCCCTGCTTCGAATGCGGACAGCCCCTCGCAAGGATGTGGGGGTCTCCCCATTCGAGCTGATGATGGGAAGACCTTTCCTGGCTCCAATGGGAGAGCCTATCCCCGAGCTAAAGGATGCCTTCCTGAGAAAGTATCTCTTGGTACTGTCACAATCTCTCTTGTCTCTAAGAAAACAGGGACTCCTCGCTCAACGGCCCCCTTGCTGAAAGACCAACACCCCCACAAGCCAGAGGATTGGGTCCTGATAAAGACGTGGAAGGATGAGAAGCTGAAGCCGTCTTGGGAGGGACCATACCAAGTTCTCCTGACAACTGAATCAGCGGTTCGGACCTGACAGGGGGTTGGACCCACTACCATCGGGTTAAGCGAGCTCCCGACCCCCGACCATGGACTGCCCAACCGGGAGACGGACTCAAAGTAAAACTTAAAAGGAACTGAACTAAGGCAGGGGAGGAGATGACCAACATAAAGGCGTAGAATTGGCACAGACAGCTTTGATCACTGGGGATGATCCCCCGTGGGGGGGGATGTTCTATCATTTTGGGTCTTCTCCCATACCAAGACCCTGGACTAATCAAAGGCAAATGGCTCTAAATCTCTTGGGGATAACCAATGCAACTCAATGTGTATATTTCAACAATACCCAGAACCGTACCCCCATTGCCCTCAAAAGGTCCTGCTTTCACTTGTGGAGGGGTCTATAATATCCCTTACGCCTCAACCCCTCTATACCTACCTAAAGGTTTCTTTTTGTTATGTGGACATGAAGCTTACACCTATGTTCCAGCCTATAGTTCAGGGGGCCCTTGTGCCATAGGGCGCCTGACCTCTCTATATGCCCTGCCTCCAATGCAAGCGCACCCATCAAAAGAAAAAAAGAAAAAGGGAGCTGCCATCTGATTGTGAGAGTGATGTGACATTCTTGTCCAAAACAGAAGCCATGGCTCTGGCCCTCTCCTTAGTAGGGGTTCCTGCACTAAGCGGAAGAACTTATCTGGACCTAAGGAAGGTGGCCTGCCTCCTGGCTAAAAGTGTCAACCTTACATCCTCTCTCATTGCAGCCCTCACTGAAGAAGTCACTGAGATCAGGAGGGCGGTCATTCAAAATCGGATAGCTATAGACTATCTCCTATTAAGGGCAGGACAAGGCTGTGAATCTTTTCAATGTCTTTGTTGCTTTAACCTAACCAACAATGAGAATTATATTGAAGCAAAACTAGCCAAGTTGAAGACCTTAGCCTCTCGCATATCCGAGGATCCAGAGGGATGGAATTGGTCGTGGCTCACTAGTTGGTTACCTAACTTTGCTTGGTTAAAACAACTTTCTGTACTAGCCATTGGCTTCATTGCCTTACTGGTCCTAGTATGTTGCTTAATGCAATGCCTCCCTGCTTGTGGGAATTACCTGTCCCAGTGTGTGAAGCCCCGGGTCCGGGACGAGGGAGCAATCCTGTTAGCCAGGTTTGAGGCCCAACAGAGGCGTGAAAAGAAAAAGTGGTTATTTTGAGAAGGCAGGGAGAAGTGAGGGCCTCAAACGAACCATGTTTGCTAGGGGAGAGCGCTGTGCACCATGGGGCAGCCTTGGGGGGACGGCAGGAGGGAGGAAAGACTGCAGGCAAGAGGCACGTTCGCACCAGAGTGAAGAGAAACGGCAGGGGGCGGCTGTCGGGTCAAGTGGGGATTGGAATGTGTATTGCGCTGATTGGATTCGGAAAGTGGAATGTCTGCGGTTTTGCGGTTAATTAGCGGCGCTCCGGGGCGGTAAAAAAGGTGAGATTGTGAGCCAAGCCCTCGTAGGAGGGGGAGGACAGATAGGGGGTATAAAAACCTGTCAGACCTTGCTTCGGGGTTCCTCCATTGCTGCGGGAGGGACCCACCTTTGCAAACGTGCCCAATAAAAACTTCTGTCTACTGGATAACCGAACCCGTGTCTGTCGTTTTCTGACAACAGGAACTACATACCTCAGTAATCAGGCATTGTAGTTATTATTTCAGGAGAATTTGGAGCCTCCTGGAATGGCAACATGGCAGATCTGCTAGGAGGATCAGGAGAGCAAGGGATTGTAGTTGCACAGCAAGTCTCAGAAACTACCTTTCTGGGTAGTAAAATCCAAAGGTGATTGTGAAGAGCTCCAGAAGGATCTCTTTGTGGATAAACTTCCAAATGGCAAGTACAGTTCAATGTAAATATGTGTAAAATGATGTAAGTTGACATAACAATCCAAACTTTATGTACACATTAGTGAGATCTGAGTAGTAGAGACTGAACAGAAAAGAGATCTTGGAGTAATAGTGGATAACGATGAAAATATCAATTTAGTGTGCAGCTAATAATTTTTTAAAAGGCAAATTCCATGCTTTGAATCATTAGGCAGGCGAATAGAATAGAATAGAATAGAATAGAATAGAATAGAATAGAATAGAATAGAATAGAATAGAATAGAATAGAATGATATTATAACAGTGTCATACAAATCTGTGGTGGATCATACTTCAAGTATTGTGCATGATTCAGATCACTAACCAGAAAAATGATATTACAGACTTAGAAAAGTTGGAAAAAGGGCAACTCAAAATGAGTAGAGTCTGAAATAGCCTCTAAGAATTATTGGAAAATATGGGGTTTCAACCAATCCTGTCTCACACAAGCACGAAGGGAGGGGCGGCTCTACTGCGGCCTAGCTTTGCTGCTTTGTGTGGGCGGGGCTTGGAGCCCGCCTTTTTTCCTGTTTCCCTCATTTTCCTACTCTTCTCATGGCTCTGCACAAGGTAGGAATGAATCCTCTTTCCTCCTCATGGGTTTTGAATTAACATTTCACAACCCCAACAAGAATAAAGATTAAAGAATAAGAATAAAGATTATAGCAGTTTGGGCTTTTTACTTCCTCAAGAGCAAACATGATAGAGGTATATAAAATCATGCATAAAATAGATGATGTGGGAAGAAAAAAGTTTTTCATCCTGTCTCACAATTATAGAACTTGTCATCCATTGAAACTACATCTAGGACCAACAGAAAGAAAGACATTTTTACACAACACATAGTTAAATTGTGGCATTCACTGTCAGCCAATGTGTTAATTACAATTTGGATAGTTTTAAAGGACGTCTGTATCCAGGATCATATTATCAGTGGCTACTGATTTTGCTGGCTATTTATTGCCTCCTGAATCAGGCAGCATGCTTTAAATGCTAGCTGCTACCTTATACAAGAAAGGGCCTTTCTGGGACTTTTCTGGGAGACACAAGCTACAGTAACTGCTACCTCCCTCTCATCTTCTGGTACTGAGTTGCTCAGGTTTTCACTGTGGGAGTCTATGGCTGAAGGGGTTAAAGCAGCTTGCTTAGTAAACAGGAGATCCCAGTTTTGACTCCCCAGGGGATCCTGGGGAGCAAAGCCTTTTCAGTGTTACCATTTGGTTGGATGACAAAAAAATACTCCAGGATTGCTCCATTGAAATTTGGTGACAAGACACCATACCATAGCAGCCTGATTTTCTGTCACTTTTTAGTGGAAAAAGAAAGAGCCATTAAACAGTAAGCCCCTCCATTGCTTCAGATTGGAAGGCAAAAAAGTGCTTCAGAATACCCCTGGACATTAATATATTAGCATCTGTCACTCAAACCAAACTCATCTTTTCCTGGGATTGTGTGGCAGCTGAGGCACCTACATAATCCTGAGAAAAGTTGCTTTAAGAAGCTACAGACAGGTGCTATGCGAGTGCCTGCATGTCTGAAACCAGTTTGCCTTTGAATCCAGAGTGCTGCACAGCCTTACCAAGTAGGCTTAATGCACCTATACACTTTTTAAAATTCTGTCCATGAAACCAAAAAATCTGTCTTCCTATCTCTCCTCCTGGTGACTTACTCTTTGTGTCCCTTCTCAGCCCCCCAAATAATTGGTCCCTGACTATGAAAATGCTGCCCACCCCTGTACTATATAATGACATCTAGGGCCATGGGAGACTGGGGATAGATGTTTTTCCAGAAGCCCTGTTATTATTCTCATAAAAATGAAATCTAAATCCTGACCAAGTCATCCTTGTGTTAGCATGATGTCTGTGGGTTTTAGAGCATGTCTGCATTGCACCCTTAAGCTGTTCCTTTCTTGAGCTGATGTCAGCTTAACTTTAAGCCAGTTTAAGAAAAAATCTCTCTGGATGAAGATGCTTTTGCACTGGCTTACAGAGGATTGGCTCCTCCCATTGGACAATTCCCCTATTGCTCTGCCTTCCCAGCTTTTACTTTCATTCCAGGAAAACAAAGCAATTGCTTTACTGGACATGAATTCATATCTCTGTCTGTCTGTCTATCAGTCAATCATCTATCCATCCATCCATCTACATGCACATACACACACAAATAAATATATTATACAAAGTTGAATGGTGCAGTACCCCCAAATTAGCCGGCAGGACCCAAATCCATATTTAGGGTACACAAGAGAATCAGCTACAACCCATCACCATAGCAGTTTAGGGGTACAAAAACAAAGCACAGATGGGAAAGGAATATGTGATAAGAAGCACAGGATATACACAAATTAGAAGCAAGCTCTCTTTGTTCCATTTGCTGTCCTTAGAGAAAGAAACAAATTAGAAATAACTTGTGGTGAAGGACAAAGCTGTTCTTTTCCTGAATTAACCATTGCCTGTTCCTAATAAGGTGAGCAGGAAGATGATGTATGTAATCAGTGTGATATGCTAAGTGCTTGTTTGCATGTAAATTCTGTCTGCTTCTATGGAGAAAAGCCTGTGGCTGCTGATCAATAAAACTTCAAGGCAGTTTTCAGCTGTTTGTTTTTACTGCCTGAAATGAGGATTAAGAAGAAGGTTTTTCCTGCAATGCATATATACAAATTAAAGCATCAAAATGCACATGTTTGCAGGTACAAAATTCAGCTTTAAAATAAACATTCCTTTCTTATATTTCCCCAGCTTTTCCTCAAGAAGGTCTGTTGCAACCCTTCTAACAGGTCTTTCTCAGTGATGTGGGGGTTTTAACTCTTGCTTAGCATGAAGAGTATTCCTATTTTGAACCCCCGCAGAGTTTTTTCAAGTACAGTTTTTCTTTCCCTGAGCTACCTGCTTTTTCACTAGGGTTTCTTCTTTTTAATAAGTCCATCCATACAGGTAGCTCAGAGAAAGAAAAATAGTAATTAAAAACAAAAACAAAAAACAAAACCCTACCAGGTTTCAAACCCAGGATGTTCTACATGTCAAGCAAATGCTACAACCACTATACCACTGAGAATGAACTATAAAATGGCTGCAGCAAGCCATCTTGAGGAAAAACTGGGAAAATGAGGTGATGGGACTTTCCTGGCTGTGCACATCAACCAATCAGAGTGCAGGGCTTTGCCTAGAAGAAAGTAAAGTGCAGCAGGCACACTGGACAGTAGTGAGCTGGCATCAGCCAGAAAACATTACTTTCAACTTGAAGTAGACTTTGCATCTGCAGGCAAGATGGCGATGAATAAAAGACCATTTGTGCCCTACATAAATTGTATAGGTAGCCTGTACTCACAGTTTAGATATACCCTTAAACTCTGCCTCTTGTGTTCCAACCCTGTTCTTGTCTCTGTGTCAGCTGTGAAGCTTCTCTGGGCTTAAAATATATTTTTTAAATAATAGTTTTAAAAATATTTATTGCATGGAAGGGCTGAGTAAAAGAAAAGTTGTAAATTATTCCTTAAAAAATAACTTAATGTGACACACAGGGCTGCATTGGGAACAAAAACTTTTGAGTCCCAGGAACATGAATATGTATGAGAGAGAATGTCCTTACATAGGGAAAGAAATCTATAACAGTTCCAAGTTTGTGCAGCAACTAAGATTTGAACCAAGGTTGCTGTGGCCATGGTACAGAATACTAACTACTGTGCAATCATGGGTGGACTGGCTTTATTTGCTTTGAGCTGCTCTTCAGATTGCAGGAAGAGGTTTAAAACAGCTATTAAAAATAGCTGACCAACTTCAGTCAGCAGAAGATACAGGTTTAAGCTGACAACCTATTAAGAAGCCATCTTTTGCTTTCTTAAGATATACATTAGTATTAATACAGGATTGCTTTAGAATGAAAAGCTCTAACATCAGAGGAAATGCAGCTAATAACAGAAAAAATAAGATATTAGAAAAAATAAGATATTGATAAAGGCAATGTAGAGTGGGACAGAGAAAGATCATATCATATAAACAGTGACAAAGGGCAGTGATAATGAATGGATACAGAGAAGACTATGTGCAAGAAAAAGAGCAGAAAAAGAAGAAAAGTTCAAGCTTAAGAGAATAGATGAAAAATTGTATTAGCAGGTGAGTTAGGCAAAAGTGGACACACTTATAACCCCCGCAAGAAGAAAGATCACTGAAATATTCCCAGGGCTCTAAAACAGTGTCCCCTGTGCATTTTGGAACTGAAGCCCCAGATGATAATGAAAATACAAGATCAAAGGATTTGTGTAATTCTTTTATGTCCCAGAGATTGAAAGAAAGTGGAGGGAAGGATAAAAGAGACACATCAGGAGCTCTGGTTAATTTAAGACATTAGACCATGCAGCTCATATATGCTTCTTTCTGGGTTGGAACAAGAAAACTGTCCTTTGCCTGGACAGATAGGGCACAATCTGGCCAGTTAAGAAAAAAATGAAAGAAAAGAAAAGATGATTCACATGGCAGGAGGGGATAGACAGATTAGGATGAAAATTTTGAGGGAAACAAAAGAGAAAAATAATAGAGGACACCTGGAAGATCAACATACTATTTTTAGGAATATATTTCTCTTTGTCAGAACACAGGCTGGAAAATTGAAACAGATTAAAAAACATTATTGTTACAATGGGAAAAATATTTTTTTAAATACCTAGGCACTGCATTTAGACCTCTACAACAAGGGCAACTTCTCCAGCGTAGCCATGATATGTTTCGTGACACTGTTCTACACCTTGATGGAGATGAGGTAGATAGAATCATTACAAAGTTATGTCTTTTTCTATGGGGGTTCAGTGTAATGTCTTTCCAAAGCAGCAGTCTCAGTGAAATAGTATGAGAATGAACTAACTTTACCTTACACAAGATTCACAGTTCTGGCCACCTTTTAAAACAACAACTCTGTATTCTGGGTGAATGTGGAGAATTGAGGAATGATATCTGACTACAGTTTGTTGCTTCTTTGTGGAAGAGTGAAAGAAAATTGTTTTGAGTGCATGGTGGTGGGAATGAGAATCTGGTAAGTATACCTTGTCAACCAGCCTGGAGAATTCCCCTCCTGTTGCATGAGAGTAAGCCCTCTTCTAAGATATGGAAGACTTGAAGAAGCAGCAAGTTAGTATTGGGAAAATCAAAATTTACAAAAATATTCTGCACGTTTTTTTTAAAAAAATCCTTTTTGGGAATATAGATGAAAAATGAAGAGTGCAAAGACTTCTGTAAATTGAGGATTTGCACACTGAGTGAAACAGTAATTTATAAGAAGATGTTTAGGAGTGGGTAGTTGAAATGATGGACATGGTTGAAGGAGGCCACATTTCAATCACCTAAAATCCCAATAAGATTGGTCGTTACTGTTAACAATGCCATTTTACCTGTATATAAACTCATTCTATGTTAAATATACTTTGTATTTGAATATGGTATAGGAGTGTATTGATTTATGACCTGCAACTTTTTATTTGATTTTTAAAATTGTGTACTCTTATATATGTACATAAAACAATGGTAAAGATGTAGGATAGTGTGCAAATAACAGCTTTTCTTCATCTTCTCTGCTTCCAGATTCTTAAAACAATGGACATAAAAGCAATATATATACATTTTTAATAAGTAATGATACAATGTATTCAGAACTTATGCTTTTCGTTCTAATAATGTGGGTATGTATGAATAGGGCTTGCAGATAATCCTTAGCTTTTTCCTGAAATAGATTTTTAAAAAATCCATACAATTTCCATTTCATGCCGTGACTCGGATTTGAACCGAGGTTGCTGCAGCCACAACGCAGAGTACTAACCACTGTACGATCACGGCTGAGCTGGCTTTGCTTTGCTGCAAACAGCTCTTTCTTACAATGGAAATTGGCCAGAGCCTATGAGAAAAAACAAAATGAAACAACACACTAGAAGTCCAGCTTGATAAACTACTGATCTTGGAAACATCAGAGTCTGGCTTTTTTTCCAGTTGTGCTTCTTTCTATTATTCGCCAAATATAGTTTTTTAAAAAAAATCTTTTGCTATATTTGCACTGGAAAATATGTCCCCCTTCAAAAGCAAGACATTTTTCCTACAGTGGGAAAAGCTAGTTTAGGATTAGAATGCAAAATTCAGTCATCCTAAGTGAGAATTATATCTCCAGTTCAGGTGTGAGGATCTCTGGTCTTCCAAAGCCCCTTCCCCAAACTAGATACCCTTCAAGTGTGTGGACTTCAAATCCCAGACTCCTTAGCCAGTGTGGCTGTTGCTGACAATTCTAGAGGATAACAAGTTTGGATAACAAAGGCTCCAGGTATTGTTGAAATATAAGTTTGGGACATTGCTGGGAACTTAGTGACATCCAAAGGGTCATAATTTCCAAACTCCTAGGCTATACCAGAAATTCAGAATATAGTTTTTTCTGGTGAATGGGATTTACTGGCAAACTTCTTTTTCAGAAAAAGTTGTACCATTGTTGCTCCTGTCTTCTAGCAAGAAGTGGGCTGGTTTTGCAGTATAGACAAAGCAATAAACAAGCCAGGATTGGGTCTTTCCCACTTGTACCTAACCATGGCACAAACGTGCCCTGGCATCATCTTTTTACTGCTATTATTTCTTCATGACATTGTTTAAATTAAATTTATAAGGCCACCCAACTGTATAAGGACTTGTATTTTCATCTCATTCCCCAGCCCATGATAAGACAGCTTCAAGTTGTCCTTAGCTATACTGATGTTAAAGTAGTATTTTCCTGCTTATTCTAATACTGTCTAAGCGAAGCCTCAAGGTGTGAAAAATCTGCTAAACTTTGTCACCCACTACTCTGGAGGGAAGTAGAGACACTATAGTGGCTTGAAACAGAACCAATGGAAACAGGACAGAGATCTGCAGTGAGTCCAGCAAAGTTCATGACAGCTGAGTTTTTCTGCCAGATTATCCTTTTCTGAGGGATGGGTGGATAACACTCATCCAGCTGTGGGGAAAAGCCCTTGGACCTTAATATCTGGAGGTAGTCAGTTTGACTCCAATAACTGGGTGCAGATTTCTAAAGTTCCCGGAGAGCCATTTATCATTTCCTGAAGCAGGAAATAAATCTATAAAAGAAGGGTGGGTTCACTCTGAGGTTCAAATTCAAGTCAGGGAGGTTGTGGACTCAATAAACATGATTAAATATATAATCACTGCAAGGCTGAAACTCTGGTGCTGATTCATCAGCCACAGAAGGGTTGGAAAATGGCAGCACTACAACTCAGTTGGGGTGAGCAACTTGCAAGCAGGACACCTTGAATTTGGTTGCAGCTGGTGCCTTTGTTTGTCCATTTAGAGGTCAAAGGAAGTGCTCCACCTTTTTTTGCCAATAATTTTCAGATGGAAAATAAGAGCAAACCTCCTCCCAGAAATCAAACGCAATTGTAAGCAGACTGGGCTTTGAATGCAAGTCTTCTTATGTCCCATGGGTGAATCAGACCTGCAAGCCAAGCAGGAGACTGCTATGCTAGGGAGTTTCTGTCAGTCGGTCTTAAGGGCCTTTGCTGCAAGGTTTCACTGGCAGAATGTAACATGCTTTGCTAATGCAGCACCTTCCTCCTGTCTTTGGAGTGAGTGGGCTGAATGATAACATGAGGCACCATGGCTAAGTTGGTTAAAGCGCCTGTCTAGTAAACAGGAGATCCTGGGTTCAATTCCCAGTGGTGCCTTGGCAACCAAACCTTTTGACACTAACAGGATAGGTGCAACTGAACAGGGCACACCTGGGTCTTTTTATATCCCCCAAAAGTAGGAAAAGAAAACTGATTAACATTCTGAATATATATCATGATTGGGATTAGAATTTTGAATGAAGTTCAAAGGCAGGGGCAATGAAGACTTTTAACCACCATCCCATCATTTTACAATCACAGCTAGGGCCAGGAAGGGAGTGCATCCCTCTAATTAGTTTGAGGGTGTCAAGGATGGCTAGATCTGTCAGTTCAGCTCTACCAGCTATAAGGCCTTCCTGGGTATCTTTATGAGGATTATGGTCATCCTTCCTCTTCACAAAATAAAATTCTGAAAGTACAGCTAGCCATCAGAACTCTCAAGCAATTTGAACCTGTAGTTTTTCATATCAAAAGCAAGAGTTGTACCAGTAGACCAACAAACCAAGATATTTCTTTGCATTGAAGGCTATATGCCACCCACACAGAAAGGTATGTATATATGTATGTAGGACTGGCTTTAGGCTAAGACTGAGTAGGCACTGGCTTAGGGGGTGCCAATACTGCCCCTCCTTCCAGATCATTCTAAAAATGGAAATCTTTACACCGGTAGGGATGGTGCCATCAGTCGGTGGCCTAGGAGCACCATATTCCCTTGAGCTGGCACTGTATATATCTTCTGGCATCAATTGTGCCACAACTGGCAATATGGTAATCTAGTTAACATGCTTCTCTGATAAATAGATCCTGGGTTTAACTCCCAGGAGTGTCTTAGAGGCTATTTCTTTTGGCCCTGGGGACCTGGCTGCAGATCTCTGGAGTTCTCTGAATGCCTTTGATTGCTCACCAAGGAAAGAAAGAAATATGTAAAAGTTCAGAAGTTATGCCATGATTCAGATAAAAATCTAGGGTGTTGCAGCCCCAGTGCATGAGAAAAAGGCTTTACTGCTGCATCTCCCAGGAGAAGGTGGTGCATGTTCCTACCATGCCAATTTATCCTAATTTGAAGTTATAAATAAGCCAGGCAAGATACTTAGGGCAGTGGCACTAAGCCAACTAGAGCATCTGCCTCATAAGAGATCTTGGGTTTGCTTTGGAACTAGAGGTTTGAGCATGCTGTGGCATTGTAATGCTTGTTGCAGTGAGCGTGGGGGCTTTTCCCCATTCCCTGAAGCAGGAAAAGAAAGCCATTGAAATTCTGAGTTTATGCTGTGACTCGGATTTGAAACTCATGGGAAGCAGGGAGGTAGAAGAACAGCTGACTGTGGGAGAGTATTTTAGCCAAAGTTCTTATTTTTCTGCACTAAACAGATATTGTTTGTGTACAATAGTAATTATACTTCGAAAATAGGTGTGTACTACAATTTTGAGGCTAGGCCACATTTGACCTTTGAAGGGCATGTCAAAGACCAAATCCCAAAAATAAAGTCTATCCAGGACAAAGAAGTGGATGGGAAAAGAACAAAATCTCAATGTAATTTAATGTACACTTTAATTAACATTAAAATTACTTGAGTTAAAAGAAATGATATGATTACAATGGCTACCAGATCTTGGCTGTAAAAAACCAGATTACCATTGCATGGGAACAAGAGATACAAAAAAGCTCTATTTTTGCAGCCATTTAGTGCTTATCTGAATTGTTGCAACCCATTGATAATATTCCATGTATTACTAATTTTTTTTCTTCCATCTTATTAATAAACTGAAACTTGGTGAAAGTTTTGGAGGCAGTCTAGGTGCTTTGCTAAAGACCTGGAGCCTCAGATTAGGCATCCTGACCTGAATCGAGGTTCCTTTTAAAGATTGTGGCACAAGGCTTCCTAAGAGAACATAGCACATACTGTACTTCTAAAGCAGGTTGTCTTCTGGCAGGAACAGCCTAAGAATGATCAGTGGCTAAGTGGGTTAGAACTCCCTGAAGAGCAAACAAAACATCTTGAGTTCAATTCTGGGTAGCGCCTTGGGACTGAAGTCTTTTTGTTTACCAGCGTAGAGAAGGTTGAACAGGATCTCTGACATGAGAAATCTCCCCCCTCCCCGCTTGTGCAATAGACTGACACAATGGTCAGTATTTGCATCTAAATCCCTGTATTGTAATGTGCTTTAAGTTTATCCTTATTCCTCAAACTTCTTAAAAACACTCACTTGTTTTTAATATAGATATTTTACCAGGGAGAGATTAAACACTGCAGTAAGATGGCAATGCAGCTGTCTTTGAGCTGTTTTCTCTGATTTGCGTTTTCTCATCAACACTTTTTCAACCTCTTTGGCCAGGGGGGCTAGTTCCTCCAATGCTCTCAGGTTACCACAGCCACGCGTGAAAAGTGTAATCTTTGGGGTAGGAGCCTTGTCAATGATTTCTTGGATTTTCAAAGCACAATTATCATAGAGCAAAACCTTTTTCAAATGGATGTGACATGAAAATCCCCTGCATTACAATGAAAGGGACAGTCAATAGCTGTGTAAAGTGATTATACCTCAATTATATTTGTTTGCAAATATACTGTCTTGCTACTGTCAGTTTAAAACTTTTATACAGCAGTCCTTCCCAACCTGATGCTTTCCAGATGTATGAGTTTATAATCCTCAGCACTACAATTTCCATAATTCTCCAAAGACTAACATACCCTTGAAGGAAAGGCTATTCTGGGTGGATTGATGGGAATTCTAATCTAACTCATTAGGGAAGTCTTCCACAGAATTTTAAGGCTGCCTCTTCACTTTTCTGAAGTCTCTTGTTTCAGAAATTCCATTTAAGCCAAATAAAAATCAGACTAGCTCTTCTGCATTCAGAGTCACAAGGCAGTGAAGACTGCAAGATAAATTTAGTTTAGCTAGCCATTTTGATTTCCTAGGTTTGAATAGCTCAAGTAAGTGGTAAGAAAATGCAAAGCATTTTAAATTATTTTTATGTATGCTTCAAAGACTCTGTTGCTTTAGTAATGAGTTCTCTCATTTACTGCAGTGTTTGGAGAGGAAGTAGGTGGACTGGCGCTCTCTTTTGCTTATATAGTCAGCAGCACACATCACACATTCACCCAGTAAGGAGAGAAGGAAAGTGATGGAAGATTAGGATTACCTGATATCTAATAATACTGAAATAGGCAAAGGAGATATGGACAATTGGAAAGGAGGACAAATGGGGGAGCGGGGAGGAAGACACACTAACTGTTTAACTTTCTTGGCATCCATGACAAAAATTACAGTGAAAAACTACAAAACACACACACACACACACACACACACACTCACAGGTATTTAGGTCTACATGTACAGGTAGTCCTTCCTTAACAAGGGTAATTAGGGCCAGAATTTCCATCACTAAGCAATGTGGTTGTAAAGTGCGACATCACATGACCACCCCACTTAGGGACAGCAGTTCCAGCAATCCCTGGTTGCCATTGTTAAGCAAGGATTGTGTGGGTTATGAAGTGAGGACCTCATATGATCACGACTTCTGACTTCCTGCCAGCTTCTCCACTGACTTTGCTTGTGGAAAGCTGTCAGAGAAGGTCACAATTTGCAATCATGTAACCATGGGATGCTGCGATGGTTGGAAATTGGGTCCAGTTGCTGAGTGCTTGGATTATGATCACATGACTGCAGGGATGCGATGACAGCCGGAACTCTGAGGACCGGTCATAAGTACCACTTGTTCAGCGTTGTCACAAGTTCAAATGGTTGCTGAATGAGTGGTCATTAAACGAGGACCACCTGTATATGAAATTACTTTTTTCAGCATTAGAAGCCATGGTTTTAAAATTGCAGTATTTTTCCTACAAATCTTTACTTTCAAGAACATATGCTAGTGATAATATAGAATTGACAACATGCTTTTCAAATTTCACCATAGAAACCTATAATGAGTCATGTGACCTACAGACTACAGTGCTCATAGATTTGAAGGGGTGGATTGAAGCCAATTGCAATCAGGAAAAAATTAATGTAAATCTAGGCTGTTGAGTCTGTCAATGGACGAGGGAAAGAAAGAAACAGGCAGTCTACAAGGTTGCAATACACAAAAGTTTGAATGACTATTGTAAAAACAGTCTAAAATAAAATAAAATAAAAAAGACACTCAAAAAGCCAGACAATATTTGATTTCAAGGTTATGCCTGCCGGATAGAGGACATGAGAACAACAAAAAAAGGATGTCTCTTTTGCTGGATGTCTAGTAACCTTATGAAGGAAGGGTTTAGCTTTTCTCATCTTCTACTGGAACTGCTAACCTCATTTAAGTTGCTTTGGTGGAGAAGTATTTTGCTTTTTAAGAGTAAGTGTATATGGACTTGTTTAATGAGACTTAATTCCCACTTTCAAGAAAATTGTATCTGAGCAAGGTTTAACCACTATTTTAAATATTTTAATTGAGGACTCAGTTCTGGAAACAGGAAAAGATAGCATGCGCACAATATTCTCCTAGATCATTCACTGGAATGTATGGAAGACAGAGAAATGAAGTGTGCACATTGGCCTGCTTTCCTCCCCAACCTCCATGCATTCAGATGGAGCTCTGAAATAATCTGACTTGTGTTGGCATAAATGTGAATACAGCTATCAGCACCATACCAGATACCCTTTTATTATGGCTTTAGACTCAGTCAGGACCTAGATTATGGCCCTGGCTGAACACATGAAGTTGGCAAGAGTAGGTCTTGGCCTATGTTGGTCTTGTTATTTTGCAGAATATTTTATCCTGAATCTTGGCTGCCTGTTATAGCAATTTTAAAAAAATATCGCAAACTGATATGAGTGTAAACAGGCCAAATAATAGTGGCTCAGGCCGAATTAGTGCTAGAACTTGTTTGTTAAGCTCTTTACTGAGGAGATATGCTGTGTCATCTTGAAGGAGCAAAAAGGAGCATGCTGAATCATTTGGAGGCAACAGATGGGTGGTTGGACCTGACAGCAAGACCTCTGATGGACACATGAGGAAGACATTGGCATGGGAAAGCAGACTAAAAGTGAAGGACCATTCAAGTCCCCGAGATGTCAAATGGCTATAGAAGGCGACCAATCAGAATGAGGAGGGACATTGGCAGTCTGGACCCCTGAAGGGATAAAAGATAGATACACAGACACACAGATTTTAGGGCAAGAGGTTAGAGCAGTAGAATCATGGAGTGTCACATGGTGAGCAATATGTCATTGTGATGCAAGCCCCCCTCCCCCCATTTTGTACATATGTTGTGGCATCACACACGTCTAAAAGAAGCAGAGCTTCTGGTGCTATGTTTGTCATGGTTCAGAGGATTTTCACAATCAGTGCAGCTACAACCTGAATCCATCCTTTCCTCATTCCCTACATTTCCACATTGTCCAGTATTTGTCAGGCTATGTCCATCCAGGTTTCTATGTTATAAAAGCTTTATTAAAGGGATGGTTTGAGTCACTAGGCTGTCCATCCCAATAACAACAGTCACAAGCACAGTACAATAAATCGTTTCTCTTGAAATCTATTAGGTCTTCATTAAACAGTACAAGCGTGCCTGAATAACAGAAAATCTGGAATTGGAAAAGAATCTCTGGACATAACATGGAGGGGAAGCCTATGTGTCCCATCTTGTTCTTAGTTTAAACATTCTAACATATTCAGCTGACCACCTGAAGAGGACTAATCTCTCCCCCCAAAACTCTCAGAACATAATCCTAGACAATGCAACACTAGAATGTAAAGAACACTGTAGGAGTTCGATGAAACAAGAAAAACAAGAATTTCAATTTCAGAGTCATGGACCTGCTAGATGTCCATGGTGGAAGATCCATAAAGTGTAGCTGGACACAGCTCTCAGTAATCCTCATCCATACAGTCTCAATACTTTAGAACAGGAATGAGCATCATTTTCAGGCCCTGGACACCAGTGCATGATTTAATGCTATGACTTGGGCATCCTTCCCAAATTACCAACATTTCAAGAGAATTCAGAGCTATCACCCAGGAATGATTTTAAATTTAATTTAAAATGACCTCTGAATTAGGACAAGAGATGGATTTGTAAACCTTATCTTTGATGTTAAAATATCTGCAGTGGATTAATAAAATAATATTCTGCATCTGTTTTACCATAATCCTAAAAGAGTATGAGTTTTTGCAATCACCTTGCAAATACATTCCCAGGTATTCTTAACAAACTGATCCCATTGCTGGAAGCTCCTTGTTTAGCCCTTTAACCCATTTCCAATAAACTTTTTATTTTTATTAAAATTTTTCTGTGTGCTGTCTTTTTTTTTATCAACCACTATTTACTTTCTTTATTTGCAATTGTCTTTCTTTCTACGCCCATAATAAAGTATCTTTCTCTCATGCTCATTTTTTTTGGTATCTATCATTTTCTTAAGTGCATGTTTTTCTCATCACAATTGTATATGAATGTTATTGAAGTCCTTCATACTGATTTTCTCTGTCATCCAGTCTAAGACATTTGATCAGTCACAGAGAGGCCATCTAGGATGAGACAGTTTTCTTCAGGAAATACATCTGTGATCTAGATAAACAGGCTTAATGTTAGAAGAAAAATCCAGAAATACATTACACAAAGCCAATCTTAGGGCTTTGTATTTATATGGAGATTATGTACCTCATCTTTTTTCTCAAATGAAACAATGAAACAGTTCTAAACTCCTGAATACACACATGGGAATATCTTCAACAGGAACTGAAAGGCAATCATCATCATCATCATCATTGGGAAATTAATCCAAATAATCTCTAAGTGTAAAAAAGGCAGCAGGTTAGCTCTATAATCAGCAATGAAAACAGCTGCCAGGGAACAAGATGCAAAGGCAGAACAAAGCCTGTTTCTCCACTTGGCTCAGGACACCTATAATTGTCGCTGGCAATGGAAAAAATTCATAATGTGGTTAAGTATCACCACAGAATAAAGAAACCAATTACTTGAAAGTGAGGAGCATTTTAAAAATAAGTTCTTTTGCTCCTTTATTAGGCACAGCTGAGCCAAAGGAAAAAGAGCCATTTTTCTTCTATAGAAAAATGCTTTGCTCCTCTAATAATTAGTCATTGTGAGGGCTCATGTGTAGTCATCTGTCAGACTACTGTAACTAATAACCTAATTCCAAGTCCCAGAATTCAAACTGGTGTCATTTTGTGTGAGGGGCTGGCCCCATTATTGGTTGGATGATTGATTGATTCACTAACTTTATTTATTTTTATATGCCATGCTCCATATGGACTTGTGGCAGGGTACAATGAAAAAACAAAATGAGTGTAACAGGAAAAGCAGAATAAGAGAGAAATAATCCTTAAAACTGTCAAAACTTTTCATAAATTATAATCAGAAATGATAGGATTACTAGGCATACCAATAACATATCTTAAATATATGTTCTTCAGAATATTTATTCATTTATTTATTTTACTAGCCTTAAAGGCCGTTCCAGTTGCTAACAACTTGAAGCAGTGTGCATCTTAGCCTCCATAAATTGGGTTAATAACAATACAATAAAAGCAAACCTACCTCTCTCTCTCTCCCCCTCTGGGAATATTATTTGATATTCAATTATTCAATATTACATTAATCAGTCAAGATAAAAACGTTTTTAGGGCTTTCTAAAGGGTCACGGGTGATGGAGATTTCTGGTGGGAGGCTGTTCCATAGGGAGGATGACATACTGAGTAACAAGATGTTCTTGCTTTTCCAAGATCTTGCATGGTGAAGGAATCTTCTCCAACTATCATTCAGCATCAGTATGCGAAGCTTGCTGAGTGTCTAAGGACACTTGCTTGAAAACCCAGTAAAGTTGTCATCAGAGAGAAGCAAAAATGCGAAAAAGTATTATCAAGAACAATAACTTCTATTGCTGACCATTTTCATTGTGTTTAATCCAATTCTGCCTACAGAGAAGAAAAGTGCTACTTAAAAGTTGAGTCATACAGATACCCAGACTGAAACTTAATTTGCACTGAGCACTTTGCCCCATTTGGGCTGCATACACACCAAGCTTGGTTCATTGATAATCTTGCATGCTATGTTCCAGTTAGCTCCAGAAAAGCACCAGTTGCACACTTCCTTGCATCAGAATAAAAATGAGGCATTTTTTCTAGACTTTGTCCATTTCATTATTTAAGAAAAAAACAACTACTTCCCAATACACCAAGTATTTCCTATTTATAGTTTTGTAGCAGAGAGTAAAACCACATTCTGTGTTGTTTTTCCCTCCAGAAGTCAAAACAAAAGCTTGTTTCTGTTTCTTGAATTTCATGTTCATTGAAATCAAAGGATAAATTGAAAATCTGGATGAGTGGTTACTCTGGATTCATCCCAGCAATTGTGTAGAATATGACAGACCCAGTTAGCACTCTAGATAAATTGGCTGTCCAACTCCCTTCTGCCAAAGTACAAAATTTACTGTACTTTCTCTTCATCCTTCAAGGAGATGATTTCTCCTTGCTGTGATCTACAAATTCTCTATAGTCCTTGCTGAACTTTGAAAATGAATGTTTCCTTGAATCTATATAGATTCTTGAATCTATAGTTAATATCTCTTATATTACACCAACACTGTCCAGATTAGCAGTTAGAACCATAGCTGCCTAAACAGCTATGCAATCTCATACTGAATGCAAAATTGAAATGGAAGTTGTTTTATTTTATAGTGCCTCCAGTGCTAATTTTTTTTTTTAACCAAATGACTGGCAAATAATAATGAGCTTATCACTGGATTTGTAAGGAGCAGCTGTGGCGAGGAGTGCAGTTACACAGTTATGGCTAATGTGCAAACTGCAACCCTTCCAGAATCAGTCTTGGGTACAATGCATCTCAGTCACTGCAGTGTGCTTCACATGCAACACTTCTTGAAAAATTGCCAGAAACTCAATTGGTGGAAATGCTTCAGCCAGGCTGCTGCCTGATGTAAGATACATGGATCATATGATACATGTCCTGGCTACCACTTGCCTGCTAGGCACAAATTTAAGATGATGGTTTTGACGTTTGAAGCTCCAAATGGCTTGGAGTCTGATTATCTGCAGGATCACCCCTCCTACTATGGACCCATCTGGTTACTTAGATCAATGGGAGAAGTCCTTCTGAAGATGGCTCTGTTGCAAGATTCTGTTAGTGTGGCTTTACAACAAAGTAGAATTAGCTCAACTGGTCATGTTTCCTGTCTGGTCTACCTCGTAAGACTGACATCAGTCTTGCAAGTCTGAAAGTACAATTCTCCACCCCCCCACCCCCATCTCCTTTACAGCCCAAGAAACTAGGGAAGGTCTTTTCTGAGCCTCTTGCCCCACCCACTATCCAGCTGCAGGCTATGCTGTCTTTTATCTGACCATTCCCTTGGCAGCATCTCTTGGCCCAGTCTCCCAAGGTCTTTCCCACATACCATTACAATGACTCCCAGGATATGGAATGTGCTCACTAAGGAAATGCATTTGGTTGTCTCCCCCAGTATTTAGATGTCAAAAACACTTTTCTTTCACAAATTATTTTAATGATTGATTTTAATTTTAATTGCATCAAGTTATTGCTGTGTTTTATCCTCTGTATTCTTTAAAATTTATTTTTATAACCCACCTTGAATGTTAGAATCAAAAGAAAGGCAGGGCATATATTCAATAATACAATCAATCCATCCATCAATCAATGTGGCAATGGCAATTGGCAATGTGGGCAGTTCATAGTGAAATTATGTACATACAGTATCTACTCATATGCAAGGCTTGTCAAGTTCAAAAGTGCATACTGCTAGCTAAGGCTGTGTAAAATCAGAAAACAAGGGAGCATAGGAATGTTTTCAATCTCTAGCTTTGGAGTTATTGCATTATATTGCATTGTTTTGCCTGTTCATGAGATTATACTGTGACACTGGCTATATTTAGGAAATACACGATTATCTATTTTTGACCTTTGTTATGGCTCTTTGAAGCCAAGTAAATGACTTTCCCATATTATTTGTGGATTTATGGGAGATTGAAGTAGCTGTAGACAGGAAGCTGTGTGGCCCGGAGTTCCTTTTGGAAAGATTAGGTGGATTGACTGTCCTCTTAGTTGGAATCTGATACCATATTGGTGGTTTACAAGGAATTCAAACTTTGGCCAGGCTTAAGACCTACTGTACATTTTTCTCTTTAGGGCAATAGCTTAGTGGCTGAGCATATCCTTTGTTCCAGGGATCAACCTCAATACAGTACTTGGAAAAAAGAAGAGTTGGAAAAACAATCCTGACCACAGCCTTGAAGAACTGCTACCAGTCTCTGTGAATAATACTGGGTCAGAAGGACCAAAGACCTCTACCAGCACATGGCAGCTTCTTGATTTTCTTTCAGGTGGAAACTGAGGTAATGCTAGAGTCTACTCTTATGAGGGGGACTTTTCAGCTGCAATGTGGATTTCTTCACTTACTTTAAAAGGCAGCCTTGCTGCAGTTGGGCACTCTTGTGTTTATTCTGCTAACCTTTGAGGCGGCCACTAGAGCCATCTCTGTGAGACCCAAGTCTAATGTGCAGCAATTAGCAAGTGATAATATCTGCCTCTGACATTCATACTTAAGGCCTGCAAATTTAGCTACTTAAGATACAGAAGCAATCAAGCTGCTTTTTAAAGGGCTTTTAAAACTGCAAGTCTTTAGGCAGAAGGCAGCTCAGGGTGGAAATCTAGCTGTAGAGAAAACTGATCAACAGTGGCATGAAAAACTCAGTAAAGTTGATTGTAAATCCATTAAAAGCACACACACAGACAGACATGCACACATAATGTTGAAAATTTGTAGTACCAACAAAAATCTAAACAAAAAAATTCATATAGAAGAGGAAGGGGATTTATTTTCTGTTATCCCAGAGGGCAAGACCAGAACCAATGGGTTAATAGTATAAGGAAATAGATTCAGGCTAGATGTCAGGAAGATTTTATTCACTGTATGAGTTGTCAGCCAGCGGAACAAGCTGCCACATGAAATGATGACTTTTCCTTTGCTGGAGGTGTTCAAACAAAAACAATGTTTATTCATCAGAGATGCTGTAGTGCAGTGTTTCTCAACCGTGGCAACTTGAAGACTTGCTGGCTGGGGAATTCTGGGAGCTGAAATCCACACATCTTCAAGTTGCCGAGGTTGAGAAACACAGTTGCAGTGGATCCTTAACTGAGAAGGGGGCAGGACTAGATGGCGTCTAAGTTCATTTCCAACTCTATAATTCTATGGTGCAAAGTTCAGTTTAGAGCTAGTTGTTTTGAAAGAGGACAAATTTAAAATGAGTAATTATTTCTCTCAATCCCAATGAAGGAAGATCCCCCCTTCAAGCACAAGTGATCCCTTGAATCTCCTATCTGGAGAACTGAAAGGTGGGGATGTTTTAAACACAACACAAATGGTCCTTGGGAGAAGGGAGAATAACTCCAAAGGGATCCTAAAATAAATGCATTTTAGGAATTTTGAAGAAGGAAAGATGCCAATCCTTTTCCTCCCTGCGCCAAAAACTTTCTATTCCTTTTTATTCAGGATGCCTCCCACCCCACCTCATCCTCCAGAAAAGTATTCCCACTGGAACAAGGTATGGGAACATTTTCTTCCATCTGTTTCTTTGAGTGATCTAAAATACTGTTCACACCTCTCTGTCTAGTAAAGCTTACTCTTGGAAAATATGTTAGGGTTTTGATCAGTATTCATTGGGTTTGGGAAGAAAGCATATAAATATAAGATCTTTCTGCAAGTGGTGCAGTCACAGAATGCCTCACTGAATGTTTAAGGGCAGGAAAAGAAACTTCCTTGAGATCTTAGTTCAAGTGGATGTGTTGCTCTCTGCCATGGCGGTATCTTGAAGGTTGTCTTTCTCTTGCTCCTGATATGATTGTTATTGCTAAAGTAAGCAATAGGGGTAGGTGGATGGCTGGGTCATTCTCCCCCCCCCTTTGGATGCTGTGGGGTTGAACTTATCTCTTTAGTATCTAATCCTCAGGCCATATTTAGGGGGTTTCTATCCAGAGCTGCCTCTCTTAGCACATAGCTGTAGCTTCCCTTGTTGCATGTCTCTCTAACTTTTGGCAGACCTGTTTTTTTTTTTGGGGGGGGTGTTTTTGCCCTACTGAGCCTTAAACTCTTGTTCCAAGGAAGATCATGTGTTCTTTCTGCAGTTTCCTGCCAAGTGAGCTATTTGATGATACAGCTTAATTTTTTTTTTGTAGGTGCTGAGATTAAAAATGGCACTTAAGTGTGCAGAAAAAAAGTAAACAAATTTCTGCAGGCAGGGATGCTCAGATCTCTGGCAGCAGATATTTTCCTGTTTGAAGATAGCAGCTGACACAGTGGATAGTAATATTAAGTCAAAATGTTTAGTTTGGAAATTTTGAAAACTTTCAGAGTGGGTAGAGCAAAAAAACAAAACAAAACAAAACAAAACCTTGCAAAGATTTTAGGAGAGGGGATTTTCATCATGCCTTTCAATATCTGGAGATGGGCAAGAGAGAAAGAAAAAAAGAAAAACTTCTGGTCTTTGTATGTTCTAATTTTTCCTCTCTCATGGGAACGCAGCAATCCTGTGACAGTGTATGAATGTGTATGACTATAATGTATGGTTGTTGGCCCAGATTGCATAAAATGCTAGGGAACGAATGCATCAGGCAAGATAGGTGTGCTTTGTGTATGATGGAACCAAAGCAGGCAATAGTGATTACATGTGACTATTCCTACACCTGCCTGGGAATATTGCCACAGTATCTCTATGACATTTCTACAATATGTGCATGCCATTTCTAGTGCATTGCACTGGATCAGCTGAAATATTTTGTTACCTTACACAAAGGAGAAGATGATGTTCCTTGCCTTGTTCCACAGAGAGAACTGGATGGCCAGCTGAATCGTAACTCAGTACTGGAGAAGGCACAGTATCCTCCACTGTACGGGAGGCAGTTGATAAGTTTAGGTGGATCAAGATAGACCATGTGGTACATACAGCTCTGTGCTCAAGTAGAGAGGAACGATTAGCAGTTGGGGGGTGGGGTGGGGTGGGCAGGGTGGAAGGCTCAGAAGCAGCAGCTAAGGGGCTGCTGCTGTGGTCCCCCAGTACATTCCCCTGGAGGCAGATGTTTCCTTCACTCTGCCTAAAGGTGGGGCTGATCATGAGGTCATCATATAGTTTCAGCACTCTCTGCAATATCTTAGCAGCTTCAGCGCATCCATTCTGTTTTCTGAGTAACTCTTCCTCAGCATTGCCACACTGCCCATGATAGGCTTCAGCAATACATGAACCGAGAATTACCGGATGTACAAGCTGGGTTTCGAAGAGGCAGAGGAACTAGAGATCAAATCGCCAACATTCGCTGGATCATGGAGAAAGCACGAGAGTTCCAGAAAAATATCTACTTTTGCTTCATTGACTATGCAAAAGCCTTTGATTGTGTGGATCACAACAAACTGTGGCAAATTCTTAAAGAGATGGGAGTACCAGACCACCTTACCTGTCTCCTGAGAAATCTGTATGCGGGCCAAGAAGCAACAGTCAGAACTGGTCATGGAACAACCGATTGGTTCAAAATAGGGAAAGGTGTACGACAAGGCTGTATACTGTCACCCTGCTTATTTAACCTATATGCAGAGTACATCATGAGAAATGCCAGGCTGGAAGAATCACAAGCCGGAATTAAGATTGCAGGGAGAATCATCAACAACCTCAGATATGCGGACGATACCACCCTAATGGCAGAAAGTGAAGAAGAACTAGAGAGCCTCTTGATGAGGGTGAAAGAGGAGAGTGCAAAAGCTGGCTTGAAACTCAACATTAAAAAAACTAAGATCATGGCATCCGGACCCATCAATTCCTGGCAAATAGAAGGGGTAGAAATGGAAGCAGTAACAGACTTCATTTATTTGGGCTCCAAGATCACCGCAGACGGAGACTGCAGCCATGAAATTAAAAGACGCTTGCTCCTTGGGAGGAAAGCTATGGCAAGCCTAGATAGCATATTAAAAAGCAGAGACGTCACCTTGCCGACAAAGATCTGGATAGTCAAAGCTATGGTTTTTCCAGTAGTAATGTATGGCTGTGAGAGCTGGACCATAAAAAAGGCCGAGTGCCGAAGAATTGATGCCTTTGAACTGTGGTGCTGGAGAAGACTCTTGAGAGTCCCCTGGACTGCTAGGAGGTCAAACCAGTCAATCTTAAAGGAAATCAACCCTGATTGCTCATTGGAAGGATCGATAATGAAGCTCAAGCTCAGATATTTTGGTCACCTAATGCGAAGAGAGATCTCTTTGGAGAAGACCCTGATGCTGGGAAAGATTGAAGGCAAAAGGAGAAGAGGACAGCAGAGGATGAGATGGTTAGATAGCATCACTGAAGCAATGAGCATGAAACTGAGCAAACCTAGGGAGGCAGTGAAGGACAGGAAGGCCTGGCACAATATGGTTCATGGGGTCACGAAGAGTCGGACACGACTTAACGACTAAACAACCATGATGGATGGGTGTTGTATGTTATGTACTATCATGGCTACTGGGATATGTGGTTATTTCTGCTGGATTTTGGGTTTTTGGATCACTGTTTCTTACACCAGGGCTGGGCTGGACAAGGATAGGATACATGAAGCATGGTTGATAGGGAATAGGAGGACTTGTCTGCTATTTATTTACCAAGCTAAGAAAAACATTAAGGTAATGTCTAGCCAAAATTAAGCTTTTTCAGGGAAGAAGAAATTATAGGCATTATTAATTAAATTAATTAATTAATTAATTAATTAAAAGCTTATGCAAGAGAGAGAACTTTTAATCTTCTCCCATTTTTGTGTCCTTATCAGATTCCTTCCTCCCCTCCCACCAAGTTGAGTGAGTAGGATTCCCTATGACAGCTCCAAGGCTGGTATACTTTTGTAGGATAGATTGGCGGTCAAAGGCCTTCAGATTCAACACATTCAAGCCCTCCCCTGATCTGCCCCAGTGTCCCACCTTTTTGCTCTCTTCAACACTGGAGAATCAAAAGCTTCAGCCATTTTCATGTTTGCAATAAGGAATCTCCTGGAACCTCCTAATGTTCTCTGAAGGGAAGTTCTTTCTCAAGACTTAAAGCAGAAGAGCTGCTCTCTTCTGTGGCCTTTGGGATATTCTTGTAGGAGCCATAAGACTGGAGCCATAGGGTGATTTATAAGTAGTTAAAACAATCTGGTATGGAAGATTTAGTTCACTGAGTTGTCCAAATGTAGGTTATCCTAAGTGTAAGATAGTACTTGGCACTAAATAATGGTTCCTCAATCTTTGACATTTTGTCTCTGAAACATTAGGGAAACACTTCTCAGGCTAGAGAAGATGGATGAGAAATAGTTCTGTCTTGCTTTTCCATCTGTCAGCTTATATGTGCAATGTTATTTTGCCATTACGGAAGAAAAAAAATATATACTGGCTTGAAGAAGACAAATCACACTGGGACCAAAGACATTATAAGTTCAATGGACAAAGTTTATAATTACAGTCTTTAAAACCAGTGTCACTGCTAACTTCCTGTGCAGCTGTTTCCCATATTATTTGTGTCCCCATGTTCAAGAAAATTTATGAGTGATTCTCTAACAAAAATCTCCAAACATGCTTGAACTTCATTTTTCAAAATAACATCATGAAAAGAACAGCATGTTCCTGTTGGCTAGTTGAAATTTCTCCATGCTTTCATACTGTATAGGAATAATGAAAAAGAGTGTTTATAACTCCTTTTAGAATTAACTTCAGTTTTTAATGATTTAATTTCTGGGCAAAGGGGAATGATAGTTTGTATTTTTCTTTTCTTTTTTAACTCCTCGAGCACAGATGAAAATAAAACGATGCCTTAAACATTAATGAGAGAACATACTAACTTGTTTCTTGCATGCTAACAGTTTTTGATATTGTATCCCATTTTTTATTCATCTCAAACAGTGCTGTTTTGAGGATAATAATCTACATCAATTCTTTGGCACATAATGTCTAGATTTTAACTGCATTTATAGAGCAATGCCATTAGAAGCTAACATATTTGTTTTAATGTGCTGGAAAACAGCTTTAAATTATATATTCCGTTAGAAATAGCAGCAGATAGTTATGTAAATGAGAAACAAAGGATAGGACATTGCTTTTTATCATCTGGGTTAAAAAACCCCCACCTTTTTGACCCATGTACAGATTTGAAACCAGAGAGCTTGCTAAGTCTTCTATGATTCCCTTGGGCAGGAAGGACTTTTTCATTTAGAAAATCACTGTTATGATGGTCACACCAGTCAACAAAGCAAAATGGATAGATCTGGGAGGCCAAAGAGCACCAAGGCCAGATGGTTACAGATTATACTTGAATTTTCCTTCATTCAAAGCCTGTGCTCTAATATATTATGCTGGTCTCTTCCTTTGAAAGAAAGATGCAATTTTCATAATTATCTTAATTATTATTTTTTTAAAATCTAAACGTGTGAACTTATTAAAGCCTAAATAAAAATGATTTGAAGTCAGCTGCAACAGCACATTTGCCTAATAACTATTTCTAGTTTCTTAACATTCAGTAAAAAGGGAGTAAAGTGTTTTCTAGGGAAGACATTCTGAAGCTATGAAAAAGACCCAGCATGTAGTTTTGATTCATGGGCTTCACTGAAACTTTTGTATGAATCTCCCTAGGGTTGGGTTGTGATGAATCATAATGTGGTTTGTCTAGTTTTGGCTTAATACAATGTGAGAACCCAGTCACAGGATGAAGCATCTCCTCATTACAGCAGGATAATTGAGAAGGCTCACCTTATTTCAGGGTTCACTGGGAATAAAAGTACTGAGGGGGGAAAAATCACATCTTGCACTGCAATTATATAGAAATAAACTGTTTAACTTCTGTTGGGAAAGAACTTTTTGTATCAGAGAAGAGGTGTGAAAGAAGGGGAATATTGTGGTTGGATGCTGAGAAGGAAAAAAGGAAAGAAAGTTTAGTTCATCTTTTCCCACCCTGGCATTTTCTGGATGTGATGGAACTACAAGCCTCCAAATTGTGTATTGGGCTACAACTGGCTAAGAATTGCTTCTTTGAGAAACTGTTTTATGGGTATTATATATTTTAATTCATTTATTTAAAATATTAATAGGCTCATTCATCTTACTCTCTGACTTACATCTTCTTGCTAATTCCTTTTAAAAAATTGAGAAAGGGGTGTGTGTTTTTAAAAGGTTGAGAAAGGGGGGGGGATAGTTTTTAAAAGGTTATAATGCACCATAGTGATCTCTTGCTTCTCTGCCTTCCCCTCTTTCTCCTTCTCTCTTCCTCTCTCTCTCTCTCTCTCTCTTTAAACCATCAGGGCTAATGTTAAAGTTGATATGCAATTACGTTCATCTCTTTGAAAATGTGCACTTAGATAAAATCAATATCAATCTAAATGGTTGCATATATATGGAGAAAGGAACCAGTCAGTTCCTAATGAGAAGCGTAACATTGGTCTGTCCATTTCAGACTCATTATACCTGGTCTTGTACTTATTCCCTAGGGATAACAGAGGCTTTTTTTGAGCAGCATGCATGAAATGTCTGGGTTATTATGGATTTAAGAGGCCAACCATCATTCAAGTCTGGCTTTCTGTAATAAGGCATTCAAGTACCCATTTTCTAAGTAACAAGTTGCAACTATCCACTGATAGACACAGATCCAACAATTTAGAAGCAACTAGTGTTTGTATTTAGAAACTTCTTTCAATATACTTAGTATCCAGATTAAGGTATGCCTTTAGAAAATACTGACCTTAATTAAGAAGATATGAAAAAATTGTTTATTTTCCATCCAGAATAGATGTGTGCAAGCAGGCTCCAATCTGTTCCAAGGGTATGTGCTTGTGCATTTTTAAGGGTAAGAGCCAGAAATTGTATCCTTTGTAACTGGTGCAACAGCAACAGATGAGAAGCCGCCATCTCCTAGAAGCTCTGGAGCTGCTGAACACACAGCTATGTCCTGTCACCAAGGTGGAGTAGAGTGTTTCACCTTGAGCCAGAGACCCCCACACTAGAACCCCCAGAAACAGCACCCTATAAACCAGAGTCTCTTTGAGAACCTGATTTTCCAAATTCTCCAGTGCCTGTTCAAACAGGGTTCAGATAGGAGCTGAAGAGGCAGTGACATAGTGCTAGACTTCAAGCCAAAGAGCATATGAGAGCCCTCAGATCTTCTAGAGGAGAGAGATAAAAAGTCTCAGCTGAACTGAGGCCATAGGAACAAACTGTTTGGGGTAAACTGGTTTATTTGGTTTGATAATCTGATGTGTGCACCCCATCATGGTGGACTGTAAACCAGTTAGTGTCAACCAAGTGATTGTGGCTTGCTTCACAAATCATGGCTTAGTGCAATGAGTTAACAGATTGGATGGAAATGAAAAGTCCTTATAGTATATATACATATAATATGGTACTGCGTGCACAACACAAGAGTGGGGTAGGAAATGATAGCGGCCCATCTTTGTGTAGATTCTGGCCTCGCATTGAATCAAATGTAGCCCACTGACTTTTGCAATATACCATTTTTATTGATAGCATGATTAGTTTGTGGAGAACTTTTGAATTTCCTGAAAATTGAAATGGTTTTAAATAGTAGTAAAGTAATAAATATTGCACTGTGGAAAAAGTGGCATAGTTTTTAAATAAACTGTTCATCAGAATTTTTGCTTTATCTCATGTTCAGGAGAGGCCTTCTAGAGAAGCTTTTCAGAGAATATAGTATTTTGCTCCTCCTGAATGTAGGGAATCTGGTACTAAATAAGGCAGTTTAGGGGCTGCTTAAAATAACAATTTATACAAGATTTCAGAATACCTTAAGGAGAAACAAATCCTTCTGTGATTAGTTTCAAAAGCTATTTGCATTTCTATAGAAGTTATATATGACCATGGTTAATAATTCCTTAGATATATCTAGAATAGATCATTATTTCAGACTTTATATGGGGTGGCTTTGAAGATTGGAGTCATTAGCTATTAGCTAGGGCCATGCTGCAATGGCCCCAGTCTATCATTTTTCCAGAACTCATTACACTGCCATTGATCCATTTTACTCTGGCTAACCACCCAGAGTCTTCTGTATTGAGATGGGTGGTGACAAATTTGAATTATTAATAAATAAATAAATAAATAAATAAATAAATAAATAAATAAAATGTGTTTCTGGAGATAAGTCACAAGTGATGGTTATTGGCTGTAAGACACAATATGATGCATATTAATTTAGAAGTAAAATCTCATTAGGGTTTACTCATAGGTAAATTTCTGTAAAATTGTTAATTTAAGCCTGATTGAATATGGTGAGATTAAATGTTGGAACACAATAGGTGGAGGATCCACCTCCAGTTCTACCACTTTCCCCTTCCTTTCACTGAAGTTCCTTGGTCATTCTCCCATGCTCTTAAGGAACATGCAAGGGATTTCTCCATTCTGGAACTCAATAAATGTAGTTCCCTCTCCAAAGATACCTACTTTTGGCTTTACCTTGCCAGTATCCTGCTGTCAAGAGATATTTTGGAGATCTAAGTGAAACTTTTCCTTTTTAAAGTCAGTCAGTCTGACAATATCTTCACATGGTCACTTAAAAAGTATAGTTTTCCAGAAAGTATCCTTATTACTTAAAACTGATTTTTGTTCAGTTCCTCAGTGTGTGTGCTTTAAATTTGCTTTTTATTCCTGGATCTTCAGTCTGATTAGCCTCACTGAAGTCAGTGGAACCCAATTCTCAAGAGAAGTGTTGACTTGCACTGTGAGTTCTGTGTTTTAAAAATTGCTGCTTGGTTTCAATGATTAGTAGGTATTTGTTTTACAACTAGTTTATAGCAGTAGTAAGCTGCATTTTTTTTCTTTTGAAATGGAAAGGTGGAACACATTTTTTGGTAAAATATTTGAAAGTTATGATGTTTAGTGTCAATTTCAGAGGCATATTAAGAGAAAAGTAATTTTTTCCAGAGTCTGTTTCTGCTCTCTTAAATCTTTGTATTTCATGGAAAATGAGAATTTTCCAAACCTAAGAAACCTGCTTTGCTTTCCTCTCTGTCATGTAGCAAAGCTAGGGTAATTAATGTGTGGATTTATGTCAAAATGTAAAGTACAGTGTGTACATAAATCAACAACATTAGCTAATGAGAGAGAGATGCCCAGTTTCACTGCAGGGACACTACAATTAATCATACTAGCATATGCAGACTGTTTAGGGTGTCAGCAATAATGCATTACTTTTTTGAAGTGTCATGGCATGTCTTCTACTAATGTCTTCCACTATGACGATTATGCTTTTTCAACTACATTTAAGTCAGTTGTGAATTTAAGATGTTCAAGATTGCACTGGCTAATAGAAGGAAAAATATATAAAGACATCAAACATACATAATTGGCACATCCAGAATAAACTGAACAACTGAGGAATGTTCTGACAGGAAACAGAAGAGATATGACAGCAAATTACTAATCTAAGGGTAATTTGTTCAGGCAGGAAGAAGAGGGAGAAAGAAGATGCTTTCTACACAGAAATTGACATCTGTGTACACTTCACACAACTTATTTTTTCTGTTTCTTGGAGCATATTAAATATGCTATTATGGCTTAACTGCATTGAAACTAATGCAGTGCAGATTTTCATGGCTCAATTTTTTTTCATTTAATGTGGAAGGAACCATTTTTAAATTTCTGCCTCATAATTTCTTTTTAGCTCTTCATGTTGTGTTATTTGATCAAAATCTTAAGCGTACTGGCTTTGACTAAACCCTTTCCTCAAATGGCACATGGCTTTTCAGAGGAGCATAATGAGGAAGATCTACCACTCTATCTAAATGCAATTATTATAGACTCTAATAGTTTTTGAAAGGTGACATTCACATAAATGTAAAATCTTTCTGGATCTGTTTTGAAAATGTCAGAATTTGTTCACATTTCTGCATGCTGGATATCCAACACTCTGTGCTGATAACGATACCCACATTGCGGCATTTATTTGATTTCTTGCATAGTCATAAGGCTTGTTTGGGATTGCTAATAAAAGCTACTTGGCATAAAATCTATTCATAAAAAATGTCTTAATATGAGAATCTTCTGTCCCTATTCTGTAGACATCAGCCTTGCAAATAGTTTAGTAGATAGGTCTTGCTTAGGGTTTATGCCTGACTCGATTAGAGTGCTATCAGATTGGCCTCTTAATTTAAAATCTGCTGAACCTCCAGATGATATTGATCTGTTTTTCTCTTGGGTCATTCTATGCTGCAAAAAAATCCAGTTTTTCCTCAGAATAATACTTCATTTCTGAAAGAAAGGAGGGGACATTTCACAGTATTCTTCTTGGAGGGCTGTTCTATCATTTCCAACAAGTTCATTCTCTCACACCATAAATGTGGTCTGCTTGCTTGGGTTGTTTTAGAGTCAGTCAAAGCCACATCGTTTCATTCCCACCTTTCTGAGATAAGTAATGCTTAACTGTGTTTTGAAAGTTTCTCTTTAACATTCATTAATTTGATCATATTCTGTTCTTCTCTTCCACACAGAAGAATCCCATTCAGTTCGTCCTGATCTCTTCCTTCAGAGCCTTGTTAGGACCTAAATGGCTTCTCAGATATTTGTGCAGAAAAGCCCTTAGACCACAAACAAACCAGAAGACAAGAAATGAGATCTGATTTTATTGTTAAACATAATGTGATGACTGCCTTAGGGAACAGATTTTGCAAAGGGCAGCAGCATGTGTGCCACATTAACTCTTATTCTACTCAGCTGCAATGAAGGATGCAGTCTATATACTATGGTTGTACTAAGGTACTTTTGGAAGCTTCTGTATATGGAATGAGGGAGGAATGTCCTCTTGTCCTTTTCAGGCAGCAAATTTAACAGGCCTGTAAAATATAGAAAGGAAAGCAAGAAAATAAAAGACCTCAGCTTCAAATAAAAATATTTCAGAGACATTTTCTATCTGTTGGATACATAATTGCCATTTATGAAATTGTTTCCTTCGTGGTGCAGAATAGAGGAGGGATCACCTTTGTCTTACTTTCCCTCTCTATTTTGCTACTGCTGTGTACATAAAAGGTTTAAAACTGGAACAATCAAAGGCTGCTCCCTTTGGGATGTGCTAATTACCCACAGTATTGTTTCCAGTGGTTCTGGAAGGTTCTGTGCCTTTTAATAGATATACAGTAGGTAATGTAAATCATTGCCTGTTGTTCATGTTCCTCTCTTCCCTATTTTTGTATTCTTTAATCCCATTTTTAACCAATTAATTGTTTTGATTAATAAAGAAACATTAAGATATCTTTTTGTTACTTGAACTGAGTGGCACTTGTCTTGCTCTGATCTGAATATAGGAGTAGAGGGAAGAGGGAATGCCTTGAGAGAAAGGAGAAAAGCTGCTATCAAGGCAACAGTCAGATAAAAGGGGCCTGAGTCTGGGGCAAGAATGTAACGTGAATAAATGTCTCAGACAAGCCCCTTCCTAGTTCACATGAAGATAAAAGGAAAAAGGGGGGAGGCATATTCAGACTTGCAAGATTCTGTACTATAACTTTATAATAAAATACTTTTCCAAAAAAGGGTTATGGCCTCAACAGAGACTCAGGACTAAACTCTGAATACCCCACAGCATCCCTAAAGTGGCCCAATCACAAAATATCCCAATTTATTTCCAGGTACTTGGCCAAGCATGTAACAGAACTCAGAACCCACACATTGTGGATACTCATTAGGACTTAAAATATCTTAAAAAGCATTTTTACCATTACTGTAATAGGGAAATATTAAATGAGAATGAAGATTTTATAAAGTTAAGACTTATACAATAGAGAAAGATAATAAAGTCAAATGTCCTAAAAGAAAAGTCAGCTCTGTACAAGGAAACAATGTGATTGCTTACTTGAAATTGAACATGATTCTGAAAGGAAAACCAGATTTTTGCTGGACATTGGTACATTGAGTCAATGTATCTGCAACCAGGACATATTTATAAGCCTGGAAGAATCTTACCGAGGAATAGTTAATTCAGCAGAGGGAATGTTGATAGATGCATGCTGAAAGAGCAATTTTAAGGTGAAATGCCAGCTAAATCATTATGAAAGTAGGAATACAATATTTTAAGGAGCATGCTATGTACTTGAATTGGATGCAAATTACATAAGTCTATGTTATCTTATCCACTATGTTATCCACTCACAAAGTGGTTGTGAAGTTGGGTTAAAAGTGGACTTTATGTTGTTACAAAAGAAGTCATGCTGAAAGGAAAACACAGCGAAGCTTATTTGCTGGAACTTATGGAATCTACAGCAAACAGGACAGAAGGATGCATGAAAAATAATACTCTTACAAAATGGCATAAAAGATTTGGTCACAGAGATGAGTCTGTTATTAAGAAGACAAAGGATAAGGACTTAGCAGTTGGGTCGAATGTTTGTCCTTGCAAGGGACAAACATTCCTTGCAAAGAACAAAGAAAGAGAATCAAAATATGACTATTGTTTAAGGGCAAAAGAAAAAAAAACCCTTACTTTTCACATTTGTGGTCCCATGCCAATCAAAATGGAGGGAAAAAATTGCTTTGTAACGTTCATAGACAGTAATGCAAAATGTACAAGCACTTATCTCTTAAGCAAAAACAATGAAGTGTTTGAGAAAATCAAACTGTAGTGTGCTAATGTAGAAAAGAAATTCCACAGAAAAATAAAGAAATTAAGGTCTGATAATGGGGAAGAAGATTGCAACTGGAAACTGGAAAAAAATTGAACAATAAAGACATAAAACAAAGCATGAAAAAGCATAACACAAGATGACTGGACAACAATAAAAGCATTACATGGATACTAAAAAGAAACTATGGAATTAATATAATTAATTAGAAACTGCCTGTAACAAATCTCTCTTCTGCTACTGCTTGGTACATAAAAGGGTCAGAGCCAAAGGAACCTAATTAGCTACAGTATTGTTTCCAGCGGCTCTGGAAAGTTCTGTGCCTTTTTGATAAAGACATCTTGAAAATGTAGATTCTTGATATTAAGCCCCCTGCTCTTTTTATCCATTGCCTCTTGTTCAGGTTTCTTCTTTCCTGGTTTTAGCCTGCCTTTTATCCTGTTTTTGCCAGTTAATGTTTTGATGTGGTTTGATGTATATATTTATTGCAGGCTGAACTGAGTGGCCTGTGTGCTTGCTCTGATCTGAATATAGGGAATGCTGAGTGTAAACAAACTGAAAATTGCCCACAATAATTTTCCAACACTATCAGGAAATAGCAGGAACAGACAGAATAAACATTTGCTAGAGATTATTTGAACACTCTGGGCCAACACATATCGATCTGTCTGTCTTTCTCTCTGTGTATATCCGTGTGTGTATACACATCTGTAACAAAAGTTCAACACCCAAAGAGTCTAATGAGGATGAACTTGTATTCAACGTAACATGGCATGGTTTGAAATTAATTTAGAGAGGATCCTCCTATGAATTAGCAACAAGGGACAGGGTTTGTTATATGAGCAATTATTTTACTAGAGGCATAGTAAGCAAAGTCTGCATAGCTAAGATCATGGTGGCCACCATTAGTCAGTTGCTTCTGTTGATGCAGAGTTCACTGTAATTGGCTCTCTCCTCCAGAGAACTAATGCACCTAATTAAGACAGAAACTGCATCTAGTTCTTTAAATGAGATGAAAAACACATATTTCTTTTTTAGGAGGCTAATAAAGGATTCCACTATTGATCTATCTGATACTCTTAATGTATTTAATATAATCCGGTAGAAATCTTTAGGTCTAATTAAACATGCAGCTATTTGTGTTCAAACTATTTATCATATAGGAAGAAAGGAAATAGTCTGCAAAATAATTTCCCACTGGATCCATTTTACAGGGGCTTCGTACCATGGGGGCTGCTTTATGTTTTCTAAGCTATTGGCGCCATGGTTGTATTGGGCCTGGGGTGTTGCAAAGAGAATGATTTTCAAAAATTGGAAAAGCAGCAAGATTGGTGATATTAAGGATTGGCTTCCAGAGATGGGTGTCTTACCCATTTTTGAAAAGGCAATTTTATCTACTCATCAAAAAAATTGATTCAATATGTTTTCCTGTGGCATAGATTTTATGATAGTTTGTGTTAGACAATAATTATTTATTATTTTTTCCCACTCTGTAGATTTAAAAATCTGTGTGACATTGGTTAACATGTGACATATATTGATAATTTCCTCCTTTTCTTTTTTGTTGGTTTGTGTTGTAATTTTTCATGTATTTTCTGGTTGGGCTGTTTGTTTTTGGAACTGTGATCTTTCTTTCTGTAAAATCTCTTAAGAAATAAAGAACAATGGACAATTTTTTTTAAAAAAGCTATTGGAATACTTTTGCAGTAAATCTGCAGTTCCCATGCTTTGCTTGCTCACATTTTAGGAGCATCGATATGATATCCTCACACGATTGTTCTCCTGTGCTTTTTTATGGTCCTGTTTTGCTAACAGCCGGAATCTCTTGCCCTGGAAAATAAGTAAATAAATAGACAGTGCAATATCAGTATAATCTCTCTCGTTGCATTTTTTTTGGTCCTTTTTAAATAGATGTGGTTTTTACGTGTGCAGTGACATATAGGACAGGCGAGCTCCACTCTTATGGTTACCATTCCTTACTTTTTGGGAGGAATTCATTGAAATACTTGATTTTTATGACATCTCAACATATACTAGAATCTATTGTCAATATAATATTTGGACATTATTACACTGTTTTACAGTAGTGCTAAAATGAAGCTGTGACAGCATAAGTTAAAGTTGTAAGCATTCAAAATATCCCATCCAGTCTTTTCATTTGAGTTTGTTTATTTATTTATTATTAAATTTATATGATGGGGGACGGAGCGGCACAGCGGCTTAATGATGCTGAAAGTTGCTGGCCGGAAATGGTTGACACTTAAGCGGTTTGAGCCCAGCTCTGCGTAGCAGAGTGAGCTCCTGCTTCCTCCCCAGCTGCTGTCAACCAGCAGCTTGAAAACTTACGTGAGTAGATAAATGGGTACTCTCACCCCGGTGGGAGGAAAATGCTGGTGGTGCTTGCACGGGAGACGGGGAGCAGTTGCTGGTAACGCGGAAGCCGCGCATGCCCGAAAAAGGCACGAAGCAACGGAAACCTCATCTCCTGCACTCGCCAGCTGGGCTCTGCTCTAGGAAGGAGGCAATGGCAAACCACTTCAAAACACCTTGCCTTGAAAACTGCAGGGACTCGTCTAGGCAGTTGCCACAGAATCGGTAACGATTGAGTGCAGATAAAAAAAAAAAATTATATGCTGTCCATCTCCCACAGAGTTAAAATAGGCTTATTTATTAAAACTGCCAAATCATCATGCGACAGTCATAACTCTAGAGCAACTTTTAAAACAAAGATTGAAAAGTAGTGTGTGCTGGTAAATTGTCCTTCTTTGCTCACATCGCTACGCCCTGTCCACTAGTATTAGTGTGAATGGAATACATATGTACCATTGCCAGAAATTATGGAAATAAAACTACGGTCTTGCAATTAAAAAAAAATGCTTAGGTTTTAGAGAAATAAGGAACTGTTACATATGAGAAACATTAACTTCTGGGTGAGTAACCTTTGGCCCTGGTATAGCCTTCAGTTGTATGGTGGGGGAAAGCAGTATGTTGTAATGGATAAGTTGTCAGGTTGGGGTTGGGGAGACTCAAGCTGAAATCCAGCCTCAGCTTGCAGAAGCTTATTGGTTGATGGCACTTGGTGCTGTCTTGTGGTTCAATCGTCCTCACAGGAATCCTGTGGGGATAAAATAAGGGTATTTTATGCAGTTACCTTGAGTTCTTGGAAAAAGTATAAGATGTAAACCCAATAAGTAAGCAAGTAAGTTAGTTAATTTTAGGCAGCTATCCTAATTTCAAACAAAATTATGCAAGACATCAGTCCAGCCTTTTGGTAATCATGATCAGTCCTTTTCCTGCAAACTGCTGTTTGAGAGAAAGGCAGCATAAAGATAAAAAAAAGAGTAAGAGAAAAGGAATGAGTGCTTCCATTCAGTTTTGACTCTGGTCCCAACCACTGCTGCCTAAGCGTATGAGGAGGACCCCAGCTGATGATCCTTGAAGGAATGCAGCTTAAAATATCTTTTCCAAAATTCCTTTAAAGCAAATGAAAAGTACTCTTGGATATTTGATATTATAGGTAGTCCTCAGTTTAAGAATGAGCTCTGTTTCAAGGTCTGTCCTTAAGTTGAATTTATATGTAAGCCGGAACAGTATTATTGTATAATACTGTATAAGTAGTATTGTGTAATGAACTCCAACCATTATGTATTTAACTTGAATTTTGCTATAACAGGCTCTGTTCTTAACTACAGGTCATCTGTAAACCGGGCGTTCTTAACCTGGGGACTACATGTATCAACTGCATTTGTGAAAATAAAATTTTGGAGAGAATGTGAATTAGACACCACAGGGTCTTTTTACAGCTCTGAGAGACCCTGGGGAAGAATATTTACAAATGAGCCCCCTGACTATTTTTTTCCTCACTGTATTTTCTGTCAATGTAATTTTAGGTAAATGAGCATGTGAGGAAACCCCAAATACTGAAATGACTCTTGGAATAATATTTGAACAGAATAATATTTGAATGCAAAGTATCAAACTTTCTGATTGTGTCAAATACTGAGCCACACTTTGAATGGGATTTTCTCTCCAAAAAGCCTCGAGGAACAGTTTTGGGAGACTTGTGAAGGAATATATTTGTCACTTTCCTGTTCCAAAAAGTCTGATTAAGTGCTTCTGAATGCATGCAGAATTCCTTTCAAACAAACAAAGTGAAATATTTATTTTACAGTGGCCTATAAGAGGTAAAGAGAATCTTTTTTTAAAAAAAAACCAAAACAAAGCAAGTGTTCCTTCATTTGGCAGAAGACTCTCCAAGACTTTATTATGGTGCGCTTGTTCTTCATCCAGGCCACCTTTGATGGAACCAGGCCCTTAGGAACTACATTGGGTGAGAGGTGGATTGGCACAAGGTAACAGTCAGAGGTTTAGCTGAGGAAAAGAGAGTTGGATTCATTTCTGTAGAGGACAGTTCAAAGATTGGTTCACATACTGTATTGCCCCCATGACAATGTAGTATGAATGGGACTACAGCCAGTATGTAGACCCCCTGCATGGTAAAACAGTTTAGCTGAATTTCTACATGGCTTTTTGTTCTCCATTTCTAGTACCCAGAGAAATTCTGGCCTGTAAAAATTGTTTCTAGGAAAAAAAACCCTTTCTCTGATTTCTCTAACAAGTAGAGGTTCTGTAGTCTGTCCATTTAGTAAACATGTTCTAAGGTGAATTCCATGTGGTTTAGAGTGTGTGGTAAGCTTATTTCCTTGTTTATCATTCAAGAAACATGCAGATGTGTTCAATATAGACATGGTGAGCTGTAGTACTGGAGTCATACTGCTAATACTTTTGCTTTAAATAGTTTTAAGTGGCTTGTTATTTGCTTGTTTTTAATCTTCTTTATTTTACTGTTGGTGATATAATTCATCAGCTATTATGACCATCTGACATTGAGCTATATATGTGCAAAATGCACAACTGGAGAAACAAATACAAACTAACTGAAAGTGGTAAAAAAATCTATGACAATAGATTTGCACCTCTATTTTTTTCAAAAAAACAATGGATTAAATTTTCCATCACTCAAATATCTACACTGAATGCATAGATGTCAAACGTGTTAAGTGAGAGCTAAAATAAACTAAGCACTTAGCGGTCTAGGCAAGGTCTGCAGAGAATTAGGCTTCTCTGAGGGTTTAAACAATGGCTCCCCCCAGGGCCCCCAAAAATCCATTATATCTTCTCGCTTGCTCCCTACTTGTTTTGTTCCTGGCAGAGTTGATACCACTTATATTCATGCATGCATGCATTGGGAGGGTGGAAAGGAATGCAATGGATCATTTATATGTATTATTCCCTGCCCAGCCCTATGGGAAGAAGCAGAATGGCCCAACAGCAGGAGTTTTTTCCTTGTGCAGGATCAAAGATGCCCTGCAGACATGACAATGGAAGCTAACCTGATTCTAAGCAACAAGTACAGAGTTAGAAACATTAATTTTTCATTCCATTGCTGTTTTGCCTAACATTCATCTATAGTGCAGTGGTAAAAAGAAGGGAGTTTAATCCCCACGAAGAGTGGGAAATAAATAGCTTTTCTAAACGAATACAATTTATTGTTCCCATGCTCCAGTCTACCATAGCAAATATATTTTAACCTTAGAATTGTGGTGGGTTAGGGCAGGACTTTAGGTCAGAAATCCAGGGCTCCATTCAGTAGTATGAGCAATAAAGTTTCCATTACTTCTCATAGTTCAGTCTCCTGTGCAATACATTTGACTTACCACATAAAAATAATTCTGGATTTTCATATGGTAAATTATATATTTTTTAAAAAATGGCGCAATGGATTATTCAGTATGAAACAAGAGTTTTGGGGCCACAAACAGGCTTAAAAACATGTAAAGTAGCTTAATACTGAGTGACACTGTTTACTGGCAGTGGACGTCCCAAGTCTGAAGCAAAGATCTTTGCATTTCTGTGCCCTGAATTGCTTTTAAAGTAGAAAAGCCAGGGACTAAACTTGGGACTCTTCAGTCACAGATGGATTCTACCACCATGAGGATGTAAACCCCATCAATTACATGACTAATGGGAGGAGGATGTTGTTCTCCAAGGAAAATGAGACATTTTAGTTGTGTCCTTTGGAGATGGAACCACTAAGGCAAGTGCCAGCCTTCATAAAACTCTGTTGCAACTGTTTATGATTTCTTTAACATTTACAGAGTGAGTGCAGAGCACTTCATTGATTTATCTCACTCAGTCACAGGAATTCTATCATAGGGTGCCAGTAGTATATTTTACAGAGGGGATGACCTGGTCAGAATCATCAAGTGTTTTCATGATCAAGCAAGCTCTGTTACATCTTCTCCAGGGATTTCTCACTGATTCTTTGTAGTACTATAGGAAAATCTGGATGCCCTAAATAAGCCAGCGCAAGTGAGCCATGATTCCATTTTGCTTCTCCTTTCTTGTTCAGAATTTCCAGTGCTGAGCTCATCTATCTTCTCCTTAAAAGGGATACCAAAGTATCTATTTTCTTTTGGAGGACTGGGTTCTTAATACATTAAACTACTTAAGTTATTAAGCTACTTAAGGTATCTTAAATGTGTCTGGGAGGAGAGTCTCACGTGAAACATTAGTAATAAAACCTGTAAGTTGTAAAACTTGTTTTTCTCTTTGCTATTCAACATATTTCTCTCAATTTAAAATACAGTACAAAAATTAAATAAAATGCAAAAATATAGTGTGAAAAGGGAGCCTAAAAAAAAATCTGTCTACTCCTAATAAAGGTTAGGGAGCACCTAAAAATCCAAGGAAAGGAAACCTAGGAAATGAATTCTCACAAAGTAAATCTTTAGTATTTTTAGTTGGAACTTGAATGTCCGACTCCAGTAAATTAAGGTTTTATTTTTTTCCACATGTTTTATCTTCTCTGGACTAGAGCTGTTATTTAACTGAAAGCTAACTGTTAGGATTCTCTTTGGCAGAAGAAAAAGGAAAGGAAAACAGATTTGTAAAGCCTAAAACAGATGCATCACGTGTTTTGTGTAAGAAAGGTGATAAATTGAAACAATAAATAATTAGTTCGAAGGTTTCATAGAGTAGCAACCTTATTCCAAGTCAGAATATTTATCTAATGAGACCAGTATTGTTAATTGTGATGGCAGTAGCTCCCCAGCGTCTCAACTAAGAATCTGTTGTAAAATTCATGGACTACTTCTTAGTTTAGTAGCATGGCATATAGGTAATGGCATGAGAAAAACAGTGAACAAGGCAAGAAAGCAAACAAAGCAATCAAGCAATCAACGGAATGCGGCCTCAGATATGCAAAACCCAGTGAGTGACCCAGTTTGAAATGAGTCCATGCTGGAAGCTGGCTACTTAATGAAAATTATACACCAAGCAGTAAAACCTACCTATCCCAGCAACAAAGCATAGCTGAGGTGGAGTTGTAAAAGAAGTGCTATAGAAAGAAGGGCCAGAAGGGCACCTGATTGGAACACAACCATCTGGATAGTGATGTAACCTCTCCGCTCCCCACAGGCATCTTGATCAGTTATTCTGGTGGAGTGTGGTGAATATATGGGAAGTAAAGGGACATATGTGCATGTGCTCATGTGCTTAAGCAAAGCCTTGCTATATTGTAATTAATAAAGCTAGGAGGTTAACAATGAATTCTTTGTATGCTGTGTCATTCACCTGCCCAAGAACCCATAAATGTTGATATCTCCTTGAAAGGTATGTGTGTTCCCTGCATAAAGTCCCAACCAACCACCAAAAATCTCAAGTCAGCCACCTTGCCATTCCTGAGCTGTGAAGAATTGGAAATGGGGAGAGCTGGTAATATAAGCCTCAATGGGAGGTACAAGGAACCCTGACTGACTATAAGTGAGATATTTAATGGTGGAGGATGTGGGCAGTGGTCACACTTTTGTTAATTCAGCAGATTTTTTAGTCTGGACAAGTGGAGGTAGCCTATGAGAAATGAGGATGGCCATGGGTCAAAAGAGAAATCGTCAGACATGTCAGTGACTCTTGGGAATGGGAAAACATAGAAAACTTTTTTTTGTCCATCTCAGGACCTTTGTCCCCAACTGACAATCATTGCAGAAGGCAGTACAACATTTGCATAGGTTTATTGAATCAAAGCTTGAATACAATTATTCCTTTAGTACATTTTTCAATTTCAGCAAACTAATTAGAGGTACACATCACAGATAAATGCAATTTTCCCAATTAATGTAAAAAGAAAGATTGTTTAAATTATCTCAGATTTTGGACTCAATCTTGTCATGGAATATTATTACAATTTAGAACACAAATTGGGGAGGGGTCTACTGTTTGGGGACAGTTCTTGATCATGGAAGTTCCTGTCCTGACCACTTTTATCCATCAGTCATAATTTGATCTTTTTCTGGTCTTTGGCACATCATTGTTTTAGTCTGTCATATCATGCTGTTCTATTTCCATGCATCTGGGCATTGAGAGGGATTATATGTACTTCATTAGATTGAGTATTCATCATGTTGTTCATGAACCCAATATCCAACATGATCACTAGAAGAAGTCATATGCTGGGCAAGTCTGCAAAGAAATATATTCCTTTCAAACATGAATTAACTTTGGTTCAGCTGGTTGTCTTGATTTCCATATATCCAAAGTACCCTACCATTGATGAACCTTATATCCTCTGATCTTTTTGTTCCATGTCAGTGTCAACCCTATGACCAATGCTGACCTTTTGAGAGAGTTGGTGGGCATGACTGGAGTTCCCTGGGACAAAATTTGCAAAAGGATAGAGCAAATACAAAACTCTTATTGAAGCTAAGGAAAGAATTGCTGACTATTGAAAAATCAAGTGGCCTAGAACCAAGAAGGGCAATTTGGCTTCCTTACTTTGAATAAGTTAGGAGGTACATTAGGGGCTGCTAAACAATGAGTAGAAAATACCTGAGAGGAAATCAATGCTTTTGAGGAATTGAGGAAAAAGCTTCTTCAGCAACAAATTTCTTCAATAATATCTGGGGTACATTTAACACACAGGGTTTGAGTAAGTTTCCATACCAGATGGGAATTCAAAGCCAGGTTTGTTTAGGGATTCAGTGGAAAGAGTTTGACAAACCTGAACTATGAGAAAAGCAATTTGAGAACACTTAGGTTCTCAAATTAATAGTGAATAAAGGGTTGAAGATCAATTTGAAAAAGGCTCAACTTCTACAGCAAAGGGTGAAATATCTGGGTATTGCTCTGGAACCTACTAGGAGAGAGATTCAGGCAGATGAAGACCTCACTCTGCCCTGAAGTATATTTTTCAGGAATCTCATATGCCCTATGTGTCTAACCCATAGTTAGCTCAGTGATTAGCATATTTGACACAGAAAGGGCTCCCCTCAAAACACTTAAAACAATCAGATTTGCTTAATTCAGTTATTTTAGAACAAAGTACAGAACATAGTTATGGACCCAGAGATTGGGAATTAGAAAGGCAATGCAAACCCTTGGCAGAATGTTTTTAGTTTGTTTCATGGATGGGGCCTCATGGTGGGAGGACGAGGATAAATTTACTATAACATGGGCCAAGGTTTCTACCACTGGCCATACAATGGATGCCTCTATACCTAACTCTTATTGTGTTCAGAAAACCAGAAATATTAGCAGTAGTAAATGTCCCTGAAACTGCAGTCCAAGAGGGAGAACAAACAGTTGCTATAGTTACTGATAGTGAATATGCTTAAGGCATACAGCATTACATGACATGCTGAGCTAAAGATAACTGACACGATGCTTTTAAAAAAATTAAAACATGTTAACACTTGGAAACATATTTATAAATTGTGGAAGAAAATTGAAGGCTGTCTCCATTCAAGGCTCCCCAAAAGCTCACGCAAAAGAACAAGACTAGATTAGTAAACATAGCGCACATGCAGATGCCCACACAAAAATGGTAGCTTCATCCTTTACAAAAATTGCCTAAGGTCCCTAGATGGGAAGAACAAGAACAAATTACTTTTGATAGCCACAACATGGCACATGAGGGTGTTGATAAAATATTAGTCAAAGTATGACAAATCGAGTTTTTGCCTGAGCAACATAAAATGGTCAAACTCCTTGTGGAAAATTGTTCTACCTGCCAAGTACAAAAGAGGGATGATGCAAAGATTAAAATTCTTTTCTGATCCATGGCACACAGTGTGTACAGACTACATTAAATGGTTGCCTGCTTCTTCAGAAGAATTCACTCATCCTATGGTTGTAGCTGATGGATTTAGTAATTGGATTGAGGCTTCCCTACCAAACAAAATAGTGCATTGGTTATGCTTAAAGATCATATCAAAATATAATGTGTAGATATGGTTTGCCTAATGAGCTGTGGTCTGACAGAGGTGTAACATTAGTTTCTGAGAATCTGGGAAATTTATGTTACACTTTGGGCATTTCCTGGAAATTCTGCAATGCATACAGAGTTCCAGAAAAGTGGAAGTATGAATGTGGTAAGCAAAACTGCCTTAAACTCTGCCATGAACAAAAACAAATCTGTATGAAATTCTTTTTGGATTTCCTATGCACTTCAGGATACATTGGGAAACCAGGGGAGAAGACTGAAGAACAATTTATCCGAAATGTACAAGAAATGAAAACTCAGAGCAAAAAGCAAATTGAACTGGCTCAAAAGGCAAATCAGATACTGAAAGAGGTAAAACAGATTGGAGACAGAGTTGAGGTGATAACATTTGGAACTTTAAAATATAATTTGAGAGGAAGATGGAAAGGGCCATTCATAGTCACTGATTATATATCTTCTCATCTGCATTATTTGGAAAATAAGAAGTGGTATCATAGAAATCAAATGAAGCTATGGCATGATCATCTAACATAATTTTTTAAATTATCTTTTTCTGTCTTCCTTTCATTTCCACTACTTCTTTTGTTTATTGTCAGGCATTGTTGATGAATGCAAGTGGTTATATTATTTTGTTGTGACAGCTAGCTAATGGAAATACCTATGGGAGATTGTGAAAAAACATTTGGATAAAAACTCTTAATCTGAAATCTTGGGTGAGAAAATTATCTAGTTTTTGGGTATGTCACCAAATGCCTAAGTACTCAGGACAAGAAATTATGCTTCTGGCTTGTTGCACCCTATTCCATTTTTGGATGTTTATCAATGATACCACTGTTATATAGAAATACCCACCAGGCACTGCTCCCAACTGTACCATTCTGTGCCAGGCCCACAGGTCATCTAGCTTTGTGTGTCTGTCAAAATTGAACTATCCATAAAAATAAGAGTAGACCCAGTTTGTGGTATGCAGTGAGAAATCAGAGAGGTTGTTTAAACAATGGTACTATAGAATTATGAGAACTAAATGTGTTGGTATGTAAAAATGAGACAATAAGACACTAGGATTATCAGTGGGCAAACACATCATATCATACATTGGTTAATTGAGGAGGTAGTTAATGGTTCAGACCCTTGTAATAATAGCACAAACATTCAAAGCATCCAGTGTGTGTGTGTGTGTGTGTATATGTGTAAAAACTCAAGATGGCTGGCACAGCAGTACAATAAACATATTATAAATGCTTCCATGGCTTATTGGATGGTTTTTAGTGATGCTTATTCCTGGGGAAGCCTGAATAGGATGGCAAGTTGGTTCAATAAGTGAAAAATGTCTATGTCCCCTAGGAGCACTGTTTGTGAGGTTCAAATATGTGTTTGTCTCTCTGTGTGTGCGTGTGTGTAAGATTTTGATATTAAAAGAAACAAATCCATACCTACATAGGGTTGTATCAAAGTAATAAGGAAAGATACTGGAAATTATTTAAGCATTGGTTTCTGTTCAGACAAAAGAGAAATCAGTATCATTCTGGTGGTGCACGGCCTAGTGAATGGATGGTTTGTGCAACAGAGTTGCCAGGCCATTGGAGCAGAGTAGATCACTCTCCCTAACTGTGGCATCACTGGGTTAGTCCTTCAGGGCCCCTAGTTTGTTAGCATATGAAGTTTTATGTTGGGAAAAGGAAAAGAAATCATTTCCAGATTGGGCCAACTAAAGATGACTCTAAACTGCCTCAGCATTAGGCTGGGGTGAGATGGAAGTGATGTCATGAGCACATGTCCCTCAAAAACAGTTAGTAAAGCAACTCCATGCCATAGCAAGCAGTACATGAAGATGATCTTTTAGTCTAACTACAGCATAGAACCTGCATTCTACTTTCCTAACCATTGGAGAGAAAGAGAAATATGTGAGGACCTGAACTGAACACAAAGACAAGACAAGGAGATGAAGAAGGAAGTGAAGTGATGGCAGCTCTGAGAATATCTTATAACTTATCCAGTAGGAGGCATATTATGTAGACAGGCAAAGGAAGTACTGTATTTTAGACAAAGAGCAAGAGATAACAGTGCAGAGTCCCTCTGCTAATTGTCCCTGCTTCTGTTGCTCCTAGTGGTCAATAGGTCTATAGGTACTGAAAGTCAGTACCTGCAAAGTTGGATTACAATAGTTAATCCCACCATTTGAAAATGCTCCACACACCATTGCCAAAATCAATCACACAGTTAAACTTCAGGGATTTCTTTGGCCACCACTGTTCAAAAATATGTAAAGCCAAATTTGTTTACAAGTAGAGCTTTATTTTCCTTGAAGGTGTCTCCAAATTTGTTCAAAAATTTTAATTTACAGTCTTCCCTATTCTGCAATCAATTAAGTGGAGATTTTGTATAGCAGTATCAAGGCTTTCTATGGGCTGCTTAATATCCCATTATATTTTCCCCTCAAATAAAGATCAAAAGACCATAACAAGCAGAGGGAATTGGATCGGGAAGGGTAAATTAAAATCAGTACATTTGGAAGGTGCTTTGTTTTATTAATTAATTTGTTTGTTAACTTTATATCCTGCCTTTCCTTTGGAAGCTCCAGGTGGCATATACAAGTCTCCTCAGTCCAGTTTAAGGTAGTTTTAAATAATTTTTATATTATAGAAACTGGCTTTCCCCAATATCAGATTGTCCATCTTTATATTAGTATCCATACAGAATCACTATTTCAGCCCATGTAGACATATACACACATATAAACACACACCCAATGACACAAAAAACACACATGTGCACACACACACATTTTGTTTTCTGCTGAAGAGGACTCTGCAAATACAAAAGCAAAAAGTATGTTGAATCCTTGCACGTAGGGAAGAAAGGATTGACTTAGTTGTTTCCTTGACAAATTATTGAAAGATCTCCTCCACCCACTAGCAATTTTCTCACTTGCAGCATACAATAACTCTCAGAGAACAATGTATAGCTTACTCTATTATATATATAAATTGTCCTTGATCTGTCACTAATGTGATATTCTCTGTTTTCCTAGGACTGCTTATGTAAAGATTTTATAAAGGATTATTGCCAGATAGCATATTTTATACCGAACTCATTATGAAGTGACATCTATTGCTTTCTATTTATTTTATGGTGTTTTAAAGCATGTTATGCAGTGCCACATAGTCTTAAAAAGATCACAAAGTGGCTTACTATAAAAGTGACATAAAGCAGCACCATATGGACACAAACAACTCCCGCTTAAAATACAATAATTAAAGCTGCAAAACACCAGAGCAAGGAAACATTAAAACTGTAAGTTAACTCTCAGAATACCTTCTGATTTCTCTAAAAAAGAAGAGGTGTGCAGAATCAGATTAAAGGCCTAACTAAAATGTTTGAGTTTTTTAAGCTTTATCTGATTCTGGTAGTTGGTTTGTTTCTCATCTTGTCTTATTTAGCATCCTGAGTAAGTCAGTCCACTGCATTGACCTCCTGACTGGGCCACAGGATATTGGCTTGTAAGGTAGCCTCTCAATTGGAGCTTGCAGCTTGCATAGAATAGGATAAGGTTGCTTGGGTAAAACTGGGCTTTGGTTGTGCTTGTTGCATAATGGGGTCAAACTTTAACAGACCTGACCAGTACTATACTGACCATTAGCAGGGATTGAGAATGGTTAAGATGGTAACTTCAGTTACACCTTATCTCACTTGAAGTTATGCCTTGACTGACCAGAGCCATAATGGGTGTTAGATGTCAATATCTGTGGGCCCCAGTGGTGACAACCATGGCATGGAGAAGATTGCAACTTGGAATGTAAGAGGAGTAATAGTAAGGAGCCTGCATTGATGACTGCAATGAAAGAAAGAATGTGTTTGTGAAACAAAGAGAAAGGGGAATGATGAGGTAGGTATAAATGAAGGTGCTTTGATTTTATTGAGTGGAAGAAAAGGAAGATAGAGGTTTAACTATGAATGTCAACATGTATGTCAGAAAGTATAAACTGATACAATCTACATTGTTGTGGGTGTGCATGAAAGTAGCAACCTATATGTTGGTGGTAGTTGCATGTTATACTCCAGTGAAAAGTGATAATAATAAAAACAGAGATGAGTTTGAAGAAAAACTGCAACTTTCTGAACATGGTCAAGAGGGAAAATTATTCTGCTAGGTGATATGAATAAGTGGGTCAGAATAAGATGAGAAAATTAAAAAAAAAAAAAAAGGACTGGACCATTTGGAGTTCCAAGAATGAATGAGAATGGTTCCTGGCAGATATCTGCTTAGCAAAAAGTCTGTCTTGAATACATGGTTTAAGCATAAGTCCAGTCATGAATGCATGGCCAAGGAATGAATGTAATCTAAAACATGATTGATTTGATTGTTTATGATGACAGATCGAGAGAATAGTGAAGGCCACAAGGATAATGAAAGGTTCTGAATGTGGGACAGATGATTTCTTAATAATGTGACGAGTGGATTTGGGGAAAAATAGACATGGGAAAAAAGGGAAAAAAGGGAAAGAAATAAGAAAGTGAAAGTAGAGCAAATGCAAGAAGAGAAAGTACAAGTCCTATATGCAAAAATAATATAAGGCAGAATAATCTCTCAACAATGTATGTAAGTAAAAAGATGTTGAAGCTGCTTGGAACATAGAATAATTATGTTACTACATAGTGCCACACAAGTATGTGGAGTTATGTTAATGGGAAGGAAGAAAATCTGTTTTTGGTGGAAAGATGAAGCAAAAGAGAAAGAAAAATGCATAGGCTGTTACAAAAAGAGGATGAGAGAAATATATTGTGTAATGGGTATAGAGAGAAAAATATAGTTGTGAAGAATGTAATGAAAAAGAGCAAGGAATGGTAGAATGGTTTGCAACTTGAGTTGCATCTGTGCCTGGTGACTGAAAAACACTATTATTGTTTCCCTGTATAAAGTTAAAGGTATCAAGAATGAATGCAAAAACTACAGATGGGTAAGTTTACATGGGAACATGTTTGGCAGAATTTTAATTGAAATATAACAGAGATGACAAATACGGGAAATGCAGTATGGCTTTATGCTAGGCAGAGGTGTGCAGAGTAGATTTTTGCATTTCAGAAGATCATTAAAAAATGTATGAGTATGAGAAAGTTTCATTTGTTGATTTAGAGAAAGTGTACAATATAATGAATAAGCAATTTTGTATGACTTTGACAATTAATATTCCAAGACCAAGACAGCTATATGCGACAGAGAAAATGGAGTGAGCAATTGCAAGTTACACAATAATGGTTAAAAACTAGAGCAAGTAGATGAATTTGTGTAACTTGATGGTATTAAGCTTCACCCACTCATGTGTGACTGAAGTCCTTGATAAACTCCCAAGAAAAGCCACAACTGGGGATAAGCAATACTGAAAAAAGAAGTAATAAGTAACACAGTTTTAGGAATTAGCTTTATTTATGGAGAAATGGTTTAAACTTTCTTGTGTTTTATTTCTCTTTCCACCCTACTTAATGGATTAATTGGCCATCTCTTTGGATGAGCTGGCTTGTTTCCATCTGACCTTTATTTTTGCAATAGTCAGATTTCTTCTTATATTGTTTTTTAGTGACAGTGTGAGAACTAAATCTCACAAGTGGAATCTTTAAATAGGGAAATGGATGGAAAAATTTTAAGATGTTTGAGTGCTATTAAAAAGATAGTGGGTAGTATGCAGTCTATTGTGTTGAATAAATGAATGTTTGTTAAAAGAAGAAAAAAAGACTCTATAAGAGCATGCTTCTGGCCACGTTGTTATATGAAAATGGGAATTGGGTACATCAGAAGAAACATAAGGGTAAATAAATTGAATGCAATAGGAACGGGGTACTTAAGAAATGTGTGATAAACAAGAAAGATGGGGCCAAGGATGAATAGGCATTGAAGGAATGTGGACTGAATACAAGAGAGGGTGATTGGTGTGATATATGTATGCTGAAGTTTAGTCATAGAGACTGAATGAGGATTTAATCCCAAAAGGAGTGGAAGAAGGAATAATATTGAGTACTGAGAAAGTATTGACTTGATGGAGTGGATAAGACCCTTGAAAAGAAAAAAACAAAAGGGGAGTGGTGAATGAAGTAGTGGAAGCAAAGATAGAAAGGTGCGGAGAGGTTTAGTAAATGGTTTTGTAAACTAGTTTTAACTATTTAGTTTTTTGTTTCTTTTTCTAATCTCATGCCCTTAATTTCTTTGCCTTATTATTTCTTATTCCTTTTCTGTGCTCTGCATAAAGTTGCTTACCCTGAAAGGAAATTCAGTACATATTTCCTTTAGCATGATGGATATGTATGTATGTAGGTTTTGTTTTTGTGTCCTGAAATTCATAAACTCCATTTGGATATTGTTAACTGCCAAGTCTAAAAAGCTGTTAAACATATGGAAAAGCACTCTTGGAAAGCCTTTCACAAACACAGTAGTGGTAGTGAAGACTAATTTCTTGGCAGCCATTACTTTGAATGAGCTCTTAGCTGTACTTGATCGAGTTCATTCAATGTTTTTTCTTGATTGCACTCAGGTTCTTATCTCTGTCTCTTCCTTGGCATTCATTTAAAGTACTAGTGTGACTTGCAAGCATGGAAAGATGCTTCAGAAGTGTTATATCAATCTCCCAAGACACATCATTAAGGCATTTTGGTGACTTACTGGATCTAGCAACTATTGTAGAGGATACTTGGAATAAAACTACAAACCCTCAGGTCTGGCAAGGATAACTTCTGGTGGTCCTAACTTATTTGGTATATGTGACTCCATGATGATGGAGTGGTTATTAGCAAGACTGTTGGATCAAAACTAAATTCTGCCCTACTGCCCCCTTGACTTATCTGCCTGGCTGATCTGCAGGGAAGGTGGGTGGAGCAATGGCAGTCAGCAGCTAAATGAGTGAGAAGGGAAGTAAGTCAGGTAGCACTAAGGGAGAGAGAAGACAGTTGCTCCTAATAATCCTAAACAAATATTGACTCTTGTGTTCCTTCCTGCAAATCTTAAGTGCAACCTAATTAGACCTTTCATTTTGGACTTTATTCTCTGCTGGATTCAAGGTTGTTTTATGGCCAAAACTATTGAGAAAAAACTCAAGTAGTGGGGTATTGCTTGCTGCTCCTGGAGTATCTCTTCTTCCTCTCTCAGCTGAAGAAGGCAGTGTTGGAGTGCTACTGGATGGGTGACATGCACAGTCTTCTTTCTAATGTAAGAGAGGATGCCAGCTTATTCCTACCAGTTTAAATGTATCCCAAGGGTGTATTCCAATCAACGCTCCAGAGGAAGCACTTCATTTTAAAATGTGCCATGGTCACTAGTTTTCCTGCCAACTGTTTGTAAATTGTGACAAGGGCTGAAGTAAAAATAATGGTATATATTTGACAATTGAGAATGTTAGTTGGCTTTTGTGGACTGTGATGGCTTTGTTTGGATTTTTCATGAACATTTTTTTTTTCATATAAAAGAAAACTTTGGTTGTGACAGAATGGAGAAGGTAAACACCATCTGCTTTCTTGTCATGTGACTTCCCAGTCATACAGACTGTACTCGTGGATGATAGCTTGAGCCTGGGAAAAGGACTAGATAATGAGTTTTCATATGCAGAGACAGTTTCAAGGGAGGGGGCAGGGTGGCAGTTAAAAATGGTCTAAGAAGCTGGCAGGAAATTGGTTGTGGGGACATTGGAGAGGAAAATAAGAAGGAAGGTAGCTAACCACCAAGTGGGAATTAGACAATATTAGGTTGCTGAAAGAGGTGCAGGTTCCAATGTGACTCAAGATCACTGATTACATATTGGCATAAGGGTTGCTAGCAAGGAGAACAACCCAGCAACTTGCAGAGATGGCTAAATGGACTTCCTTGATTAGAAAAAAGACAACATCTACATTCTGGCTGACTGCTTATAGACTTTTTGCATGAAACCAACCCCCCCCCCCCCCAATGGGCTTATGATTTAAGGTTTTGATGATTAGAAAAAAATAGATAATAGAAAAAAGAGCCTTTTTTGTAATCATAGAGTAAGAGATAACTTTTGTAATCATACTTATATTTGCTGCAAAGGAAATCGGAAGCTCCTTCTTTCTGTTTCTTTTATCTTTTCTTTCTGCACTTTTGTCTTTTTTCCTTTCTTTTTTCTTCTTTTATTTATTTTGTATTAGTTTGTGTTAGGTTTTATGTTCTTTTTAAAACTTTTAATAAAATTATATATGCATATATGAACATGGGATCTGTTTACCCTGCACAAATATGTCTCATTTCACTAAAAATACAAAATAATGGAGGGGAAGAGCAGGAATCCTAGCAGTTCTGAACTGGGCACTTAAATATTGCCCTTCTACAGACTAATTCTATCCATCACTGCTGTGGCATATTTGACTCAGAGCAAGGATTTTGTTTCAGAGAACACTTCTTCCATAGACAAATTTTTGTTACTTCTGGTGTACAGATACTTTACTCTAACATTCCAAACTACTGCATTGCTTCACTGGGGGCCCCACAATAATTGGTTTTTGTGGGCCCAGAAGTTTGGTTGTTGCAAAAATTGGTTATTGCAGTAGCTGATAACTGGGGCTTCCTTTATATGCCTTGTATAACAATACAAGAAATTGTCTTTGAAAAGCCTGCTTCTTTCCAGTTTTCTTGCTTCCTGAGAAGTGGTCCTAGTCAGAAAGGAGAAAAAGGCAAGGATGTTTATAGTATATTACTGGCTTGTTTTTCAGATGCAGCTACTGACCATTACGTAGTCTCCTGAATGATTAGGTCAATCCACAGGGGTTCAAATGCTGGATACTGACTTATAGTGAACAAAGCAGAACAAGTTGCCCAATAAAATATCCAGTAGGCTCATCTAATACGAGGACCTGCTTTTAAAATAAAAATACCCAGATCAATGTAGTTAAGGGTTAAATTAGGCCAGCGTAGCTGAATGGGCATCAGAGAGGTTTGGGCCACTCTTTTTCTTGGACACTTATGCAATATTCCTTTATTGGGATATTCCAAAGGAAAGTATAGTAGATTATTTACCTCACAGAATTCACATTATTTATGATTAAGCACTGATGCGTCTGTTTCTACATATCTTTAAAAAATGCTAGTAGTTAGGAAAAAAATCACAAGGGGAGGTGCCTTATTAAAGATACAATGAGCAGCTTTAGGTTTTTCTAGCATGCCAGGAGTCTGTTCCCCTAACCTGTTCCCTGACCATTTGGCCTAAGAGATGTTTGACGGAATTGCAGACTTGGACATTTTTGGTTTGTAGATGATTTTTTTTCTCTGAGAAAATTCTTTCTCTGAAGCAATGAATTCCCTGCATAAATGGATTTGCACACGTTTGACACAAATATAAAATGTTTATGGATTACTTTTCTCCCAAACAAATTATATAGAAGCAAGTTCCACTGATACTACTGGAAAGTAGTACTTTGGTCCAATGATTTACTGCTGTGCCACCAGTGTATACACAGAACATTTCACCTCTCCATAAGGATTCTTCTATAAATCTTGTTGATTGATGGAACACCACATGTCTGCTTGCATGTATAAAATTGCCTTTCCATGAGGCTATGTAAGAACTGGGGCAATAGTAAACATGAGCTTTTGGAAAAACTACTGTTTGTCTTTCAAAATCTGATATAGCTTGGAACTAAGGAACCCAAACAAAGCCTGCTCCCAGCCTGTATCTTGATTGACCCCAAACACTAAGCCATAATGTGGTTTGTTTGGTAATTATGATGTTGGGCTCCATCCAATGAGGTTTAAAGAAACTATGGCTTATCATGAGGTGTTTATGTCAGTATAGAGGCCACCCCTCCCCCCCAAATGCTCCCTCTCTCAAAGGTTAAGTGGGTGATAATTCAGAGACAGTCTTTGTATTGTGGTTATTCATTGGCAAAACATTTTACTAGACACCTACAGATCTCAATGCTAGGGGGCAAAAACATTTTCTATTTTGGGACCAGTTACTACTTGAGAAATTTTATTATTTGTCTCTATGCTACTTTTATTTTGCCAATATATTTGGAATTTCATTTAAAATACATTTTTTACTTTGAAAAAATAATCTACCTAGTTAACTGGCTTGGAAGTTATACTCAGTAGTGCACAACTGTCAAATTTATGTATAGGCAAAAAACCAATCGTTTATTTAATAATTTATTTTTGAAGCCTTATCTCTTTCATTTTCCATTACATTTGTCCAGTTTTCCACTTCTTTCGAAGACCCAGATCATCTTCTATTACTTAAACCTTTGCATAAATTGGCATGAAATTATAGGCATTCTAGTAACTGCCCAAGGGCATTAAAACTGCCAGATGTGTGATGAACTGGAAAATTAAAAAGGTGCACATGTACATCCTGTAACTTTCTCCTTATTTTAATGGAAGAGCCAGCAGATGATTTTTCCACTTGTTATTTCCACATTTTTGATAGAAAAGTCTTCTTCCATTCTCCCAGGATATCACACTTGTTAGATCTCAAAGAGCTGTGACTAACCATCTGCATTTTGCAAGCTGTTAAAACAGGGTAAAGACAGAACTTAACTGCTAAACAGAGCTTACTTCTCCTTCCTTGAGACCTTTTGGTGAACTATATATAAAGTGTTAGCCTGCAGTTATTTAAAATGCAGTTAAAACAGGTTTAATGAATACATTTTCATTTGAATTTGTTCAATTTAAAAACATATTTTTATTTTATAAATGAATGAATGTACAGAACAGAGAAGATTAAAAAATAAATAAACACCCTTAATCAGTGCTCTGGAGAAAAACAAGCAAACTGTACTACTTTGTTAACCAGGGCACTCAAATCTATTTCTGTGTAGTTACAGTATGCCAAGACTACTTGATACTAAAATTTATATTGCAGCAACTCATACTGTAAATACCTATTCTCTATTATATTTCAAGAGGGCTTTATGGACTATACAGTAAGTATAGGTAAGTCCCACATGCAAAATTTCAGATTGCCTTTGTTGAAAATAAAAATCCACATACAACTTTATGTCAATCTTCTTTATGCCTGTAAGAATTGTGGAGAGCAATTTGGATTCAATTGACATAATGAAAGTTTGCTTCTCTTTTGATGCTCCCAGAAGTGGAGAATCTGAAACTTCACAATTTGCACAAAATTTACTTGTTAATCCATTTAGATTAGTTAACTTTCTCCAGGCCTTTGTGATTTCTCTGAGGCCTTTGTGATTTCTCTGAGGCCTTATTTGTTTGACCAGGACTTCTCCCCGAACTGAGTGGTTTGTAAAGGAGTCTTGTTTTTTTTTTTTTTTGGAGAATGGGGAAACTGAGGATCTTACCCTCTTTGGAGGTTTACAGATTATTGGAATTAAGCAATATTTGGTTATTAAACTAATTTAAAATCTGTTTAATATTGTGTGTAAAAGATCGATTTGTGACAAATTCAAATTATCAACATTATGCATCATGCAGGAAACGAAGATGCTCGCTGTGTGTTAATTTCTTCTGTATTTTGTAAAAATCTCTTCCATTTTTAAAATTTTTAATTACAGCAAAAGAACAGGATGACAAATGTTCTCAGAACTAATCTTTATTGTTTTGTTCCCAGCAGTCTACCTCTAATGTTGATTAACACGTCAGAGTGTTGGATGCAATAAAACTAATGTCATATGATCATTGCTATGGTTACAGCAGACTATGAAAAAGATCTAAGGATCTAGATTTTAAAATTATGCAAAGAAGTAGGGCTTCAATAGAGCCACCAAAGAAATACTTTTTATTTTTTTATCTAAGAGGTACCTTATGGCTATAGATTATTCTTCCCAAATGTAGTACTCTTAAAGCTGAAGCTGCTTGAAATTTGGGGATTTGCTGTCCTAACACATCTGAAGAGTCCTGATTGGGGGACACTGATATAGATACATACTGTACCTATAGATACTATAACCATAGGACAGGATAGTGGTGGATATAAATCACTGTAAAGTATTGGCAGTTTCACTGACAGCAATTCTGCATGTACGATGTTCACTGTTTCCACCAGAAATCCCCCACAAATCAATTTTAAACATCTTTAGTTCTGCTGGCCTTGAAATGCTAAGAACAGAAAGGAAACACCATGAACCAATGATACCACTAGCTGTCCAACAGAAGAGTTCAAAACACAGGACTCACATGGTGTCCCCTCGCCTCCCTTTATACTTAGAAAAAGAAAGTGGATTGCTAGCACCTCCCCCCCCCTTTTTCATAAATGTGCCTTTGTTTAGATGTTGGGGGGGCAGGGAGGAAGTAATTGTTATGGGAAAAATAATAACACCACTATGCTATGAAGGCATTATTTATTCAATTTCTTTTTAAAAGCTTTTGCTAAGTGTTATGCTGGAAAGGTAGCATAGTGACATACTTGCAGCCAGGTGGTTTTCACAAGAGCTCTAATAATGGCTGTAGGTTGCACGTTATGTGTGCTATCTATGACGGGGTAGACTAATGGCTTACTTAAGCCCAGTGGCTTGTAGGTGGGGTTAGGCAAGGAATGGTCTTGCTCTGTCCTGTAAAGCATTTTTATTGGATAGCACTGTTGATAGCCATAGAACCCCCTATTTTGTGGGACTAAAAGATAGACCTGTCAGTCATTCAGCTTCATTCCCCCAAAAGTTAAATTATAACTTTTAATCATGTATTTCTGATTTTAGTTTGTTGTAAGCCGCCCAGAGTCCCCCATTGTGGGGAGATGGGCGGGGACAGGTCTATTAAATAAATAAAAAATAATTAAAATAAATATCATGTCCTCATTCTAACTTTTTCCATAGGAAAAGGAAAATGACTGGAATGGAGTTTGGTAATCTTAACACCCATGGCAGTGATAGATGATGCCAGATCATCTCCAAATAAAACTAATGAATAATGTTAAATTTAAAAAGTGGCCAAATTTACAATTGGCTGATGGGTAAGGACTGGGCTTTGATTTGTGGAGAAACAAAATTAGTTCAAAGAAGACCAATTCAGTTTGTGATTTAGTGAAATCTGATGCATACCACACCACATTATGATTCATCTTTTAAGAATAATAATCTAGAAATTTAAATATCATAGAACTATTTTACATTGTGGTCAAAAGGGCAGAACAAGTGACTAATTGAATTTAGCAATGCATTCTTAGTTTGGTAAATGTATTAGGTATGCTTATGAAGAAGTCCTATAAAACATTTACTAATTTTATATACAACTGTATAAGCCATATCCAGCTCATTACTGTCCTTAGATACCAATTCAGAATTTTATCCCAATGTCTGCAATGATGAAAAGGACAGATAATGTTATGTGTCATGCACATACTGTGAGAACACATTTAAAATTCACTTTACAATCTAGCAGTTTCACATAAAGAACATTTATTATTGGCAGAAGTTGTCAAAGCTTTAATAATGAGTGGAACTGATACTTTACACAAGTGCTCATGAATGCAGTCAAATGTTCTTCACATCTGTCTATCTATCTATCTATCTATCTATCTATCTATCTATCTATCTATCTATCTATCTATCTATCATCTTTCTCATCCATTTCTAAATATGCTTCATGAGTTGGTGTTATTACCCATAGATACTGTATTGGATTAATTACCTGGCAGGTACTGTTATGCTTGCATAGTTTATCCTAGCCTTGTTATAGTGTGTGTGTTTTGGAGGGGAGAAGGGCAAAACTAATCATACTCTCTTACTGAAAGTATCAAAGTTGGGATTTATCACTGTGCTGTCAAAATTCAAGCCCATAAGTGTGCCCTTGGATTTGATTTTTCTTGCAATCCTGAATTTTGTTTTGGCTTTCAGTAAAAGCTTTGTGGAATGGCTTCCTGCATCGAATTGTTTTAATTAAGGAGGAAAAAAAAGTATTAATAGCTCATGCAGATAGATGCATATTACACAATCTGTGGAAATAGCACATATTATAGTAACCATATATGCCAATTTATATTTATATTTACATCTATTTCCTACCTTTCCAAATTCCAAGTTACTGACTCCGAATGTATGTAATTGACTAGAGTCTCTTACAACAGCCAGGCCAGGCCAGGCCAGGCCAAGCCAAGCCAAGGCCCCCTCCCCCAACACCTGGCAATTACGAGCTGCTTGAATCCCTCAAATTTGCCTAAGCATCTTCTATCATTGTGCTAAATAATAAACAAGAAGGAGTAAGAACATAGGTATCTGCAGCAAGTTTTCTAGCAGGGAGAGACATACTAGACATAACAAGCACTGAGAATAAGTCTTTGAGGTTTCTATAATGGAGCAGTCACAAAACCGTGCGTAGAGGTGGCATCTGAAAGTGTCTCTCATTGGTTAGGCCTATTATCTGTCAAAACTGCATCTGCTGTTCTGATATTATTCCCCTACAATTCTTTCCCTGGCTTCTTTATCTCTCAGCATCTTATTCCCAGCTTTATATTCTCCTCTGCACCTTTTTCCCAAACTTAATCCTGCACCTGCTAGATCTCTTCTCCCATTCCCTCCCTCCCTTCCTTCCTTGTTACTTTCTTTTCTCTATTAACTTGGGCAGCTCACCTGGTTTCCTCCTTTCCTTCCCCCAATAGCAGCCACTATAGTCAAAAGGGGTGAAAAGATACCTATCCAAGTGTCTGTGTCTTTGTTTCCTAGAAACATGGCAGACTCATTTTCTTACCTACAACATCTGGGGTGAGAAGAAAACAGAAGGTGGCGGCACTGGGATGAATTAAGACTGTTGTCAGTGAAACAGCTGGTGAGGAATTGCTTTCATTGCAGATATCCATTAACAGGAATAACAAGACGAACAAACTGAGGCTAAATTCTGACCAGATAGGAATGCTGTTGGTCATTAGGAAATCAGAACTGAAGGTCTGAAGCTAATCTATTCTGGGACAAGTTATGTTCCCTTTGAAAGGGCAAGTTTACATGCTGGGTGTACTACTTCATCCTGAGGTGCCCCTGGAACCCTAAGAACCAGTGGTGGCAAGTGATAATTTGCACAATTACATTTAGTACCCCAGCAACTCTTCCTGAACAAGTCAGGTGTGGCGACAGTTATGCAAGCTTTCTGCACTAGATGTCTGCAATGTGCTCTACGGGGAACTTCCCTTAAAAAGTGTCTAGAAGTTTCATTTGGTGCAAAAGATACAGGGGAGCTTCCATCTGCCTGTAGGCTGCTGGATGTGAGGTGCCCATCTCTGTGACCTGGGTGACATGGGGTAGGGTGGAATTAGAGGTGGAGAGTAGCTTAGTGTGAATGTGTGGTGAGGGAGGGAGGGACTGTAGTAGTCATATGCACTGAATTTGTGGCAGAAGGACTAGGTGGTTGGGTTATGTCTACTTTTTCCCCACCTTGGATGCAGCATGTCAGTGAGGCATGGCCTGGAGGTGGCAGAGGCAGTGGGTGGGTGGGGGCTGGATGGCATTAGGCGGAGAGGGCAGTTGGCAGCATTGAAGGTGTGCTGGCCATGTGAATATATGGTGAAAGACAGCGGCAGACCACTCTTAGGGATGGCTTACTACATTCTGGTTACCTGTGCTCAAATCTAAGACCTGGTCTTCAGAGCTTCATAGACCCTGGACTCCAGATGTTGTTGCTTAATGCTAGCCTGGCCTATAATACAGCTTACCTTATCTCTGTACTTCAGTTACTTTTCTGTGTTATTTTTAATTTAATTTGATTTAATTTTATTAAGTTGTTAGCTCCTTTGAGTACCCTTACTACATGGAAAAACAGACAGACATCTACATCATTATCCTATTATCATTAATACTCAAAATTTAAGATATAAATTTTAATCCACTTCAGTTAAATTTTTTGTACTTATTTTTTCCATATAGGAATAAGTCTTGATCAATATTATTGTGACTCCCCTCTTGTGGAAAAATCCACATTCTAAAACACTCCTGAGGGTTTCCATTCCTCAACTAATTCTAGCTCACTAGCTACTTTCATAGTTATCCAAAGAAGAAAATTTAGTTCAGCAAAAATGCATTCTGTCCTCCCCATTCAGTACATAATCCAGAAAATGTTCCCTCATAAAAGTGTCCATTACCTGGAATCTGGAATAAATGTAAATCGATATTGCAAAAAAAAAAAAAAGAATACAAGGCTTGAAGAACACCAATTCTACATTAGTTATACAATGAACTGAAGAACTTAGTTATCTTTCTATACTGAGTAAGTATTTTTCTGGCTGACTTTATGCATCCCTATGAAATGTGGACTTCATATTCATTTCCTGTTTTTCCTATGGTTAAGGAAAATTGTCATGAATGTATAACATGGCTAGCTCTGTTTATCATATAAAAGAAGCATGTTTTGTTGATACTTTTTTCGCTTTCTCTCTCTTTCTCTGTACATAATGTATATTTTTAAGTGGTTCAAATCATACCTAAACTTCAGATTTTCTCTTTTCTTGTTAGTTAGCAAGTTGGATTATTGTGATGGGTTCTTCATGGGGTTTCCTTTAAAGACCACTTTAAAGTCGTCCACAGTGCAGCAGCCTGTGTGTTGACTGCTGGGATATATTACACTTTTGCTATGGGCCCTGCACTAATTACTAACAGGCTTCCAAGTACAATTTAAAATGCTGGTGTTAACCTATAAATCCTTTTATGGCTCAGCACCAAGTTACCTTCAGGACTTCATTCTCTGATTAGAATTGGCTTGACACATCCAGTCTTATTGGGAAAAGCTCTTGATGGTTCCCCATTTTCAGGGGGCGAGGTGGATGTTTTGTTTTTGGTAGTAGTGCCAGCCCTATGGAATGGCCTCCCTTCCCTCCCCCCCCCAGAAATTGGGCTAACCTCCCCTTTAAGTGCCTTCTGGAAACAGTTGAAAATGGAGGTCTTCTGGAAGGTAGATGGGAGTTTATAAATTGATGGCTGATGGTCTATCATGTCACATTTGGGATTTTATTATATATACATAGTTTTAAACTAACTGTGGATGTTTTCAGTATTGTGATATATCCTGTGAACCATCGATATTATTTTGGGGATTGTGGAATATAAACAAACACATTCTGAGATGACAGCTATCTCCAAATACCTTCTGAAGGCAGCTACTAGCTACCCATAATCCTGCACTGAAGATGTTACCTAGCCAGGTAATGAAACGCTTTCAAGAAAACAACAAAGCTCAGAGAACCCCAAGGACTCCACAGAGGTAGGGAAAAGATGCAGAGTGTGGCTTGCAGAATGGCATGGCTTTCCAACCCCTTTACTAGTTGTGGCCATTTGTATTTTCTTCCATGTTACATGTGTGTCTATATGTGTGAAGGTATGTTTGGGATGGGTGCATATATATTCTCTCCTCATAGGTGTGTGTATGTATCTGCTTTCATATTGAGTTTCTGTGTTTCTGTGTATATCTGTGAACTGGGAAGCACAAAACAGGACCAGTATAAGCTCCATTCTGGTCATATGACTGGGAGGAAGTGAGAGGGGAGCTTAGAATGAACCAACCTGCAATATTCTGAGCCACTGTCCATTTGCTTCTGCCATAAGGGTGAATTATGGATTTTTTTCTGGAATGTTTTTCTCTGTACCCCCCAGCCTGTTCCAGCCCATTTTGAACTAGATCTTTATTTTGCCAGCTCTTCCCATCATACTGAGTTTGTTCTGTTCTTTTTAGTTTCAAAGACTAATCCTGCTGAGGGGCAGACAGACGGACTAGTCCCAGCTTTCTTTACATAATTTCTTTTCAACATTCTCTGGAGTTGGAGAGAATATAGAGAATTGCATAGGACCGCTCATAGGACCACAAGAAATCCTTCTCCCTATCACTAGAGACTTCATCTGTGCTCATAATGCCACAAACATGATAATAATAGAAATGTTGATAAGTATACTCCTTTCTTCTGCCAATATTACCAGTAAATTCTGTCATAATCTTGTGATTATATTTGAACCTTAAAATGTGGATTTCATAAAATACAAATTAAGATTAAGAGTGAAACAAAATTTATTCAAGAAATAATAAAAAACAAATGCATATTAATATAGAAAATTCTATATTGTTATATTATTTATTCTTTAGTCAGAGAAAAAATTAATCTGATAAACCTACTCATAACCTAAAAATCTAAATCCTTCATTTCTCTCATCTCATGTTGCTAGCCAAAACGCAAAAGGCAATGGCAAGATAAATTGTGAATTAGACTGACATAACAATATAACTGATTATATTACATTACAACATTTTAACTGAATACATTTGTAGTCTATATTTCTTTTTAGACATTACACTATCATGTAGCATTATATATTTATGCCTGGCCTTTCAAATAGTTTCCTGCTTACCCAAAGGGAGATCTAAAAACAACCCAGAGTTAAGTTAGCCTGTGGTTCTGGAGTGCACGTAAACAGGATACACTTTAGTAATCAGTGTAAAGGATTGCATGAATGAATAAAGATATTTTGAAAGTTTAGTACCTTTTTATTTCCATCAGTTGTTATCCATCTTGATATTAATCTGATGTTATTTTACAAGCAGCTGACTAGCCAATAAAGATTGAGGTTGGCGGACAGGGGAAAAAATCTCAAGGGAGGCAAGAGTCTAGTGCTTCTAAATGTCCATTTATTTTCCTCTATTGGGTAAATTCTTGCATCAACATTTAAACTAATAGCGTTTTCATGTGACAGCTACTTAGAGAGACTGGTGTTTCAGCAGAACCTTCAGAGGGGAAGCAGTAATGCAAACAAGAAATCAATTCTAGCTATGCTGTTTACAAAACTTAATGTATTAAATTAAGTCAGATAAAAAGTAGAATTCAACATATATTGGTTGAAGATCCTGCCCCAAAGAAAAGGACTAGAAGCAGGACTTTTCTGTTATGTTGGCCTTGCATGGATGGTGTTGTCATTCTTTCTTACATGCTTCAATAGAAATACCTTTAACAATGGCTTAATGGGAAGAATTAACCAGCAATAACACACTTTCTAGGTAAAATTCATATGGGGGGAGCAGAATTGGATCTACCAACCTTCCCCCAGTTTTATGCAGTTGCTTGATCATATGTGCGGAATCTGTGCTCCTACAAGGTTTATATACATAGATTCTGTACACAGGACTTGCAGTCTACATTTTTGCTGCATTGTGCTAATGGAGCCAATACAATGATTAAAATTTCAAGAGCAAGATTAGTCCCTACTTGTGAAATAGTCTCTGAGGAAATAAACTCATGAGAATTAGCTCTTACTGCATGCGGAGGATGGCTAACAATTGGAAAAGCTTTTATATACTTGATGTTCCTCCCAATTTGTAATTTTAACTAAGTATGGTTTCATTCTGTAGAAATCTTTAAAAGCTTGCAGAAGGACATCTCCTACTGATTTTTTTCTGTTCTACTTAATTATTTATTTTTATTGTTTTTTAAATAATAACAGAAGAACAAAAAACACAAAGATAATCATCATAGAAATACATACATTATCAAGGAAGGAAAAAAATGACGTGTGCTTAAAGTAAAAAAAACAGAAAAAAGAAAATATAACAGTAAGTTTCAATTCTATATATGCTTATCTAGTATAAATATTATGCAAGTATAAATATATTTATTTTTAATACATTTATATACAGTAACTAGCATGCTTTTTAAAAAAATCTATTCTATTTTGTATAAATGAGTCCCATATTTAATTATACTTATCCATACAAAGTCTGCATCTATAGGCAATCCGCTCATAGATGGCAAGTGTAATCAGGTCCTCCATCCATTGAGTAAGGGGGGCATACATTTATCTTTCCAATGCTGCAATATCAGTCTTTTGGCCGTAGTAAAGACACAGAGAATCCATTTACATTGTCCAGTTGTAATAGGTATGTAGTTCAAGACAATATTATCCTCTGAAAATTTTAACTTTTGTCGCACAGTCACATTTATGTAGTCCACTACTTTCTCCCAAAACTTAGTAAGTATAGGTCATTGCAAAAATATGTGTTTTAAAGAAGCATTATACATCTCCAACAAAACACTGTCTTAGACAGTCCTTTTCTATACAAATGTAGTGGAGTCCATTAAATTTTAAATACTATTTTTTGTTGTATAAGTTGTAATTTAAGGTCCATTGACACTCTTGCTAAAGAAGTTAAGACACTCTCCCACTGTCTAGGCAATATAGGAACCTCTAATTGTTTACTCCACTCATTTCTTAGCATCTGCATATCTCATTGATTTATTGCTAACAAATATCTATAAAAACTAATAGTAGGTTTTTTAGCTTTAAAAGATATAACAAGTTGTTCTAGTATCTCAGGTGTCTCAGAAGCTGAAAATGCTGCTGGTCCAAACAATGGTGTTAACAAATGTTGTAACTGTAAATACTGCTATTGGGTTACATCTGATAGATTATATTTATCTCTTAACACAGCATATGTTAAAAATTCATCTTCATCATCTATCAATTGGTCCAAAGTCAATATCCCTGCTTCCATCCAATTTTTCCACATCACCATCTTTTCCCTGATTTTTAATGTTGGGTTTCCCTATAATGTCAATTTAGCATTGGAAAATGGATCAATTTCTTTTTATTAGACATTCCATTCCATAGCTTTGTGACTGATGTAATTGTTTCCAGTTGTACTAGAGTTTTAGTATATTTAGATCCTAATACTGTCCATTTGACCAAAGGTGCCCAAATAAGAAAATTAACACCAATTGTTGGCTTCCAGTATTTAATACTGGAACAATAGGTAAGCTTGATGATACAGCTCCAGATTTGGAAAACCAAATCCTCCTTCATTCACTGGTAATAGCATTTTCTATAGTGATATTATCGGAATCGAAGAACCCCATAAAAATTTTCTAAACAAAGAATTTATTTTCTGAAAATATTTTCCCAATATATGAAATGGAATTCCTCTCAGAATATAAATTAATCTCAGAATAATATTATTTTGAGAGCATTCACCTTTCCTCAAAGGGTGAAGTTTAATGATTCCCATCTATCAATATCTGAAGAAACTTCGTTATATATTTTATTTATATTACCTATTATTAACTGAGTTATATTTCTTGGTATGCACATACCTTAATATTTAATGGATCCAATACAAATATGGAATTGATATTCCTTAAATGAATGGGTATCCAAATTTTCACCTATTGCATCAATTCCAATTGGACCAATTAATAGAATATCCTGCTATTTTACTACAGGCATCTATCATTTGCATCAACACTGGAATAATAGCGTGAGGTTTAGAAATAAACAGAAGAATGTCATCTGCAAATAAAACCAATTTGTGTTCAACTGAATTATGTACTATTCCATAGATCTCCTTATGTTGTCTAACATCACAAGCCAAGGGTTCCACACAGATATTAAAAAGCAAGGGTGAAAGTGGACATCCTTGCCTGATTCCACCAGTAGGAAAGTAGCAGAAAACGTGCCATTAACCTTTACTTCTGATATGGGTGACTCATATAATATCCATTTTACGAATTTCAAAGGAAATCTGAACCTCTTTAGTACAGCAAATGTACTGTCCATAAATTTTGTCAAAGATGTTTTCAGCAGCTAATGATAAAATTACAAATTGATCTTTGTTTTTATTCAAGTCTATTAAATTTACCACTAATCTAATGTTATCTGCTGCTTGCCTAGTTTTTATAAACCCTGCTTGATTGTTGTTAATAATGAATGGTATCACTTGCTATAATCTATTTGCTAGCACTGCTGCTAAGATCTTTGTATCAACATTAATCACTGACTTGGACGATAATTAGTACATTGAGTATGATCTTTACCTGCTTTTGGTATAACTGTAATATAGGCCTGTTTAAATGCCTCTGATAATACTCCCTTATCAAATATCATACAATTGACAAAGTTTTGGCACCAAAAGATCTATAAATATTTTATAACATTCTACAGGAAATCCATTCAATCCTGGTGTTTTACCACTTGTTATTTTTAAAATTATTTGTTTTATCTCCACCTCAGATAGTAGAGCAAACAAAAGTTGTTTCTGTGTATCATCTAAGTGTGGTAGGTTAATATTATTTAGAAAGGCCTCTAAAAAAAGTATTTTATGTTCTTTTTTGTATTTTCGTCACTTATTTTTGTGTGTTTTTTCTGTTATTAATTGAAAAGCAATAAAAAATTATATTAAAAAATAGAATGGCCTCTATATCTTAGTTCAATAATTCTCTGATTTGCTATATAATTCTGAATAGAATTTTAAAAATCAACAGTTTTTATACCCTTTGAAGTTTTATATATTTCATCTTTTTCACTTCTAATAATTGGAATCATTACCCTATCTTTCTTTTGCTTTAAGTGATTAGCCTGGTAAGCGATTCTTTCCAGGTCTTTCACCATTCTCCCAACATGTTAGCATGAATTCTGTCTGCTGTGATATTATAGTATTTAGTTCATATTTCTTCTTCCATATTTCTCTATACAATGTAGTATATGGGCATCTAACCATCTGTGCCCATAAATATTTCAACTCATCTTTCAAGTTATTTTCCCTTTTATTTTGAATCTTATTTTTGCATGATACATAAGCAATCATTTGACCTCAGATATATGATTCATATGCTTCCCATTCCAAAATTTGGGCACTTGATGTTTCTGAATTCAAATCAAAGTATTGCAAGATCTCTACCCACATTTGTTGTACAAATTCTTTATCATTCAATAAGGTGACATTGAAATACCAATTTCTTGATACCTTGACCAGTTTCTGAAACACACAATTCAAAGTATTGCATTATGGTCTGATACATAACAAACATCAATATTACATTCTTGGGTTTGGTGATATAAAGATGATATTAAGAAATAATCAAGCCTAAAAATATTATATTGTATATAATATATATTCTCTTTTAGTTGGATACATCAAATGCCAAGGATCTATTAAATTCAGTTCTTCTGTATAAGTCTTAATTGTTTTTTCTGTTTACTGAGGAACTTCACTGTCAACATCCTTGAGTTACTTCTTTAGACAATAGTATAAATGTATTTTCAATCCTAAAGGAAATCAACCCTGATTGCTCATTGGAAGGATTGATAATGAAGATCAAGCTCAGATACTTTGGTCACCTAATGCGAAGAGAGGACTGTTTGGAAAAGACCCTGATGCTGGGAAAGATTGAAGGCAAAAGGAGAAGAGGACGGCAGAGGATGAGATGATTAGATAACATCACTGAAGCAATGAGCATGAAACTGAGCAAACTCAGGGAAGCAGTGAAGGACAGGAAGGCCTGGCGCAATATGGTTCATGGGGTCACGAAGAGTTGGACATGACTTAACGACTGAACAACAAACAACAAATAAATGTATTTTAAATTTATTCTTTGTTGATGAGCTTCTTTCTAATATTACTTTCATGTTCTTTTTAACTTATATTTGCTATTTGCTATTACTGTATTGGCAAGGCTTAGCAAAACATATTTGCTAATATGACATTAGTGTAATGATTTCCTTAATTTTCACATTTGACTACATTAGCTTTCTTTCAAAGAAAGAAGCAGTTAATACATATAAAAATTCAATGAATATACATATATTTGTTTCAAGGATTATGATTTTAAATTAATCTGTGGATACAATTTCAGCTTGGTATATATTGTATTTCAATTGTATTCAAGTGCCCATAGCCAAGGATAAAAAAAGTCCATTACTTACTGGTAAAACACATATTTCCTATTCAGAAAGCATTAACATACCTATAAAATAAATGTGCTGCTCAAATGTTTTATATAACCCAGGATTGTTTTTTTCTGATAACAGTGCTTTGAAGAATGACTTCAAAAAATTCAGCTAGCTTGCTGTTTTAGCTAAAGGAAAGCTTGGCATCCCTTCACATTTCACATAGGACTGCTAGTTTAATTTTATGCCAGTATTGATATTGTGATATATTGTATCACGCTTGAGGCAATCAGCAAGTTAGAAGAGCTTAAGACAGGTTTTGTGACATTTACACTATTGACAAAGAGGAACAATTGGGGAGTTGAAGAGAACAATCTTTTGGAAGATCCGGTTCTGCAAGCATTGACTTGTTGCACTTTCCCAACCTAGTGGCCACTTAAAATTTTTGTATGGATTTCTCTCTTTGACTCCTTCACATTTTCTCTTTGAACTACTGCATGTCTCTAGTTGGTTAGACTGATATTCTCATGGCTGTCATTACCTCTAGTTCCTGTTCCTTATTCCTCCTCCTCCTCTCTCTCTTCTCTGGTAATGGAATAGATACTGTCAGGCTCCAAAAAATCTAGCAAATTGCATGGCCTTTCATTCTTTTATTTAGAATATAGCTGAATCAGGCTTTGTAGTGAAATATCATTTCCTAATACAGATCTTTTTCCTTTTTAGAAACAGCACTGAGCTCCAGAATTCCTTCTGTGATGGGCTGTTTTATTTTTATTTTTCTCTGCACACAAATTCTGCTGCATAAAAGTACAGTACTCCCACACAATCATCAATGCCCCAGCATTTGCTGCCTGAAGTGATGGCTATATTTTGCCTAAAGATTGGGTCAGGCTTGTGCCATATTGATTAGCCTTGACAATGACAAAATGAGAACCTAACGGGTTGAATATGTGGCACATGTTTTGAATGTAAAAGATCCCAATTAAAGCTGCATTTTTTCCAGGAAGACTTCAGAACATCTTGTTTTCTGAAATTGTGGAGGACTGCTACCAGTCAGAGTGTAAAATAGTCTAGATTTCTCAACCTTGGCAACTTTAAGATGTGTGGGCCAGCATGCTGGCTGAGGATTTCTGGGAGTTGAAGTCGCCACATCTTAAAGTTGCTGAGGTTGAGAAACACTGGCCTAGATGGATTAAAGGACTGATGTGGCAAGGCAGTGTCCTGAATTCTGGTTCAAAGAGTTCTTTAAAACATCTGACTGAAATCCTGCTGGATTTTCTATACAAGAATATTTATGTTGTAATTTTTAATTGCTTTGTCTGCTTTTGTGCTAATTTGCTTCAGCCTTAGCTAAGTGACCGTTGAGTATTAATATCACTTTGTCTAGCTATAATGTTTTTGTTATTTTAATTCTGCCACCCAGAGACTTTGGAATTAAAGACATCCATAACTGTTCCTGAAAAAATATTTACCATTTTCACAGCCTAAGCACACATTTTTTCTTATACAACCCCAATTGTGTGCCTTTGAAAATAGTGTCTGTCTACTTGCTAGAGTGGGGACATGGTGGCACAGCAGCTTAATGACGCTGAAAGTTGCCGGCCAGAAATGGTCGACGCTTCAGCGGTTCGAGTCCAGCCTTCGCATTAGCAGGGTGAGCTCCTGTTTCCTCCCCAGTTCCTGTCAACCTAACGGTTCGAAAACTCACGTGAGTAGATAAATGGGTACTCTCACTCGGGTGGGAGGAGAAATGCTGGCAGCGCCTTGCAAAAAAGGAGTTGAGAGCAGTTGCCGGTAAGCGCGAAAAACCGCGTGCGCCCGAAAAGGGCACGAAGCAACGGAAACCCCGCCTCCTGCACTCGCCAGCTGGGCTCTGCTCTAGGAAGGAGGCTCTGGCAAACCACTTCCGAAACACCTTGCCTTGAAAACTGCAAAAGGACTCATTCAAGCAGTCACTGCAGAGTCGGTAACGACTGAGCGCAGATTAAAAAAAAAAAAAAAACCTTGCTAGAGTATTCTGCTCCCTAAAAGTGACCCTTCAGATCTGATGTATTTTAAAGTGCTGCTATTTAACTTTGTAACACAAACAGATCCTCTGTTAAACTTAACAATATTTAATTTGGGGGAAGGGGGGTGTTACTTGGATCCTAGGGAGAGTTCAACTCATGTCTTTATTCCATCTCCTTTCCTGATGAATGTCTCTCAGTCGCAGGATTGTAAACATATTGATGCTTTTCATCTATGATGTCTTCCAGCTGTGACATATGTTTGACAGCTAGCAATAGAATGTCGTGGCCATAGGCAGATTCATCAGTTGATATCTCCCTGCTGTTCTAAGATGGATTAATAGCTACTTCGGACGTATGTGACAGAGAGTCTGACAGGAAATGTTAAAAATTCAGGCTAAGGGTGTAAGCCTTTGCATTTTGACTTTCTTGATGAAAAATGGACAAATGATAGATGGCATATGTGTTCGTGCATTTCTTTGATAAATTCCAATGCTAACATTGCTAATTTAGGACACCTCAGTGATAAATTGCTGTATAGTGAGCAGTAATCCTTGAATGGGTTTACAGAGCTAGTTTATTCTACCTATATTTTTATGCATTGAAACCCCAAAATACAAGAGAAAATAGATTAATTTTTGTAATTTAGTTCAGAATAATTCTAGTTCTAGTAATTTGTTAGAGGTATCCCAAAACGTTACTGAATAACAACAATGATAAATATTTTAAATCCAAGATGTTTTGCTCTTGAGCAACATAAAAGATAGACTTTATCTTCCAAATAAAAATTTAAAGGAATAACAACAGAAGTGAATGCCACAGTGTCTGTGAAATAAGGCAAAATATTTTGGTTTTGGTTTAGCATCAGGATTTTATGCTCGAACAAGTAGTTCAAGGCAAGGTAATCTGTTAGTTAGCTGTTGAGAATTTCTGCTTGTAACTTTTTTGGGGGGGTGCTTGACGTCATAATTAAAGTTTGGGGCTTATATGTTAGCCACATTATGTTTTTACAGTTCAGGGGCATTGGAGTGGTCAAAGAAGTCAAGATGGCAGCTTTGACTGCTAATTTATAACTATCTTGACGTTTTTCACACTCACACCCACAGGGAGACCGCTGCTACAGATTGACATAGACTGGGAATTTATCTGATGCTTCAACCAAAGGTCCTATCACATCTTCCTTCCATAAAGGGGGAATTATTTTATCACTGGATTCACAATATATAACAATTAGCTGCCTACTTATGATACCCCGAAATCACTGATAATTTTACCTAGTCTGGTAGTGAAACATCTACAAGAAAATTCAGAGAGCAGGAAGAACCCAACAGTTAAAACCTGAGCTACATACATTCTCTTCTATGAGACTCTCAAATCAATTACCCAAGGTAGCCATTATGCCCTACTTAATGGCACCCAGATTATGTGTTGCGATACAGCCTAGCATTTAAGGATTGGGAGGGGGCAACCTCATTGGAGGTTATGTCAATTTCATTTGATTCTCCTACAGTACTCGTGAATGTCACAGATGCCACTACACTTGCTGTAGCTTTTGATTCCACTGTCCCGGTGCGTGGAGGCTTTGAGGGTCTGGATCGGAGAGAATAGGCTTAAATTGAATCTTAGCATGATGGAGTTACAGTTGTCCATTGGGGGTTCTCTGTCTTCTCCAGCAGTGTTTCTTGATAAGGTGCCACTACCCTGAAGGAGCAGGTTCGTGACTTGGGGATCCTTCTGAATCACAACTCCTGCTAGTAAACAGCAGGTGGAGGCCATGACCAGGGAGCACTCAGACCTTTCTACAATCACTCATGTGATCATTACCCCCAATGTGCTGCCTTTAAATATCACTCAGAAACTGCACTTGTTTCAAAACATCTGCCTATAAGTTTGCTAGCTTTTGCTGCTGTTAGCACATTACGCCAGTGCTGTGGGCCTTGTATTGGTTGCCAATAGACTTCTGAGTAAAATTTAAAGCGCTGGTGCTGACCTGTAAATCCGTGCATGGCATGATGCCAGGTTATCTGCCTTCTCCCACTGGAATCAGTCAGGTGAAGCTGTTCGTGGTTCTCTGCTTTAGGAAGGTCAGAAGAGCTGCATTTTGGTGGTAGCACCTGGCTTTTGGAGTGGTCTCCCAAGGGATAGTCCGGTTGGCTTCCACTTTAACTACTCTCTGGAAGCTTCTCAAAACAGAGCTCTGCTGGAGGGCCTCTGAGACATGATTCCATCACGGCTGGGTTTATAGATTAGTTTTATTACATATTCTACATTTTGAGTTTTGTTTTAATTGGGTTGCGAATGTTTTAATTGTGTATTTTTATTGCGTATTTTTATATTGGCGACTACCTTTTGGATTGTGGCTATAAATGTGATTAATAAACAAATAACCCACAATAAATAAATAAATAAATGTCAAGTAGTTCCTACAACATCTACTGGCATCTATATGTTTATTAAATGTATAAAACCATTCAATTCAGATCATACCTGCAATGGCTCACTTAAGTCCTGAAGAGCAAAATCTCAAAAATCATATACAAATGTGTAAATACCTTTAGTGCAATATAGTGTCTCACATTTTTTGTACATAGTCTTGAAAAGAATAGAAAAGGGAAAGTAGAAAAAGAAAGAAAGAAAAAGACTTGGGAATCAAGCAATGAAGTCTGAGCAACATCATTCTTTTTGCCTGTTGAAAAAAATGTACCCAAGAATTTTTATTGTGAAATTCCACTTTATGTGTACAATAAGTGCACTGTACATGTACAATGAGAGCCAGTTTGGTGTAGTGGTAAAGGCATCAGGCTAGAAACTGGGAGACTCTGAGTTCTAGTACTGCCTAGGCACAAAGCCAGCTGGGTGACCTTGGGCCAATCACTTTCTCTTAGCCCTAGGAAGGAAGCAATGGCAAACCACTTCTGAAAAACCCTGCCAGGAACTTGTCCAGGCAGTCTCTGAGAATCAGACATGATTGAACAGATTTTTTTAAAAAAGTACAATAGACGTTTATATTATTTCTCTATTTTTGGGCTTCATTTCTAAAAGAGGTTCAAATCTCTGTTAAAACTAAGGTTGTACCAAAGATGTGTAAATTTTGTACTATAGTTATGTAGATATAGGAAATTAAATATTAGGAGGAATATATTAAGTGACTAATTCTGTATTTTCCTCATTGGAATTATGTGTACATACACTTCTAGAAGGGCACTGTCAAGGGCATGAGTGATGCTAAACTTATCCATTGTATGCCAATTCTTTCCTATAAATTCACTCCTCAGGCATTTTTAAACCTCCCAGCTTTTCTGCAAAAATATAAATAAACTCAGCTCAGGAGGAAAAAAAAACAGCTTGGCAGGTTTGCAAGAAATAATATATGAGTACAAGGAAAATTAAGCACCTATCTGTTTTCCATCAAGATTCTCTTCTGTGAAGGTTATATTAAAGTTACTTGAACCAATTCAAATTTAGGAAGAACCTAGCCCAGTGATGGCGAACCTATGACACAACATTTTGGGTGACACGCCAGTGTTCACCAACACCTGACAACAACAATTCTCCCTGTTTGAATTACCAAAGAAACTGAGTTTGTTTTGCTCATATTTCCTTTTTGTAATTATTTGTCGTTTCTTTATATAATACATAGAATTACACATGATTGGACTGTATTTTTAAAAATAAATGAATATGTAAAGAATTGTTTCTCTTTTGTTCATGGGGGTTGTGTGACATGCCAGCAGAGTCAGGTTAGGCATTTTCCAGATTTTTGACACGCCAAGCCCAAAAGGTTTGCCATCACTGAGCTAGTCCTTGTGGTAATATGTAGTTTGCCCTTCATCCTACTTGGGGTTGGATTAGTTCTGGTTATTCGGTAGTGAGCAAATAGCCCATTCCTGTAACTCAAAAGGATTCTTTTCTCAAGGTCCCTGGGCATGTGCCACTGTTTTTTCTGCTCCCAGTTATATTACTGGATTCTGAACCTTATCAGTTTTGGTGCCAGAATTAAATTACGTGGAATGACTAAACATATGATCAGGATGAGATATGAGAAGCTCTATGTCAACTCCTTCAAAGAAATTGGGAGAACAGAAGTTTTCTGTGTCCTCACAGAGCATTAGACATTTCAGTAATTGAATATTACAATATGTAGAAGGAATATAAACAAAGAGAGTTTCTAGGAGCAACAGTCTAGTGGGATAGCAAGAATTTGAAGAACTTGTCATTACTGATCAAGTGAACTTCCCTGCTAGGTAAGTCTAAAGAACTAACTTTTTTGAATTCAACCCACTGGCATTTCTTTAGGCTGAACAAAGTATACATTCTGGAGCTTACAATTATGACAGGGATTATTGCTTTTACAAATAATGTGTCATTGCAATGTGATGCATATGTTCCTATGAATAGACTGCTGTCTTTGGTGAGTAATAATCTGCAATTTTATTGCCAGAGAAGTCTTACTTTGTTTGCCACAATTATATTTATTAATATGAATTAAACTTACAGTTCAATGGTAGAGCTGGATTTTGCTTTGCATCAAATTACTCAGGCAGAGTTCATAGTCAGTTGTGCCTTTATACAGCTGCTATGGCTGCTGAATGCCAGGTCAGTCTGTAATAAGGCTTTCCTCGTTTATGATATAATCATGGATGAAAGGGCTGACTGGGCATATGTTACCAAGACCTGGCTGAGTGTGTAATGTTAGCTGAGACTCTGGGGCAACAGTGGGGGTGTAGCCAGTGTCATCTGGGAGACTCTGCTGGCTTCCATGGGTACTGCTCTGCAGATAACTGGATGTGATACCTTATTTGTGAAATTTGGCCATAAAAATTAGTTGGTTGCTGCTTATGTACCAGTCTCCCCACTATCAGCAGTCTCCCTACCTGAGCTGCCTGATTTTGTGACCAGGCTGGCGATGGAATTCCCCAGGCTTATGGTTCTGGGGGATTCCAACATCTTTCTCTGAGTTGGGTTTGGAGGCTGCTTGGGAATTCATGGCCACTGTGGCAACCATGAACTTGATCCAGGTTGTGGATGACCCAACTCACAGTGGGGGTTGCACACTAGATCTGAATTTTGTCTTGGTGCAGTAACAATGTGATCTGGAGTTGGAGATCTGCAGTTGGAGATTACTCATCACTCCCTTGTCATCATTCATCACTCCCTTGTCCTGGACAGATCACTTTCTGTTAGCCTTGGAGTTTTCCAGGGCTATCCCCCACTGCAGTGGGGAAGGACCTATTCAATCAGTTCATTCCCATTGCCTGATGAACCCAGTGGAGTTCCAGATGGAACTTGGAATTGTTCCTGAAGCTCTGGTTTGACCAAAGTCTTTGTCTCTGCTTGGAATTTGTAAATGACTGTAATGAGCTGTGAGCATAACCATGAAAAACGGGGAAGAGCTGCAGCCTAGACAACAGTCTGATAAGACAAATCTGAGTCCAAAGCAGGAATGGGGTGGAAAAAGCATCTCAGAACTGACCCTCTCTAGTTCTTTGGAATGTAAAGGCAGGGGAGGGGGGAAGCACTTTCAGACTTGCAAGATTCTGTTACTGTAAGCTTACAATAAAGGTAGTATTAGTCATCTTGGTTTTAGCTTCCTGGTCTGGACTACCTTGAATGGACAATGACTGTAACTTTGGATTGGTGTGTGACTATGCAGATTCTCTATGTCCATGGATCCTGGAGGAACCCTTGGTTTTCAGAAGCAGCAGCATAAGAGACACCTGGACCAGGGTTCCTCAACCTTGGTGACTTGAAGATGTGTGGACTTTAACTCCCAGAATTCCCCAGCCAGCCCATGCTGGCTGGGGAATTCTGAGAGTTGTAGTCCAGACATCTTCAAGTTGCCAAGGTTGAGCAACCCTGATCTAGAGGATCACTAAAGAAGACTAAAAGCCAGTTTGAGAATAAGCATGAATCTGTATTAAGGAATATCTTTTGGTAATAAGGGCAGTGAAACATATTTATTTCTCTGTCCCTATTGCATCCATGGACAGCCACCTGGAAATCCTGTTTCAGGTAACTTGATCCCTCATTTTCTTCCACCTTTTCCTCCTAATTTTTGCAGACAGTTTCTAGAAAATAGAGAAATCTTGTTGGTGCTTAGCAACTGACTGCAGTACTTAATATTGGAAACTTGCCAGCTGCTTACCCACCTTCAGCCACCTCCAACAGAGTATTTTGCAGCTTGGCCTGAGTTAGCTTTGACCCCTGATAATTGTTGATTAAATCTGGATCTTGCTTTCAGGCAACTTAAACTCTGTTTGGAAAGTAGAAAGTTGACAGTTAATTTCTCTTTCATAATTCTTTTAATTTCTCCAACAACTGTCTTAATAATATTGATATTAGAAGTAATCACATTGGTTTATTTGGCTCAGTCAACCAGCTTCTTTTTCCTAGAAAAAGATCCCTTTTCACACTGAAGTTAACATGCTCCCTGTTTTCCCAGATAAAGAGATGCTCAGAGGCCATGATACAGAATGTAGTTTCTTTGTAATATTTTGTTTCATTTAAAATTAAATAAAGAGAGCATAGTAAAACCAAATAGGTTTCTTAAAGCAGGCAGCAGAATTATTGATTCTGGAAGGGATTTCTGTTGAACTCTTAGATCTCAGCATATAAGAAATGGTGAGCAGACCATCTACACATTAACTTGTTTTGCTGATACGCCGGTAAGATGATCTGTAGTGAAGAGTCTTCGCATATATGCAAAGGCTTTAATATGAGCTGGAACCATGATAGTATAGGGATATTGCTTGAAAAGGGTAGTTGTGTCGTATGTTGTCCGATGCTCCAAAATTCTTACTAATATTTTCAAACGCTTAGCCTGTTAATCTTTGGTTTCGAATTCAGAACTCTGAAATTGAATATAGACTATTGTCTGTCTTCTCCCAGCTGGAGCATATCATCTTCTCACTCAGACCTTGCATTTCTTTCATTCCCAGCTGTCTTTTGTAAAGTAGATCCAGGTGGGTCTAGTAGTTAAGGCACCAGGCCAGAAACCAGGAGACTGTGAGTTCTAGTCCTGCCTTAGGAATGAAAGCTAGCTGGGTGACTTTCGTCCAGTCACTCTTCCTCAGCCCAACTCACCTCACAGGGTTGTTGTTGTGGGGAAAATAGGAGGAGGAGGAGGAGGAGGAGGAGGAGGAGGAGGAAGGAATATTAGATAAGTTCGCCACCTTGAGTTATATAAAAACAATAAAGACAGGATAAAAAATCTAAAACAAAAAAGTGCCCAGCCAAAAATGGGTTGCACTGTTTTAATACTTTTTTTTAAATTACACATAATTGCCTCTATCAATTTTTTTGATAAAAAGTAGGAACATTTGTTCCCTTGCTGATTACCTCTTGGCTGCAGCCAATAGTTCCTGCTAGTGAATTGTTTTATTGCTTATCAGTAGAATTTCTGATTACAATAGAGACGTAGATCATGAAACATTCAGAAAACATGTTGCTTTCTCAGGTTGGCTTTACAGTGGAAACATTCTGGTGGACACTAGGTCATAAACTTTCAGTAACTCTTTATAATTTACAGTCTTAAAATGGAAAAAAAAAAGCCCCTCTCAAAACTAAACCAAACCAAGGGACAACCTGGTATTACTTAACTGATAATATCTCATAAAATAACTCTCCTGTAGGAGGTTGTAGAAGAGAGGAAAGAAATGTCTGTGAAAATAATGGCACATTTATTCAATTGGTTTTGGATTGTTACGCACAATGATGATTATTTGTGTGTTAACATGGAAAATGAATTAAAGAAACAAGATACAGATTATTTTATCTGTAACCTAAAATTAGCATTTTAACTAAGAATTCCTGGCTTCTCTCTGATCAGAGGTGTCCTACCTTTTTCAAGAGAAAAAAACAATCTAGTTTTATGTGAAAATGAAGCTGAAACAGATTATAAGAATTATCCCCAAAATACGGAACTGGTACAGTTTTCAACAGGATCCCAAATTGGATTGTACTACTGCTATATTATTTTCTAGCAGAAAAGAGCAGATGCTTGTTGTCAGTGTGAGAATGGCTCCTGGAGATAAAGCTACTGCCTGGTGATGCTTGAAATGGGGCTCATGTCTGCTGTTTGACAACCGATGGCTTCCTCTAATGAATATTTGAAAGTGCCTTGTGCAGAGACAGCACCAAGTATTATCTATACTGGTTTACTCCAGAATTTCAACTATGAGTCTTTTCCACGTACTGTACATCTGGAGACCATGGGATCTGAAACTGGAACCAAAGCATGTGCTCTGATGCTGCCTTACTTTTCTTCTGTGCCACTGCAGTATGAGTTGGATGGCTAAAACAGTGTTATATGATTTGACTGTGATTGCTGTAGAGATGCTGTGAGAAATGGTTTTGATATGATAGCTGTATTGTTTGCAGCTTTTCTTTCTGAAGGTGATCATTTTCTGGGACTGGCTATTTTCAGAAAAGGAATCTTTGGGTTAAATAGACCATTTGACCTAGTCATTAAACTGTGGTCCTGCAGTGAATTAACCTTCTTGTGAGTTAAATGCCATTTCAGCTTCTATTTTCATTTTATATATGTGTTTTAAAATAGAGAGCACTCTGAACTTCATGAAAGAAATCAATAAAGAATCTTCAGAAAATGTTAGAGGCTAAGCAAACACTTCCTCTGATTTAAGGCCAAATCAAATCTTACATAGAAAGAAACAGAAGCAATATTTAGCAATGTAATATGATGAGTACGGCAATATTATATATTATCATATTATATTATACAGTATATTATATTATATTGGATCATATCATATCATATTATTATATTATACAGTATATTATATGGTATCTGCAAGACCCGCAGCATTCCAAATGTATCTTGGGCATGGAAAATGATGCTGCAAATCCTTTGAAAGGGTTGCTTCAGATCACATGGATGAATTGTTAAAGCAGACTTGCTTCAGAAGCTATTCTCAGCCATCTCCATTTGGATGGGTGTGTACAGCCTCTTTTATTTATTTTTCCCAGCCAAGTGAAGTGGTGCATGTGGACACACATTCAGAGACAACCAGGAGCAGCTTCCAAACCAGCCATGGGAGTCTGGAAAAAGGGGTAGCTGCTTTAATGATCTGAAATGAATTGTTCCGGCACATTCTGAAGCACATTCTGAGGCTTGCATAGCCTCCCAAACTGATGTTGCTTGCAGCTGTGTACTGTAGTTGTGCCAGATAAAGTCACATTAGTTGCACACACTAAAAAAACAAACAAGCAACAACAACCCACAGACTTCGTTCTGAAAAATGTGCCCAATAAAGTTTGAAACAACTCTGGCTATTCTGTTCCAAATCAGATTCATAGTCATTGTTAATACTATCTCATTCTCTCTCTCTCTCCCCCCTCCCCCCTCCCTCTCTCTCCCCCCTCTCCCCCCTCTCCCCCCTCTCCCCCCGCTCTCATATGACAATAAAACTTAAGGAAGCAAAAACAATTGTAGCCTTCCTGAATACCTAATACATCCAGGGTATTTTCCCCAATAATTTTATTAAGTGTTACAGTTATACAGATAAAAACTAATACAAACTACAAAAAATAAAAGAATAGAAAGAAAAAAATAAGTGAAGAAAAGAAAAAAGAAAAAAAATAAGAATATAAGAAAAAAGAAATAGAAGTAACTTCCCCCTTCGTTTCAGCAAGTATAAACACTTTTAACAACTTATCACTTTTTCTTAAAATACAACAAACAATCTCTTCATCCCATATCACATCTCTTATTTATAGGCAAATCCTTAAAACCTTGTAATTCAGTCCTGGCCAGCAAAAGTCCATTAAAGGTTACCAGAAATAACAACATCTTTATATTCCTTCCCTTTACTTTTAACAAAATACATCCAGGGTATTAATAAGAAAATACTCAGTGTCATCTGAAAATATTGGCCCATTCATCTCGACGTTGAGTCATGGCAACTAGACTTCTTTTCTTTTGGTTTGATATGTTTCGCTGCTTGTCCAAGCAGCTTCTTCAGTCTAGAAAGTTGGTTAGGGGGGACCCCATAAATGTCTTCCAGGGTGGCTCACTAACATGATGGGCTTGTTGAAGGGACAGTAGGAGATGTGATTAGTAGAGTCTCTGGAAGGTGGATGTCTTGCTCCTAATCCCTCACTCACCCCCAAGTGGGTTGTTAAGTGCTGCCTCCCTGGTGAACTTGTGAAGTGGTCTTAATCTTCCTGGGGACTGATGAAAGAGCATCATGAAAAATGGGAGACAAGCTGTGTCTGAGGCTTAATTGTGAAGACTTGTGAAGACAAGTTGTGAACAAGTTGTTGTGTTTTCACTTACTGTGTCTTTATGATTTAGCCCTCATGTATCTGTGTATAGTTTATGTAGGAATATAGACTACATGAGAATATCAAAGTGCAAATGCAAGCAATCAGATTCAAAATGCAGATGCCATAAAACATTTCTCAAATGAAAAACAAGGACTTTCCCTTTAAAGAGACAAATAATCATTGTCATTTCATTTGTGTTTCTTTGAGCTGTTATTGCTGAAGTTACATGTCTCTAACTTTTGGGCAGCTTACAACAAGAGGAAATTTTGCAGAGCTAGACTTTTGTTACATTGTTAGTCAGTGTATAATAACTCATGACCCTGAAGTTTACAATATCCTGTAATATGTGAGTACTAAAGCCTTATCCACACATATTTTCTTTGGAATAGAGACAATCAAACCTTAAGTCTTCTCCATTTGGAAACAGAATCCTGTTTTAATTAAGTTATGCCAAAACTAGAGTGTTTGCTATTTTTTAATGGGTGCAATTATGTGAAAATACTGGTCTTGTTTTCTGGCAAATAATGTTGAGCATTTCTACTTAGCTCTAGTAAAGCTTTGTGGAACTCAGTAGTTGTTCCCATTTGGGATGGTAGGAGTGTTGGAGAGAGTGTTTTAGGTACATAGCAATGCTTGCAGATTAAAAAGATTGGATGTCCTAAAGAGAATAGGCATCAGATTTTAGTCTCTAATATGGTGTCACAGATATTACCACCTTTGCTTGGTACTACTTTACCATGATGCCATTGCTTTGTGCTACTAGCAGATCTCACATTAATAATTCTCTTCCTCTTCCTTCTAAATCTGTGTTTCTCAAAATTAGCAACTTTAAGATGAGTGGACTTCAACTCCCAGAATCCCCAGCCAGCAAATAGTGCTTCCAAAATGAGTCTCACTCCACCTCTTTTCTCCCTTTCAACCAGGTGCTGTTTGCAAGGTGAGTCCCATCTCTCTGCTTGTAGTAACTCATATTGGATAGGAGTTGCTCTATCTCTTAACTTCCACAGTCATCACCTTCTATTTCCTTCCTACTTTGGGACTTGATAAAACCCTGGCTGAATTGAAAGAGAGGATTTCAGATTTAGATATTCAAAATGACAGAATCAAAGTCTCCCATCCCTTTTATAGTGCAATCGCTCCTCCTTCTTGGACTGTCCCTAGATATTTCTTTAACATCTTATATGTTTCTCATAGGAGACTATTTAATCTGACCCAAATTGGGGTGCTATGTATTAGGGCAACAACTGGTAGATCTTTAAGTCTCCCATATGAAAGCTGAACTTGTTTCTGTTCAGACTTAGAGATAGAATCTGTTTCACGTGTGCTATTGAAATGTCTGTTGTATACCCAATGACAATCAAGCATAACACTTCCAATTGTTAACAACTCTAATTGCCATTGTGACCAGAAGGCTGTTACCCTTCTCCTGGGTGACCACTCTTCAGAAACCTCTAAGAAGGTTGCAAAATTCTTATTAATAGCTAAAGCTGTTAAAAAAACATCTGGTTCTTCCCTCTTGTTATTAATTGTTAGTTACTAAGTATTTTACGAGTTTCTTGCAATTTTTAAAATTTCTTTTTTATAGCTATTCTATTGTACTGCTGCTCTTTTTATGGTATTTGGTCTTGGACTGTAAATGAATTTGATTGATTGATGTTTCCTATAGTGAAATAGAGTTACACAGTGCTTTGATACAAAGGGAAAATATGCTTCAGAACTTGCAGGGCCCCTTACATAACACTGGGCAACTTCTTAAAGCTGCTGTTTCTGAGATGACATGGCCTCCCTCCATGCTGCAGTGTGATCCAAGGAACAGACACCTTTGCTTTAAGGACATGCTAGATGAATATCTCCATACCATCTGAAGTAGATTTTCTTCTTCAAATCCAAAGAACTGCACAGCATGACAATTGAATATCTGACCTTAGTCTTGGACATTACATTATAGGGAATCTTAGACAGCAATTGGTTCCCTCAGACAAAAGCCAAGTAGCAGCCCTGTCTGCTAAGTAAATGTGTTGGGATAGGAGGTGCAGCATTAGTGGAAGTTGTAGAGGACAGTTAGATCAACTGCAGTGGCAGCATCGACTGCCTAGATAATAGCACAGACAATATGGTCCAGATAGTGAAGCAATCATATTAGGACCTTGGGTAGGGGATGACCTTTGAAGCCCTTCCCAGAAATAGTCATTTAAGAAGTCACAAGATATATAATTCAGGTTGGCAGTGTCTGGTAAGTCAGTAGGATAAGAGACAGTTGAACTGTTGAAAGACAAATCAGAAATCCAATGTAAATATGTAAATGTCTCTACTATCATGTGGTAGGCTTTATACTCAACACGTTAAGTATGTTCTTTGCCTGTAATTTGAGTTTATATTTTATTTTGTAAGCTGCTCTGGGATCCTGATTGAAGATGTTTTAATAAATAATTTTGACTTAAAAAAATCAAAAGCCAATTAATATTTTAAAACTGTTTTTTTTTTAAAAAAATATCTGTTCACATGAATGGCCACCAGAAGATTGAATCTTCATTAGATTCTGACTTGTCAGCAGAGAACTTAACCATGCTTTTAAGTCAAGGTGAGTTGCATTTAAGTTCCAGGTCTTTTCTAAGTGGCGTCCTTACTAGACAGCATAAAGGTAAAGAAACAGAGCAGAGATGGACAATGAAACTGCAATACTTGTCATTGTAGTGGCAGAATCCTGGCAAGAATTATTGGAGGCTCCTGATTCTAAGGTTTCTCCTTTCAAATGATTCTTCTAAAATTGCTGCTTTGAAATGATTCTTCTAAATAATTAGAGAAAGTAGATTAGGTTATATGTATTTGTGGTTGAATAGTATTTACAGATTAAGCAGGCTGGTAGCCAAGGACATGCTGTTAGAAAGGCAAGGAGATTAGTAATGCTTTGGCGTAGGAGCATCAAAGCAGTTGCTAAGCTCAAGGGAAAAATAGGTTGGTGAATCATGTCTTTTTTTCATTTTGATGTAATTTTAATAGTCGTTAATGTGAGCATGTCTTTCTTCTATTGTCTTTAGTGTGGCATTTATAGAACATGTTACACAACCAAGTTTTTAAAGTTGTTTTAATGATGCAAAATACTTTATGCCTTGGAAGAATTAATGGCCAAGATTGAATCATGTTTCTCCCCCACACTCAGAGTTTTAAAAGAAGCATTAAATGTGTGCATCATTCTCTCCCATTGAAACCTGTCAAAACATTTCAATAATACAATAGAAAATGGACTGCGTGATTTGAGTTTTCCTTTTCTTATTTTTGATTGAAGATTTCACTTTGCCGGTCTTCAACTGCCATTATATAATTTATCTGATGTAACTGATGAAGGTTTATGAGATGTACAAATGCAATATTATGTATATCAACTAGGAAATGTCCCATTGGTTTCATGAAGATAAACTTTGGTAAGTGAGGTAGTTCATTAAAGTTTGAAGCTTATTAGTTATTTTCAACACACCTTGCATTGTTATTGTGTTGTGCCATTATGCTGAATCAATATATACATACTGTATATCAATCATTAGATTGGAAAAGAAAGAACCTACCAGTGCAGAAAGGCCGGTTAGATTTAACTCAGATTCCACAAGTGGCAGCACTTGGCTGACCTTGTCTGGGCACACATATTAAGTAAAATCAGCCTGTATAGTATTTGGACAAGTGACTTCCAGATCAGCAGTGCTACTCTTCTGAAAATACTCAGAGATTGTTGCAACTGAAGGTAGGCAGGCAGGAAAAAAAAACCATCCTGCTTGCCTGGTGTGTCAGCTAATAATGTCAACCAGAGTATTGCAGACTAGTGGGATTTCTAGGCACTGTTTTCATGCCACATCACAGTCAAGTAAGGCCATTAGAGAAAGACAAAGATTGAACCCAACAGAGTACATTTTAGAGTTCATATCAGATATTATTTTGTGGCAATCAGAGCACCAAACTATAGTTATTTTTTTGCTCTTAGTATGTCTGCAGATAGTCAGACATGCATGGTCCTGCTTAAAGTGATCTTTTCCCTGCTGGGAAGGGACAGGTCAGAAGAATATCAACTGGCCAAGGCTCATTGGTTACATTCGTTATAACTTCTAGCAAAGTTGGGATAGGATTAAAGTGACCATTCTCTTCTCCTTCTCTTCTCTTCTCTTCTCTTCTCTTCTCTTCTCTTCTCTTCTCTTCTCTTCTCTTCTCTTCTCTTCTCTTCTCTTCTCTTCTCTATTTCTCAGCAGCATTTGATACCGTCAATCATGATATATTTCTGGACCAGCTATGATATCAGGGAGTGAGAAGCACTGTGATGCAGGAGTTGTCCTCCTGGTTCCAATTGGTGTCTCAGTACTTGATGCTCTTATCTCTCCTGTTTAACATCTATATGAAACTGCTGGGTGAGGTCACCTATTGACATTGGATCAGATCCATCAGTATTCTGATGATACTCAGCCATAAATCTTGGTCCCCCATCAGCCAAGTTATGCTGTCAAGGTCAGGTCTCAGTGCCTGGAGGGTGGATGAGGAGGAACAAAACAAGTGGTTATGGATGCATGATTCTTCTGGTCCCAGTGTATCTTTGGTTCTGAATGGGGTTGCACTTTTCTGTTCAGAGCTGGTGCAAAATTTGGAGATTCTCCTGGACTCACAGGTTCTGCTTGATGAGCAACTGGCAGCTGTGGCTAGGAGGGCCTTCACCCAGACTCATCTGGTGCACCAACTGCTGAAACCTTTTCCTGAATTGGGAGTTCCCTGTCATGGTCCTCACAAGCTTGGTCACCTCATGTGTGGACTAGTGCAACATGCTCTACATTGGACTGCTCTTGGAGAACATTCAGAAGCTATAGCTGGTCCAGAATGCAGTGAGTGAGCATCATTTCTACCCACCCCTGACAGGCTGGGTGCACTTCATTAAGCAATGTCATCTGATGTGAACCAGGAAGCACGCCTTCTCTGTCACAGAGCCTGCCCTTTGCAATAGCATCCCCCTGGATATTCAGATCACCCTGAACTTGCAAGCCTTTAGATGTTGTTTCAAAACTTGGCTTTCTCCCCAAGTTCTCAGATAGGGGTGCCCATTTGAGGTATATTGTTCAGTGGCCCTGGCTTTTGGCTGCTGCTACTATTAAGCTGCTACACGATGGCGCAGCGGCTTAATGACGCTGAAAGTTGCCGGCCAGAAATGGTCGACGCTTCAGCGGTTCGAGTCCAGCCTTCGCATTAAACAGGGTGAGCTCCTGTTTCCTCCCCAGTTCCTGTCAACCCAACAGGTCAAAAACTCACGTGAGTAGATAAATGGGTACTCTCACTCGAGTGGGAGGAAAAATGCTGGCGGCGCCTTGCAAAAAGGAGTCGGGAGCAGTTGCCGGTAAGTGCGAAAAACCGTGCGCGCCCAAAAAGGGCGTGAAGCAATGGAAACCCCGCCTCCTGCGCTCGCCAGCTGGGCTTTGCTCTAGGAAGGAGGCTCTGGCAAACCACTTCCGAAAAACAATTGCCTTGAAAACTGCAAGGACTCGTCCAAGCAGTCACTGCAGGGTCAGCAATGACTGAGCGCAGACAAAAAAACAAAAACAAAAACTAAATGCTAGGTCGGCTTATAATAAGGCCTCCCTCATCTGTGATTTAATCACTGATTAGGGGGCCAACTGGCTTGTATTACTGAGACCTGACTGGGTCCAGAAGGGGAGGTGACTCTTTTGGAAATATGCCCAGCGGGATTTTGGGTATGGCATTAGCTGACACTCCAGGACAGGGGTGCGGGTGTGGCAATTATCATCTGGAAGTCTCTTAAGGTGTTCAGGGGCACTGGTCCACAGGTTGCTGGATGTGAGATCCTGTTCATTAAGTTGGGCTCTGGGGATCAGTAGGGATTGTTGGTACTGTACCAGCCTCCCTGCTGTTTAGCAATCTCCCTGCCTGGGCTGCTTGACTCCATTTCCAGATTGGCAGTGAAGTTCCCTAGACTTATGGTATTGGGGGACATAAATATGACTTCTCTGGGAGTGAGATCTGAATTGGCTCAGGAATTCATGGCTACCACGACAGCCATGGGCCTATCCCAGGTCATCCAGAGCCCACATGGAACAGTGGTAACATACCTGATCTAGTTTTCCTGTTGGAACAGTGGCAATGTGATCTGGAATCTGGAATTGGGAAGCTCCCCTTTGTCATGGTCAGATCACACCCTGATTACCATGGGATTCTCTAGCATCACTATCCACTGCAGGACCTATTAGATTGGTTCACCCTCGGTGACTGATGAACCTGGATGAGTTTCAGAGGGAGCTGGGGGTTGTTCCTGTTCTGCTGCATGGTCCATCTGAAGCCTTGGTTGCTGCTTGGAATAAGAGGGCAGCTGAGGCTTTGTGTGCTTGTGCAACTTCTCCCCTTTCATGGATCCTGTCACTCCCTGTGGTTTACAGAGGGTTGAGAGAGATGAAACAGGAGAACATGTCTAGAACATCACTGGCATTCGACTGGGGATGAACTTAACTGGACACAGGTTAGAGCTGCTATCAAGGCCTACCTTGTGGCAGTAAGGGTGGCAAAGTGATAAGACGTCCTTATTGCGTCTGGGGATAGCTGTCCTGCAGCCCTGTTTTGAGTGACACATGCTCTCTTGGATAGAGGGGACCTGAGATCCCCTTGCAGGATTGTGCAGAAGAATTTGCTCAGTATCTGTTGGACAGAGTCACTTGAATTCACTCACAGCTGGACATTGGCCTTGTTGCAGGTCTGAGGGAGATGCCCAGGGAGGAGCCTCCTTTCTCTGGGGTTGATACCAGGCAGTGGCAACTGGAGGGTAGACATCCTGCCATCAGCCCCTACTATGTGGAGTGCAGCAGGATTTGGTGCTCTCTTGTCTCCTGTTCAACATCTACATTAAACCACTGGGTGAGCTCATCCACTACCATGGGGCGAGGTATCAGTACACTGATGATACCCAATTATACATCTCTGCCCCTGGTGAATTAAACAATGCTGTTGATGTCTTATCCTTGTGCCTGGAGGCTGTGAGGGTCTTGATGGGGAACAATAGGCTTCAACTGAACCCTGGCAAGACTGAATGGCTCTGGGTTTTGGGGCCTTCCATTTCTGGGACTAGGCCATTTTTGGTTCTGGATGGGGCTGCACTGCCCCAAACAGACCCAGTATACAACTTGGGGTTCTTCTAGACTCATGACTCCTGCTCGAGGAGCAGGTGGCAGTTGTGGCTAGGAGGGCCTCTGCAGAGTTTTGTGTTGTGCGCCAGTTGCGCCTGTTCCTAGATTGGGGGGGCCTTGCTCATAGTCACTCATGCCCTAGTCACCTCCATATTGTACTACTGTAATGCACTCTACTTGAAGCTTCAGCTGGTGCAGAATGCAGCAACGTGGGGAGTTATGTATACTTCCAGAACAGCACATCACAATTCTGCTCTGTGAGCTGCATTGGTTGCCAGTTTGCTTCCAGGTTCAATTCAAGGTGCTGATTTTAACCTTTAAAGCCCTTCGTGGTCTGGGAACGGGTTATCTGTTTCTCCCTGATTACATCTGTCCGTCCCATTAGATCTGGCAGAGAAGGTATGCTTCGGGTCCTGTCTGCTAGGAATTAAACTTGGTGTGTCCCAGGAGGTGGGCCTTCTCTGGTGTGGTGCCTGCCTTATGGAACATTCTCCCCGCCCCCTGCGAGTTGAGGTTAGCTCCATCCCTATCAATATTCCGTAAGTCCCTCAAGACCTTGCTATGTCATCGGGCCTGGGGGTCCCAGGGGTCCAGTGACATTCTAAGATGGCTCCATCATTGTGGTTAATATTTACTCTCTTCTGCGTCTGGTGCTTTTATAATTTATGTTTTTAACAATGATGTTTTTATATATTTATTGTTTTATTTAATTGTTGTACACCACCCAGAGTCACTTTTTGCGAGATGGACGGCCATATAAATGTGATAGATAGATAGATAGATAGATAGATAGATAGATAGATAGATAGATAGATAGATAGATAGATAGATGTAATTCTTTACCTTTATTTACTTTTACTTTTTCCCGAATTGTTACCTTTTATAGTTTACCTTGCAACTCATTTGAAACAAAACATCTAGTTTATTAATCTGACACTTCATGCATTTTAACAGCTTTGCCTATCATTTGTGTTGTCTTTCTTTAAAGGCCTTGGATGGTTTTGTCTTGATATTTTGTGTTGCTGAATTTGTTTGATTTCTTGGTATGCCTTTTGTGTGCTATTAGAGTAATAATTTCTAATATTCATTCTTTCAGAACAGATATAGGGGCTATTCACACTTCCCTTCCACTGCCTATACAAGATGAGAACATTTATTCCTCATCTCTTCCCATTAGCAAAGTCTGAATCTATTGTCAGTGCATTGCTTATTTTATGCCAAAAGCCCCTTTGCTTTTTTTGTTGACATTTTAGACCTTTCTACATTTGGAATGTTATTAAAACTCTTCACCTGCTGCTACAGTCTTGCTACATTTTAAAAATCATTGCTGTTTGTATAGTTTTGCCAGAATCATTTCTGTAAGGAACTTCAGCTTTTTATTTTATTGCCCATTTCCTTATCTATCATTGGAATAGGTATACTGATATCCAATGTAATGCATACTTTTCTCTTTGTGTCACAGTACCTATGGTACCTAATATACCAGAATATCTTTGGGCCTGTTTGAATGTTAGGGACTTCATTTCATTGATTGCCATTGTAATTCAAATAGAAAATAGCTTTGTTGTGTAATAGAGTTGCCTTTATATTTTGTCTCTAGATTTCTTTTTCCCCTACCAGTACTTTCATTAGCTTTCTTGCTTAATTTGTCTTCTTTGTATTCAACATTTTGCCTGACTTTCCATTGTAAGAATAATAATGTGAGAACAGATAAATGTTTATACGTTATCTATAAGAGATCTAGAAACATAACTCATGTTTATGCTTCACTAATGTAATCCTGATAAATTCAAGTCCAGCTCAAGTGCTGCTACCATAGATAAAACCTATTGTACAGTATTTCCTTTTGTATATATTACTTAATTGCCAAGAAACACATGGATTGGTGCAGCACCTTTGAAAGCGCTTGATAAAGATGAGGAAGCATTCGGAGGAACTGAGGGGTGCCAAATTTGGCTGTTAAGTGTTAGGTTTTAGGAGAGGCACAGACTTCCCCTACAAAATCAGACTCTTCCCATCCCTTCACATGGATGGGACATATGCTTAATAGCAACAAAATGCTGCCCTGAAGTTTTCAAGCAGAGGCTATTCTTCCCTTTGTCATTAAAGGGAACAACAGTCCATAGCACAACCATATGTTTTCTCACTAGCAACTTACAGCATCTTCTACTGTCAGCTAACCATTGTTGTGCCAAAATAACAGCAATGAGAAGAGGCTTTTCATCACTTCAGCAATGGCTGGGTAATGCTGTGAAGACATTATAACTCACTAGTGTGGAATTAGTCCTCAAAGCAGTACTAACAAAGTGACTTAAAAAGAGGAATTACTGAGAGAAAATAACTGCACAGGGGCAGCTGTGTTGGTTGTTTGCAGCAAGAGAACAGTGCCTTGTTACTCTGTAAAGATATTTTTCTGTTTCTTCGGAGAGAGGAAGAGAAAGAGATGCTGTGAAGTCAATTTGAAACAATAGAGTCATAAAGCTGGAAGGGGTCATTTAGGCCATCATGTGCCACCTCCTAGTCATGCAGTGCATGCCGGCAGGTGATTGACCAGCTTCTGCTTGAACAAATCTAACAAAGGGAAGCCTGTATCTTCTGAGGGTAATTGGTTCCACTGTTAGCTGCTCATATTATTACAAAGAGTTTCCTAACTTTCATTTGGAATCTGCTTCCTGTAATTCAAACCCAGCATTCTGTTTCCCATGCTCTGGAATGACAGAGGACATGTCTTGACCTTCTTCAGTGTTACATCTTTTTGGACATTCAAAGAGAGCTCACATATTTCCCCTTAGTCTTCTTTTCTCAAGGCTAAACATGTCCAACTCCTTCGATCTTTCTTCATAGGGCTTAGTTTCAAGTCCCCTGATAACTGTTATTATACTTCTCTGAGCCTTCTCCTATTTCTCTGAATTTTTTTTTGAAGTGTGGTGCCCAGAACTTGACACAGCATTGAAAGCAGGTCAGGCCAAAGCAGAATAAAATGGAACTGTTTCCTAATTTGGAAACTTTTCTTCTGTTGATGCAGCCCAAAATTGCATTTGCCTTTTTAGCAACCATATCACACTGCTGACAAATATTCAGTTTTCAGTTAACTACTGAATATATTCAGTAGTATTGTAGCCCTCATTCTCTATGTGTGTGTTTGATTATATTTCAGACTGTAGAAAGAATTTGATTCTGTTAAATTTATTTAACAGAAGCATTTGTTTCTGTTACATTTCATCCTGTTACTTTGAGCCACTTTCTCTAATTTGAATTGTATTTAAATTTCAAAATTTCACCAGCTTTGTATTATCTGCAAATTAGACAGCAGAAAGATCCATTTTTTAAAAAATATTCTACAAAATAGTGCAATCGACTTACATTAGCAGTTCCACTTTTACTGGTTGTTGAAGAACCACAATTTTATAATCCTTGATCTCGCTCAGCCCTTTCTTCATCTCAGTTTCTTGCTGCCCATCAATGCACTGCTCTGTTCATAATGCACCACATGAGATTTTAAATCTGACATACAGTTATTGGTAGGGCCTTCACTTATAAGAATGATATGATATTAGAAATTATATTCTGTATTAATGTCTTGGTATATTCTACTGAGGCAGTTTGGTGTAGCTGAGGCAGTTTGGTGTAGTGGTGAAGGCACCAGGCTAGAAACCAGGAGATTGTGAGTTCTGGTCCCACCTTAGGCACAAAGCTAGCTGGTCACTTTCCTCAGCCCTAGAAAGGAGGCATGGCAAACCACTTCCAAAAAACCTTGCCAAGAAAACTGCAGGGACTTGTTGTCCAGGCCAGGAGTAAAAAAAAACTGTCTCAAAGGTGTGTGTGTGTGTGTGTGTGTGTGTGTATGTATATATATGGTTTATTAATAGGCAGTTTAACCCAGATTCATAACTTTAGCGTTATGGCTTGCAATGAAAAATTAAACTTCTACTCAAGCCGAGAAGTTGATTTGTTCTAGATTTTTTGCTACTATGTCATATTATTGAATCTGAGATATGAATAGCGACTAAGGGCTTATCTTTACATCCCACTTATCTTGGCATGAAGATGACTTGTTAACTTTTTTAGGTATATGATTTTTTATGATATCATTGCTGGCCCTCAATAAAAGTGGCCTACAGTTATCCTTAATTGTTCCCAAGTTCTGCTGTTAAACTGGTGTCTTCCCTCTTCTTCTGACATAAACCTTGCCGTAGGAATAGTCTGTGGTGCCTTAGTGATGATGGTGGCAACAACTCAGGCGATGGGATTGCTGGACACTTCCCTCTGCTGCAGGCAAAGGTCCTTCCCTCTATGGCCATTTTCAGCTTGGGTTGCAAGAGAGACCAGATACCTGGCTTGTGCAGAGGAACCTGCCCATGTTCTGATTAGGTGTTCTGCAGACTCCTTGTGTATATGGATTTGCCAGTCTTCTGGAAGAATGGTAGACCTGTTTTTAAACACTTGTAGATTCATTCTTACAAAAAGACTGTAAGACCTATCTGAAAAAACTCTCTCACATGCATATCTGTTGGTTGATTTAAATAGAGGGTCAGATGTGTTGCTGGTTATGTCCCAAATGTGGTAGAGTATTACAAGTTTTTCACTAGTCTTGATGAGAACTGGTTTCATGTGGCAGTGCATTCCACTGGCTTTATTGTTTGCTGGTTAGAAGGGGTGCTCCATTTGGACTATGCCAATTCTATTTTGTGTACTCCATTGGCTACTTCCAGGTAATTTCAGGCCCGGCACCTCACTTCCAGAACTCCCCTTCATTGGGCTATACATGCAAATGATTAAATGTTAGCAAATGCTAAAGGTTTTTAAGGATATTTCTTAGAAACCATTAAGTGAGTAGTTTCTGAAATTCAGTGAGAAGATTTTACTGGTTATGTGCTCTGCTGTAATTATCCTAAAAGGAATAGGATATGGTGATTTAATTTTAATCAGAAAGTTGTAATGAGAAATGTTTAGATGAAGGTCCTATTTATTTATGATACCTAAGCAGACTGAACATCAGTCTGGTTCAAATGTATTATTTACTCTGGTGAAATTTGCCTTTTCACTTGTGTTAATGTGGATTGCCTGTTGACTGAATACATAAATAACAATCCTCTGATATCTTTGGCATGTCTTGAATTATGATTCATGCCAGATCTTTCATTAGATGGAACACGAAGCAGACTAAATACACACAAATAAAATAGCTGACATAAAATGACGACCAGCATCTAGAAAATCACCAAATGCTTCTCTGTTTACTGCTCCAGTTTACATAAAATCAAATATATGACTAGTGTGTTGTATATCTGAAGTTGTTGTTGTTTTTTGTCCAATTTATACCAGCAGTACACAATACTGTACATTCCCTAATTGTCTCACTCTCTTAGAAGGCTTTCATGATGGGGGAAAATATAAACTAATTATTAAAATATGTTCCTTCAGGGTACTTGGTAGTTAGTAAGTTAGAAAACAATTTAAACTGTCAAGTATTTCAGATTGATGTCTTAAAGGCATGAGAAATAGGGGAACTAGAAAAAAAAATCCTCTCAGATTGAGGGAAATAGGTGTTGGAAATGCCTGGCCTTAGATAACTCAATTATGATCCACTTTCTGATGAACATGACTAGGCTTGTTTGCTTACCTCAGATTTGGCCTCTCTCTTATGAAACACATGTACTTGGTCTCCTTCTCGCCCATCAGCATAATATAACTCTGTGATCTTCCTTTGCATTTGGTTCTTTAGCTTAGCTTAAAGCCTTCCATTCTTGCTATGTGTCTTTGGGTCAATGTGCTGTTTTCATCTTGTCAACCGCATTGTCACACTGTGATAGTATGTAACAGGAGGAGATCGAGAACTGTAACTTAGATATGCTCTTTACAGTACTTGTTCTATGGAAATATTGGATATATATTTAAACAAATCTTTGAAGCTCAGTTGGGGTTCATATTCCCTAATCCTGCCTGGAAGAAACATGAGTGTTATCCTGCATAGAGTGTAGGATCTGACCATAACTGTTTTTATATTATTAATCAATATAGTTTTAATAAGGTGAGCTACATTGTTTATCTGAGTGGGTGTGTGTCTTGTAAAGAATATCAACATTCAAAAAATGTACATAGCACTTACACCTGTTTCCTGAATCTGTGGTTTCTGGCTAAGACTACAGTTGATTGGCAGTTAGTAAGAAAACTGCTTTCTGAATTTCCTAGATAGGGAAATTAGGAATATTACTCATCCTTACAGTGTTGATATCACATCTTGCCAAGATAGTGATGTAGCATTCTGACTTTGGTTTCTGACCTGACTGGTGAAATGTATTGTTCTCATTAGTATATGTTCATGAGAGACAATATTATGGTTGGATGATGAATAATTAATGCCATATATTTCCCATTCTACTTCCTAAAATACAGTAATTTTCCCTGGCAATCTGCCAATGATGGACCAATCAAACTGGGTTTGCTGAAAAAACATACTTCTATAAAAGATGGAGGGTGGGGGAAACAAGTAAAGGTTACACATCATACTTCTGTTTTAGTTTAAGCAGGAAAAACTATTGTTTTGCAGTACTGAAGGATCAGCAAAACTGTTTAAATTATGTGCTAGGGATAACATGAAACTAGTGTTGTGTAATGGAGGGGAATGTTGCAGCTGTCAGGCTATTCTGTTGCTGAAGTAGACTGCAAATAGGGAAAAGCCTTAATGTGGTGATGATAATAATGCATAACAGGCTTTCCTAACTTGGTGCCCTCTGGGTGTGTTGAATATAACTTTCATAATCTTCAACTGCCATGCCAATGACTGGCTGAGGGAGAGGAGTGAAAATGAGAATCCAATGAATTTGGAGGGCACCAGATCAGATAAGTCAGAGGAAGAGAGCTATCACTCTCAAAACTATATGAACTGTACTGGACCAAAGAGCATTAACTAACAACACAGCACCCTTAGGATACATGCTGTAACACTGAGGACTTTACTTTGGTTACCAATATATAAGATTGTCCTTTGAATGTTTAGAGAAAATATTTTCCTAGTAAAAGTAGGAATCATAAAATCATTTCTTTTATTCATGTAGGTGGTGACACAAATTCATTTATCATTTTAAGGGGTCACAGTATTGCAAAGTTTGAAAACCATTGCTGTAAAGGATAATTGGCACAATTGTATAAGTTGTTTTCTATTTTTACTTTTTCAGATAGGTTATTTGTTGAAGGTCACGTATTTTATCGCATTGTAGTGCTTCACGACATTTGAAACATCCTAATAAACACATTTAAAAGTTTAATGTTCCTTGAGGGGCATTTTTAAAATAAACTTAATATTCTAGTTAAAGTTTAATAGGATTGTAGACCAGCATCCCCTTAATATTCTATGCCAATGTCTTATGTCTGCTCATTCTGCTGTGCAATCATAGAATGAGATCTTCACTGTAAGGCTGAAATCCTTCAGATTCCATGATTAGTAGGATTTATAACAGTGCTTGTATGAACTTCCAAAACATACAACCATATTATGAAACCTCCAAATTGTTTAGCAACTTTAACTGAAGCTGGCTACTTTGAGAAACAGTATGGTATAGCGGGTTGACCCTGGGGTTGCATAAAGATCTGGGAGACTAAGATGCAAATCCATGGAAGCTGAATAATTTGAGGCCAGTGCTTCACATTAAACCCAACCTATTGTTGACTATAAAGTTAGAGATGGGAGGATTGTGTAGGCTTCCTTGATCTCTGGGATGAAATGTGGGTTATCATATAAATAAAACATTTAAAATCATTTGGGACATATTTATGCATAGTAAAATGATAAATAAAAAGTTGGTGGGAATTATTTATAATAAAATTATAATTATTTGGGACTTTTAGCTTAGAAAGAAGCAAGTGTAGGGAGAGGGAATATATATATTCAAGGTGCAGAGAAAGTAAATAAGGGAATGTTGTCTTCTCTGTCTCATATGCTATAGTAGGAACTGAGATCATCCAGTGAAGCTGAATTATGAGATTCAGAACCTGCTGGGAATTTATTATCATTAGATGCAGTGATGCCCATAGTCTAGGACTGCTTTAAAGAGGATTAGACCAGTATGGTTAATAAGAATATCAATATATACCATTTATAATAGCTGTATACAGTATCACCTCTAGTATCAGTGGTAGTATGTCTCTCAATTACTGGGGAACATGGAATTTCATACTTTTTTTTATTCACCTCCTAGTCCTATCTGGAACTCTCCTTAATAAAGCCTTGTCTTTGATTTTAGATATTGTTTTAAAGGAGACTGCACAAACCCTACCAGGTAGTTTAGAAGGAGTTGCAGAAGAAATGTATATCTATTGATGAAAAGGGGAGTATCTGAAGCAGAAGTGGTGCAGGTAGTAGGAGTAAATGAAGGAGAGGACAAAAAAGAAAGCAGAACTTCAACTGCACCAGTGTTTGCATTTTAACTACTCCAGGTTTGGAGGAAAATTACATCTTGGCAGGACCGCACAATCTAAAAAAACCCACCTCTGTTCATTTTCTACACATTCTCATACAGTAAGGAACTTGAGTTAATCCCAAAGTTCAATTTTTCCATTCTATGCCCCCAGATGTTGTGGGACTTTAGATTCTATTTCCCTGATAATAGGCTATGCTGTCAGGATCTTATGCATGTCAGAATCCATCAGTATCTGGAGGGCCACAGGTTGTTTTCCTCTGCTCTGAACAAAGACATTTTAAGTTGGCTCATTTTCAAATATATACAATATGCACACTCGGTAGTGAAGTAGAAATATTTTTACAAGGATCCTGAGTGTGTTAGTACATGAAATAAAATTCCTGGTTGATGATATGTGAAGAGCAAGGTAGGTCCTTAGATTACAGATTCTAGCTTGCATAGAATAGCATGAGCATCTTGTGGTAAAATTGAGCTTTGGTTGTGTTTGTAGCATAGTGGCCAAAATGTGCCAAAACAGACTGATAGTGTGTCTTTATTGTTAGCAGAAAATGCTGCATGTGACTGGTGAGGCTAGTGAGTTTCTTTCTTTTTCTAAAAAGTGTTATGTGAAGATTTCAATTGATGAAAGCCATAATGGGCATTAAAGGTCATAGACTCATCTGTTAATGACCATGGTATATGTAATATAGTCACTTAAAATGTAAGAGGAATAAATGGCAAATAGCATGAATGAATGAATGAATGAATGAATGAATGAATGAATGAATGAATGAATGAATGAATGGAAAGCAAGAAAAATAGATAAGTTTGTGAAGCTACAAAAATGGGGTAGGTTGTAATAGATGTGAATGAAGGTGGGCTAATTTTGTGTAGAGGAACTGATCACAAGCAGGAAATGAAAGCATAGTTTTACTTCTGAATGAAAGGGCTAAAATGAATGTCAAATGAATTGATGTCATTTAGATGGGTGTGTCTGCATATGAACTTCATACAACAATATAGTTGTGGGCTATGTTCTAGCGAATAAAAATAGGTTTCTCAATAGGTTTCTGCTTTGTTTCTCAAATTTCAAACTGTTGAGTCTGTATTTTCTCATGTCTGTGTCTCCCACATGCTTTGGTACCTTTTGTGATTATACATAACATCATTTGTTTTTGGAGACGTTTCAATGGGATGTTGCAGGATAAAAGCTTCTATAATATTATTATATATGTATTCCATTATTACCCATGTATTAAAGGCCTTTGATAATATAAGGGCGTGCCTTGCATGGAAATCAATGTGTCTATAACATATAAATGGTGACTGTATTATTGCAGTCAATTGTCCTCAATGTGCGACTATCTGTAGGCATTCACATATCATTTGAAAATGTTGGCAGAGGCTTGGTGAGGCTTATCCAGAACAGTGAGGAAAAAGACTTATGTGTCAAAACAAAACTGATCCCAAACATGTCACTAGACAAGTCAACAGGAGCAGCAGTTTTTAGGGACCAGTCATACTATTCAGAGTGTTTGACACTGTGCTGTAAATGGCTTTTCTTAGAAAATGGCTGCCACATTGGATGTGGTTAGTGAAGAAACACCCTTTAACTAAAAGATTATCCAGTTTTGGTTGCTCAATATTGCAGCATTTAGTTTCCATAGAATGTTTTCCATCATTCCAGGGAGATGACACATTTCTAAACAAAACCAAGATTATAATCCCCTGTCATTTTTCATCTGATTAAGAATCAATGAAAATTTAAGAATTATGTCAAAATGAAATAATGCAGGAGACAAGTGCATTGATTTGCAACATGCTAGCTTTTGTAATATTAGATCTTTCTTTAAACCAAAGGAGGAAGAAGAGGAGCTGCTTCAAACCATAAAAAACAGACCTGCTCTGAACTTGGGACATATGACACTGAGAGAAGGAGGGGGGGAGACAATACATTCTTTCCTTCTGGTGTCATTTTTTAATGAAACAATCTCCTTCCTTGCTTCATTTGTCATATTAGAGGACATTTATGTGCAGCATTAACTGGGGAGTACTGAGTTGAAGAGGTTATTGCCTGTGCATTTAAACCCCAAGTGTTTACCACCCCAAGCATTACTTGCAGTTCTGTTCCTTGTCAAAAGCATAGTCTGAAATTTGTACTTTCTCATCCTTGACACACTGAAAGATATTCTGTCTGCATTTACATGACATATTTAACTACAGATTAGCATGTTGTATGCTCAGACTGCATGATTAGTTTATAGTTCAGTGTGTCATGTGAAAGAAGAAAATTGGGTTTAATGGGGGGGGGAAGCCTTTGTTTACAGGGGGTAGGCAAGTCATATGCACACAGTTTTAGTTTCACTTTTCAGATTAATTGCTGCATGTTGCAGTCATGCTTCCAGCTCAGGATTTTGATTAAGGATGCTTATAGCAGTCTTAAATATTTAAAGTAAAAAGTCCCTCAAGTCAACTGTTGGTGGTGATTTCCTGGAGGGAAAAGGTAGTCTTCTCCTACCTTTTTAGACCATTTATTTCTCCTTTACTGTATAGAGCATAAGAATCCCATCCAGTATTATACATTTGTCCACACCTGATATCTGATGAATATTGTCTAACTGAACATCCCTCTTCCCTTCCCCTTTCTTCCTCCTCCTCTCTGAAAGACAGGCAGTCAAAGCTGTGCTTGGGATGTCACCATCAATTCAATTTTTATTTAATATGGTCTCTAAATAGCAAATAAAACAGAAATAAAAAGGAGAAGAAGAATCAAAATGTATAAACACAGATAAGCATATACAGCAATCTATCTTAAATCTTACTGTGGATCCCCTTCCAACACCTTGCAAAAAGTCAACTTAAAATAAGCTGGCAAAACTCACATGCACCTTCACATATTCCAGTGTGTATATGTCTTCAAGCCAGTCTTGGTTTCTGGCAACTAATGGACAAGTCTCTGTAGTTTTCTTGGCAGCATTTTTGGAAGTGGATTGCTATTGCCTTCTTCCTGTGGCTGAGAGAAAGTGACTGGCTCAAAGTCATCCAGCTGGCTTTGTGCCTAAGGTGGGACTAGAAATCAGAGTCTCTTGGTTTCTAGTCCAGTGACTTTAATGACCACACCAAACTGGCTCTACATACTCTAGTAAATCTACATAAAATGGTGTGGTTTATTATCAGAGGCAGGCTTAAAAAAGTTCTTTAGCATTTGAGGTTTTGTTGGAGAAAGTATTAAAATCTTTGCTCTACCTGCATTAAGTGATTAAATGGAAATAAAAATGAATGTATTATCTTTGCCTGCTGGGTACGATTTTTCTACAGCTTTTAGAGTTAAATGTTAAGCACTCTGGGTAGTTTTTAAAGACTTTCATGATTGCATCATCTCCTCAAAAATTAGCATACTGCAAACACTGAGTGAATATTTCTTTACCTAGCGCAGTCTTAATAAGCCTATAGAAGTCTTATTCGTTTAATTTTGTTGTTGAGTCAGAGTACATCCAATCAGCTGGATGTTTAGATAAAATAGCTTCTTAAGCTCCTAGTGGCAGAGTTCTACTTAGTTCCTGTTGGTAGTAAGTTTTTTTAATGGAAAATATATTTTAGCAAATAGATATTTTGCTATAATAATGTAACCATTTGATGCTAATTATAGATACCACTGGTAAAAATTCTTAATTAATTAAAATTTTTAATTGTACGTAAGCATTATGCTGGCCTGTGAATGGAGCTCCTGCCTATTCTGCCTAAAGTAATAAATAAATCCTAGAATTGTACTGAACTGGGATTGGAGTAGATTGGGCCCCTATCCGGTATCCTTCATAAATGCTTTGTTTTCTCTTCCTAAATTTGCCAAGACAAGGCAATGCTTTAATTTTTATTACAACTAGCTTTCCCAAGAACTTGGGCAAGCGTTGATCCAAGAGGAACTGAGAATGCAGTTGACAGTTACGTGAGAGTTCATTCCTTTGAACTTCCTTTAGAGTACATAGGAATTAGATTGCTTTGTAAATTAGTATGGTTCCTAATGCCTCTGGATGCTGTCCCATGTGATGTCTAGAAATACTAGGAACCTTATAGATCACCCAGGACTTGCTATCATAGGATCCTTTCCTCAGGAGAGAAGGATCATAGAAAAAGCTCATATTAGATGCTGTAAGAGGGAAGAGATGGATTTGATTAGGGTCAGGACTGAATTCTAGAAGATACTAGGTACAACTCTAATGGATAGCTGCAATTAGATATAAATTCTTCTGTTTGTATTGTAAAAACATAAGTAAATATAGTCTTTTTAACCCCTTATTATGCTGTAGGGTAGCTTGCCTGTGAGCTACAGGAGTTAAAAGCTTAGAAGTTATTTGCTATCACAACATTATCCAATTGTAACCTATCATGATTAACATCACAATGAAAAGTCTGAATTGTATGTGAACTGCTGCTCTTCATATAACACAGGGTTCCTCAACCTCAGCAACTTTAAGATAGGTGGACTTCAACTCCCAGAATTCCCCAGCCTGCATGGCTGGCTACGGAATTCTGGGAGTTGAAATCCACCCATCTTAAAGTTGCTGAGGTTGAGGAACCCTGATATAACACCAGCATAGACATTCACATGCCCTATGCACATGGATGTCTTAATATCAACAACTGGGGGCAGGGGCAAGCAGAAGGAAATAGCCGTGACCACAAAGAGTGAATGTGAATAGTACAGTGACATATAGTCTGTAGTATTAAGAGACAATATGGGAAAAGTGAATCTGAGAAAGAGTTTTGAAGGTAAGCAAAGCAAGTAACACTGCTCATGTAATCTGAATGGCAATTTTTGACATAAATGAGCAGCAGCATAAGGGAATGGTGAGTGTTTTAAGGGAAAGCAGGTCTTCAAATGCCTTAGCTACAAGATATGGAGCCATAGGTGAGGGCATAGGAGGACCGAAGAACTAAAATGGAAGGGCAGAGAAAGCTCTAAAGGCAAAGGCAAATACCGTAGTTTATGACCATCTTGCTTTGCACAAAGTTTCAAGGATGTGAATGTAATTTATGCTCAGTATTAGAATTTTATAGCTCAATATTAGATTAATCTTGTCCTGAGAGCATTTGAGATTTGGGATGCAGCAGAAGGGGAATCCATAACATTAAAACTTATCAACAAACAAAACCACTTACCTTTAGGAAGGGATCACAAATGTGAAGGCACTCATTTAGAAAAAAAGCAGCCTTAGTTGGCATTTACCATCTGGAAAAAAAAAATTACACAAGTGTTTCTTCACAAGAGATATTGCAAGAAAATTGCAGCTTCTGATTTTTAAAATAATAATTATAAAAACATTTTGAAATATTGACCAAATTGTAATAACATGAAAGAAAAACCTATATGGTGCTATAGACAATGTTAAGCAGACTGGTGTTTATGGTAGCAATGGATGAATTTTTATATTGAATCATTTCCACACAATAACATATTGCACTTTTGATTGTTGGAGCAAAACAGTTTCCCCATTATAGACATCCAGAAAATGTAGTATAAAAGCCAAAAGAATTAAAGAATTAAAATGACTGTAAATTATCCTTTGATATTTAGTTTTAAATAGCATTGCTTAATCACTTATATTTTACATCCTAGAGGCATTAAAATAAGCTTACCTTCTAATTTATGAAGCTTAAAGTTGTTTGGTTGAAGTTGAACAGAACATTTCTCAGCTTTGGGCCATCCACTGCCACTGAATCTAGTGGTCATCACATCAGTCATCTGCTTTCCAGGATTTTGACTGCATAGACAAAGTAAGTGCACACTTTTCTGACAATTGTAATCTACAGCAGAAGCTCATAGTTTTCTTTTATGCAGTTTGGAATGAAGTGTGTGCTTCATTTCCTTGAGATCGAGATCAGAAAAAGGATGGTACAATCATTTCCAGCATATCTCTAAGTCTGCATAAATTGTGTAGGCATGACAGTAGGCTAATAGGCCTTTTAATGGAAGAGAGATAATATCTGCTGAAGCTCGTTGCCAGGCACAAATGAATCTGTATCACTTCTTCTATAATCTGCAGTATACAGGAATCAGGGGCAGAAGAAAGAAAAGTAGCTCAGCGGTAGAACACAGGTTGCAGGTTCAGCGCTTGCCTTGGCCAGGTAGGAAGAATCACTGCCAGTCAGCACGAGAACAGTACTGTGGTAGATGGACCAATGATTTGACGTGGTATACAGCAAGGCAATTTTGTTAATCTCAAAGTTCATAAATTACAAGCAACCACGGTGGCCTAAAAATATGAGTAATAATTATTTTTCAGTGGGAGGGGTGTTGTCACAACTGTTTTCATCATGAGTTTTTTTTTTTTACATTAAAATAGAATCAAATAGGAAGAAATATGAGACTATGTTGGGGGTGGTGCTTGGTGCTAATATAGAGATATTTGTATAGAAAAATATATTTAAGTGTATAGAGCTGATAGAATGTAGAAGTTAGAACAGACTGGGAAGGGAGGGAACGGCACCAAAAATCCCATCAAGTTCCTTGAAAAAAAATTAGAGTATAAATGTAATAAATATGCAGGATATAAACACATACTATTAATTCTGCTTTCCAAGAGTTAGCACTTTTGATGGCACTTCTCTTCACCTCAACAATTGGCCTTATAAGATGGGCCTTTATGAATCGTAGTGCAAAAAATTTGATATCAGGAAAGGCTGAATAATAATAGTGTATTATTCTCTACCTACGATTAGGAATCTAAGACAAAATCAGACATCGCTCACATGTGTTTTAAATTCAAATAGTGGAAAAATGCATAACTACTTGACATTTGTATCTGAATACAAAAGTCCTGTGATAAGTGGCCTTCTGAAGGGAAACTTTATAGCAAAGAAATTGAACAAGTACCTCAGTTTCCTGGAGTTTGAGAACAAGAATATGTTTACAATAACTCATTATGTTTGCTCTGATTGGATTTCTAGCTTTTATCCTAACCATATTGATTATCATTTGTAGCAAAACTTTGATGATATAAAGAAGCCAATAAATGTTCTCCCTCACTGGAAATCCTAGATTATGTCCTTTGGCTATTGTAATTTATTTTACAATATTTGCCACAGATCTTTATGTATAGCCAATAAGTCTACAGCAGAGCTGGACGGGCTGAATGACAAATTATTTTAATGCTCTCATAGAACCAAGCTTTTCAAAAGAGGACTGATGAAGGAGGATGTTGATGCTATTGTATATCTTATTTCTAGGTTCAGTCAGTCTTAATGTGGATGACCAATAAACCATCATTGAAAAACCTCACAATGAGCTCCTTTCTACTATTCAATACTTCCTGAACTGACCATAGGATGAAGCCATGTTATATGTTATATGGGTAGTCAGGCAGTCAAGAAGCATCAGAGAAGGGAATATGTCTTTGAAAATTGCCCCAAAGTGCTGTAAGCATACCAGATAATCTTTATCTGTCCACGTCTGATCTTAGCTAATAGCAGTTTTCTGACCATCTCTTGCTTCCCTTTTCATGTGGTGCCCATATCAAGAGAGGTGAATATGACAAAACAGTAAGTACTTTTATAAAGACTGGAAATGGAAAAAGGTGAAATGATTTCTGGATTTGATGATTGAGAAAGGATTGAATAAGGGGCTGAAGGGATTTTGTAACACTCCCTGGGGCAGTGTTATTGTTACTATTTATTAATTTCCTGTTGCTATCCAAACGCACCGTTGATCTTGCTGTTCGTCACCGAAGACAAATTCCTTGTATATATTTTATACTTGGTCATTAAAGTATTTTGTATTGTATTTGTATTGTATTGTAATATTAAAGAAGAAGGAAGGACAATGAGTTTGCTTGTAACTGTTGAAAAGAAGATAGGAAATTATTTCTTTAAGTATCTCTATTCCTTTCTTCCACTGTATTGCTTTTTGCACTTTTCCTTTTTTCTTTTTCCTTCATTTCTTTATATATTTTTATATTTGTCTTTTACCTATGTAAATTAATTTTACATTATGTAATTACATTATGTATTAATAAAAATTACATTACAAATAAAAAAAGTGACTATAACATATCTGCATTCTACATAGCAAAGTAGGGTTAAGTAAGTTTCATAGTCACAGTGCAGAAACACATTTGTTACAGAAAACATCTGTCAATGTTCACTTGTCATGATGGGGAGTATAAAGAAAAAATAGAAGCATTGATGATACATGAAAGACAAGTACAATATTACCAAAAAGGATCCACAAATTTTATTCGGTTTTTTTTTACCAGATAATTTTTCTGGACTGAATTCCATTTTACAGAAACATCTTTTAAAACCTTACCTGTAGTCTAGTTATGAACCCAGCAGGGTGGAGAGAACTTCCATGGAAAATTTCAAAACTTGTGAATTATTTGGATTAGCTTCAGTGCTAGGAGTGCTCATGATCTTTGAGAAGGAGAAAAAGGAGATCTTGTTTATCACCTAACATCGTTTGGGCATTTCTTCCTTTAGCTCTGAAAGCTTTGCTTTTCTGTTTCCAGTTTATCAGCCAACATTTCTATTTACTCTGTCTAGTACTTGAGAAGCTATGCAACCTACTCATTACTATATGTACCCCCCCACACTTGTTTGTGCTTTTTCATGCTATGTGTGATCCTTCAAAGAGCTTTAGTAAGCCTTAGTAAAAACTAAAAAAAATCGTCCTGATGAGTAAATAGGCCTTTGTGATCCCAGTGATGTCTGCCCGAGATACATCAATGTTTACAATATTTCTAGACACACAGAGATACACACAAATGGGTTGGGAGGGGAAAATATTAAATGATGAAATACAGTGGATAGGGGAATAAACTTTTTCACAGACAAACTGATGGCACATGCTTAACAAGATATGTTACCTGAACTGAGAATAAGATACTTGACATATTGGTCAGTTGTGTATTTTGTTGTATTAACTGTTGATGTAATGGAAGAGAGATGTAAACCAAACCTATCTAACTAGCCTTTATTAAAAACCCAATGGGACTGCATAATATATTTCACTTTCAAACTGAGTTCATTTAAAGAACATGAAAGACTAATATTACCTATAAAAACCCTTACACCACATACACTATATTATGAATTAAAAACAATACCCACTTCGTATTCCACTTTATTTTATTTTTCTTATTTTGTTATAACAGTTTGTCAACTATATTCCTTTTGGCATTACTTAGAGTTGCCACATATGAGTTGTACTGAAAACGTGCATATGAAAACCCATAAATGTGATAGTTGTGAGTTACTAATGTTGAAGAACTTTCCACTGTATTGCATAGGATTGCAAAGCTATAATAATTTTTATGAGTTTAGCATGGATTTATTTAGCTTTATACTTGTATAACTGATGTTATGAATGTGTGAAATATGTATCTAAATTGTAATGTCACAGTTTAACTAATTCCATTTTGTAATGCTTTTGTTTTCAAAGTACTGTACAATGGAACCTCTCCTTAAAAATATTTTACATCTACTTTAAGTCTTATATCTATGTATACTTAAAATGGCTGCAGAAGAGGCCAAATAATTTTCTCATACATATCTTTTAACATATAGTATATATATGAAAAGGACATCATTACTAAATGTGAAATGTTTTCTAAAGAATCATGTATACAATATACAGTAATATGTCTTCCATTTAATTATGGTGAAGGAAGTAGGGTCACAATATATCACCCTCTCCTTTTCTCTACTGTGATTATTTTTAAATTAGTATTGATCTCAGTCATGGTGCAAAACTAACTGAATTTCACTACTTACCATGATTGTACTTATAAAACCTGCTTGACCCTACACATTGAATATGATGAAGATTTTTTTCTGATGTACCCATACTTAAGACTGGTGGGATAAGGGAAATCATGCTTGAGTTTTGGTGAAGGGAATGCATAAATTCCAGCTCATCCCTGATGAAAAGAGCTCTGTAATATCTGTCTGGTCCCTTAAGTAGAGATATCAGTAAATATGGACATATAATACTTCAAAATATTTTAAAGAGTGGATGTTGTTGCACCATTGTGAAATTCTGTTTGAAGTAGGAATTGATTTCACACGGTACATAGGTACCCGTCAGATTTTAGAAGGTTAGCTGTCGTGTATTTTCTCATGTGGAAATGCAGGAATCCTTAGGAGAGGCAAAAGGGAGTGAGAAAAGCTCTTGTTCATCACATCTATGGTTTGTCATTTTTTCAGATACAGTCTGTCCATTCTTTAAAACTTGCCTGCAGATGTTCAGTAGACATTAATTGGATAATTCAAACTGTGCAAGCGATAGTGTCATCTCTTCTCTCTTCTGTCTGGAACCTGATGTATGAAGCTTGTGATAAGTAGTTTGTAATTTTTCTTTTCTCTGAACAGAATTAGTATCAGTACTCATGTTCTCATGCTTAGGAAATGTTGTCCTAACCCAGCATGTCTGGGTAGATGCTTTGATTGGACTGTCCATTATTTATTTGCCCACTGAGATATTATGAATACCATACAAATATGTGATGATAGTGAGGAGAAACAATTTGCAGTTGCCACTCACTTCCTCTGAATAATGGTTGGAAAGAGCAGGGGATGAGGAGCCAATACTGATAGAGGACTCTCCACTGCTTTCTTTCTGTTTGCTTAGTCTGTTGCCAGAAGAGTACATAAGTAAGTAGTAATAAAGAGGAAGAGGAACATCAACATCCTCTACCTTTCTGTATCTCTCCCTCCCCCCTGCCTCTCTGGAATGGACAGAATGTACAGTAGGGCAGGGAATGAATACAGCTCAGTTCCTTAATGCCAATACTGCTCACTTGTAAAGGTGGAAGTCTGTACAGGTAGGCAATAGTGGCAAGTAGCAGTAGATTGTGTATTGATGTAGTCATGGTCTCTTCTTAGATATTAAAGCTTCAGCAGTTGCTGAAGGATGATGACCCATGAATGGGCTTTCCACATCTGCTGATCCTGGGTAGTTCCTTGGTTTTCTGAGTTGCTCCACAAAATGAAGTGGATGAAGAGATGCCTGGAGCAATGTTGACAGAAGATGAGAAGTGAGTATGACTAGATGCAAGAATGAGATTACGTTTGAACGTATTCCGTGGTGAGAAGAATGGTGAATAGCTAATACTTCTCCACCATTGTTGCATCTCTGCTGCATTGTTTATAGTGATCCACAATCTTCTTGTGAGAGATGGACCTGAAGATTCAGTCAGTGTACATTGGGATTGTCTGGCTGATAATTTCATATAGAAAATTGTTCATATCCTAGGTGGACAGGATCCAATGAGAAGGCAGGAGAGTTCAACTGATACAAAGTACAGTATCATCATTGCTGTGGGGGCTGAATTGGTTGCAGTGTGTTTCTGGGTACAATTCAGTGCTGATGGTTCCCTATAAAGCCATATATGGCTCATGGCCTGGTAATCTTTGAGATTGCCTATTCTGCATGGTTTCTTCCTACCCAATCTGCAGACCCAGAGAATGCCTGCCAAAGGTTCATACCAGTTGAGAGGTGCAGTGGGAAAGGCCCAATAGCAGGTATTCTAAGTGAGGTTTATTTATTTATTTTACACCATATAACTCTTAGAGTTTCTGGGTGGTCAACAAGTAAGCACAGAAAAGAATAAAAGAATACAATAGTAAAAACAAGGAAAAAAAGATGGCACAAACCAGGCCACAACAAGAAGCAAAGCCACACTACCCAGAAGGAGGCTTCATTCTCCCTCATCAAAGGCCTGGGCAAAGAGCGAGGTCTTTCAGGCCCCTTGAAACACCAGCAGGGTGGGGACCATCCAGATCTTGGGGGAACCTCATCCCAGGTGCTATGACAGAGGAGGACAGTTTTTTGCCCAGGGAGGATGCTCCTGTTCTACCTTTGTAAATAATAAATATTCCCATAAACTAGCCAGCCTCAGTGAAACTACGAACCGTCTTAACAACAGAAATCATTTTGCAACAATCAGAGACATTAAATATTTCCAGTTTCGATGTACCAATCCATTTCATCCATATCCATCCATGGCATGGATAACCTGCAGCTATCCAGGAAGTGTTGAGAAGCACAATAAGTTTGCCATTGTTGCCCTTATGCCATTGGTATAAAACCATAAAGAATACCGAATAGATGTTAATTAGAGATGAAAAGATAAAGTCTCCTTCAAATAGAGTTAACTCCAAGGCCACTCTGAAAATTAAGTGTAATGAAAGGACAAAGAAAGCCTTTAAAAAAAAAAATTATTAGAATTTACAAATATAAAGATAAAAGACTAATACAAACTAAAGAAAATATAAAAAGCAAAGCAAAGAAAAAGAAGTGCAAAGAAATAGAAGAAAAAGAAAAAAAGAGAATATATAAAAAATGACTTCTCCCTCCCACTGGACAAGTATAAACAATTTCAGTAACTTAACACCTTCTCCAATATTTCAAAAGAAAAAAGATCTCTTCTTCCCATAACTCATCCCTTATCAATAATCAAAGTATAAAAACTCGTCATTCAGTCCTAATCAGCAAAAGTCTATTAAGAGCTACCAAAAATAATAACATATGTATTTTAACCTTAACAAAAAAATCCATTTTGTAATCCAACTTATCACTTTCTCTAAGACGTAAAGCAAACAAAATCTCTCCCTACTTATAAACAAACCCTTAAAATCTCGTCATTCAATCCTGGTCAAAAAGAAGTCCCATTGATAGCTACCAGAAACCACAACATATATTTTAACCATAGTCAAATAAATTCACATAGTCAAATAAATTCACTAAAAGAAAGCCCCTTTTGGTAGGCCCCCTATCTGCAGTTGGCCTTCTGTATTTTATTTGGCAGAATGGATCTAAAGTATGCAGCAAAGAGCAATCTTTATTCTTGAGGCACCTATTATAATGCAAACTGTCTGGCCCAAACACAAAGTTATGAGTTTGCCTACCGTAAATGAAACAAAGTCTAGATTGTACAGTACAAGCTTGCTTGATAGGAAGAACTGTTACACAGCTATTTCAGTCATAGACTTCAATAAATGGCCCATTTGTCCCAATTATAAATGTTCAGTTTTATATGACCAAAAGTGGCACGTGAAGATAAATAGAGACAGTGAAAATAAACATGCAATATTGTTTAGCTGAGTGCCTTTCACATTTTGGGGGTTTTGTCCATGTTTTCATTCCCTACAAGGACATAAGCATCCCATTTCATAGGGAGGGAAAGCAAGTTGCTGCTAGTAAGACCTGACGAACTAAAACCATCTGAATAAATCAAAATTAGAGGCCTGACTTCTAGAATACCCAAATGCTCTGGATCAGTGTTTCTCAACCTTGGCAACTTGAAGATGTGTGGACTTCAACTCCCAGAATTCCCCAGTCAGCCATCTTCAAGTTGCCAAGGTTGAGAAACACTGCTCTGGAGAAACATATGGCAAGAACTCTACAGTTGCCTCATCACCTTTACTTGCCCCCTTTTCCAGTCCCTTTCTGGTCCCTTTGTACTGCTACTTCTCAAAAATATAAAATGCGAAACAAAAGGAATTAAGTTATTTGGATAGCATATTTCCTAAAACAAAATGAATGAAAAATGTTTAATTATAAAAACCAATCAAGTTCTTTGGCAGATAATTTTAGTAATAAGAACTGTTAAATATATAGAGGGGAAGGAATATATGTTCTGAAACATCTTTTTGCATCTTTTTGTTGAACAAACTTTTGAATATAAAAGCACAGTAAAGACTTTGATCTTTACAAGAATGTAGTAAGGCTCTTATACTTTACTAGCAGATGAAGTATGAGAAAATGATGCCTTGAATTAACTATTGGTTATGTGCACAAACTAGGGCTGTGCAGCACTCCAGAAACAATGAAGAAAAAGTGCTTCAGAGCATGTGGCAGCACAAATGTATCACTTGTCTTGCAACTCTTTAAAGCAGTCGCATATTTTTGCAGGAGTGTCTGGCTCCCACATGATCCCAGGAAAGGATGTTGTTTCTTTAAAGAGGTAAAGACAGTGCTGTAGTTCATGGTCTTGTGCACTTCAAAGCATTTCTTTGAAATCAAATCAGAAGCTTCACGTAGCTGAAGAACAAATATTCTTTAGAACAACATGTTTATTCTTGGAATTGTAAATTTTGTATTTGGTTTAATTCTTAATAAATAAAACAAAATCACTGATAATGTAAGACAATAAGCCTCTGAGAGGAAACTTTGATTCTCCTTGATGAGGTTGTTTGCCCATCAAAGGTGCCACACCACTGAGGAAATACATTTTGCCTTAATGAGACACATTTCTTTGTATTGCTGCCTCTGGGATATTTGGATAATTTAGAAGACTTCTGACCCCCCTGTAGATGCCCCTTATTTCTGAGTAGAAACATACAGGAATATATTATGAGGCTGTAGTCCAAAATTCATACAGTGATATGTATTTCTAAGCATAAGTTTGAGCTATTTCAGGAATTGTTTTTTAATATGACTACAATTCTATGGCTTTGAGTCAGCATCACAGAGATCTGGCATCAGAGGGGAATCTGATGTCAAATTCCCACCAGTTTCCATAGCTGTTGCTTTCCACAATGGGGAAATCCCAACCTCAGAAAGCTGCAAAAAGGGACAAACATGGAACTGGGAGGAACTAAGATAGCCAGTTTGATGTAGTGGCTAAGGAATCAGGCTAGAAACTGGAAGATCATGAGTCCCTCTTTAAGCACAGAACCAGCTGGGTGATTTTGGGCCAGTCACTCTCTCTCAGCCCTAGGAAGAAGACAGTGGGAAACCACTTTGGAAAATCTTGCCAAGAAAAATGTAGAGACTTGTTCAGGTAGTTACCAGGAATCAAGAGTAACTTAAAAGCACAAAATAAGTAAAAAACTTCCAAATTTTTAAAATAGCTAGCAAACAAACAGAATTCTAATTTTTCCTTGCTGGACTGCAGGCAATAGAGTGTTGGAATCATTGGCGTACTTCAGTTAAGTTTTAGAATTACTTCGTAGCTGTATGTGTATTTATGCACATTAAAGGGTAGCATTGAATATAAAACATTAAAGGGACATTTAATGTATAATGACATCAGTTGAAACAACAGCATTCACACCTTTAAACCCCATCCCCACCTCAACTACTTAAATTGCATTCTTTATGGTCTCTTTTGAGATAATCTGATAATTATCTAAAGTGTCGATATCTAGGTTTAACATTTTTCCATTTCAAAGCTGTGTGTTTTATCCTACTGGAGTTTTCTAGACAGCTGGAGTTCAAGTTTAATAGATAGCCCAGCTCCAGAAACTCCAGTGTTTGGCAATTTGGGGGGGGGGGGTGAGGGGAAACAAGAGAGACAAATCTTTATGAGGCTCTCTCTGTATAGCATAAAAAGCTATAGAGGGCATAAACAGCTCCATTTTCTTTCTTCCAGAAACCTTGAGAGCATATAAAGATCTTTGGAACCAAGACAAAAGATTACATATTTAAGACAGCTTTCCTTCTCTTTTCCTTGACTCAAACTTCCCTTGAATAAAATAACACATTCAACACATATGTGAAAAATGAAGGTGCTGCTGCTGCTTTCTTTTTTTTTTGGTGAAAATTACTCCTCACCGAAGGCCTGACCTGTCATGACAGCAGAAGATTCCTATGAATTCCAATGGGTGCTCTCTTGGGTGCTCCTGAAAGCCTCTGTGTTGTTCACTACCCAGTTAGTGCAAGGAGACCTACTTATCAGAGAAAAATGATGCTGCAATAGGCTTACTTGAGAGGGCCATGTCAAAACTGCTGCTGTCCTTAGCTTTTTTTATTTTATTTTTTTAAAATTTTATTACAAAAATTAAAAAAAACACATAAAAGTGGTTAAAAAAGTGAAAAAAGTGTGAGTATATCATTATAACAAACAATTTCAATTCTATATATACTTATCTAATACAAATATTATTCACGTGTATGTGTGTGTGTGTATATATATATATATATATATATATATAATAGATGACTATCATTTTTTTTTAACGTACTGTATTTTAGGAGTCTCATATTTCATTATACTTGTCCATACAAAGTCTACGTCTATAGGCAATCTGCTTATAAGTGGCAAGTGCAATCAGGTCTTCAATCCATTGAGTGAATGGGGACATACATTTATCTTTCCAATGCTGCAATATCAGTCTTTTGGCCATAGTAAGGGCACAGAATCCATTTATGTTGTCCAGATGTCATATTCCATGTACTAGATATATAGTTCAAAAGAATATTATCCTCTGGAAATGTTAGCTTTTGTCACACAATCATATTTATATAGTCCACTACTTTCTCCCAAAACCTGGTAAGTATAGGACATTGTAAAAACATATGCTTTAAAAAGGCATTGTTCTTATTACATCTCCAACAAAACACTGTCTTTTCTATATAGCTGTAGTGGAATCCAATAAATTCTAAATATTATTTTTTGTTGCATAAGTCATAGTTTAAGGTCCATTGACATTCTTGCTACAGAAGTTAAGACACTCTCCCATTGTCTAGGCCAGCTTTTCTCAACCTTTTGATCCTGGAGGAACCCTTGAAATATTTTTCAGGCCTCGGGGAACCCCTGTACATTCAGACTCAAATATAGGCCAGAAGTTACAAAATTATTATATTCATTTCATGTGTAGGCCTATATATATGCATTAACAGTGTTCTTAAACTAAAAATAAATAATGAAACCTCTTTAATGTGAAGCCTGTGCTTGTTTTTTGCTGCCCAAATACTCAATTCTGGGCCAAACTAGAGTTTGGGAGATCAGTTGTGGGAAATTTTGGGTTTTTGTGGGTTGCATTTTTTTGGGTTATATTGTGCTGCTTTTAAGGGCATTTTGGGTGATATATCAGACTGTCATGAATGATAACTGCAAAATGCATCTCAGGGACGCAGATGACACTGGCGTGCTGAATCGGGTCGGCCGGCCTCCTCTCCTCTTGTTGTACCACCAACACCTCTTTCCCCAAATCTAGCTTCTCCTTTTTTGCCTTCCCTTTCTGCCTCCTCTCCCAAGGACCCCTTTGCAAAACTAGAGGGGGGCTGATGCCTTGCAACTTCCAACATGCTTCCCCTTAATATTTGGACTCCTCAACCTCTCCTGAACCTCTCCAAAGCCGCCACCACCAGCAGCACTTTTTACTTCCCCCCGCCTTTGTGGGTGGTTCCTGCTACCACTGGTGCCCAGGCCAGCCCAGTCCTGGATCTCCTGTGCCTGCCCTGAGACAGAGTCTTCTGTGCCACTGCACCTGCAAAAAGGCAGGCACATGCTGGCAAGGAGAGCCCTGTCACTGCAGGCAGGGAGGCCCTGGCAGTGTCTCTCTCTTGCATGCTCTCTCACCACCTGCTGCTCCGCAGCTGCATTTCCAAGCCCCGCTCTTTGACTTGTGCTGTGCTTGCCTCCCTGCTTACATGAGCATGCACAATCCCCACCCCTGCCCAGGGTCCATGCATGCTCTGGTGGGTCAACTCAGTGTGGAGGTTGGTGGGTTTTTGTTTAGTCTCTGCTCATCACTGTGATCTCCAAGGAACCCCTAGTGACCTCTCATGGAACCCTAGGGTTCCGTGGAACCCCGGTGGAGAAATCCTGGTCTAGGCAATATAGAAACCTCTAATTCTTTATTCCATTCATCCCTTAACATGTGCATATCAAATTGATTTATTGATAACAAATATCTATAAAAAGTTGTTGTTGTTGTTCAGTCGTTAAGTCGTGTCCGACTCTTCGTGACCCCATGAACCATATTGCGCCAGGCCTTCCTGTCCTTCACTGCCTCCCTGAGTTTGCTCAGTTTCATGCTCATTGCTTCAGTGATGCTATCTAACCATCTCATCCTCTGCCGTCCTCTTCTCCTTTTGCCTTCAATCTTTCCCAGCATCAGGGTCTTTTCCAAAGACTCCTCTCTTCGCATTAGGTGACCAAAGTATCTGAGCTTGAGCTTCATTATCAGTCCTTCCAATGAGCAATCAGGGTTGACTATAAAAAGTAATAGTAGGTTTTTTTTAGTTTTAAAGGATTTAACAAGTTGTTTTAATGTCTCAGGTATCTCAAAAGCTGAAAATGCTGCTGGTCCAAACAATGTTGTTAACAAATGTTGTGGTTGTAAATATTGCCATTGGGTTACATTTGATAGATGATATTTATCTTTTAACACAGCATATGTTAAAAATTCATCTTCATCATCTATCAGTTGGTCCAAAGTCAATATCTTTGCTTCTATCCAGTTTTTCCTTATCACCATCTTTTCTTGCTTCTTTTGTGGCCTTTTTCTAGTATGGCAATAAAAAAAATGAGGATGGTGGGGTAACAACTGTATTGGAAATAAACAAAACATTGTTTGCCTAGGATCTGGTACCAAAGATAAACTGAACAGAGAAGTCTGTGATGGGTCTTATAGTCCACAAACAGAAATCCTGAAAGTAGGAAGTAAATTCCCTCTTAAGCTCCCCTGAATACTTTTCATGACTCTTTCCTTCCTGTCTTTCTCTTCATTAGTCTGTTTCTAGTGTTCCTCTGTTACTTTTGATATCCTGCTGGATTCTTTACATCTACAAGCCCCTATTTTAAAGGTGGCTTTATAGAACTTGTGTGACTTTCTGTTTCCATACAGATTTTATTGAAACTGAGCTGAGAGACTAAATCTATGCCCCTGTCTAATTTTTTTATTTATTTGCCCTTTAATCAGACAGGACCAGATAAATCAGAAATGGGCTTGTTGTTCTCACTCTTTTTATATTGCTATTAACCCAACTTCACCACTTTCCACGCAGTTGAGCTGACAATTTCTGTGGTCCTATACCACATTCATTTAATACCATTCTAGCATTCTTCTTGGCAGCAAAGTCAATTTTCTTCTGGCTTGTCTGCACAAAATCTCAGCTCATAAAACCACTGTAGTCTTAATACATCTTAATATTTTGCAGGATTTTGGATGCATCAGTAGGTTCAAGTGTTTCAAAGGTGGTGCTGGGGATTCCATAGCTTGGGCACAGCCCATTGTTCATTTAAGTTAGTCTCCTTCCTTTACTTGCTTCTATATTATACTAATTGACATGCAACGGAATGTGTAGTATGGAGATCGGCGAGACTGTTTTCAGTTCCCTTTTAGGGATCTCTATTAACCATTGGGGATGGAGGTAGCTTACTCAGGTTCTTTTGAATGAGGGAGTGGCTTAGCATGATATATAAATCAGGTTAATATGTATGTGGGGTAATTACTCTACTTTGACTTTAAAGCAGGGTCTCCCACTGCACAATTTTAGCTTACAATGCATATTGTTGATTAAATGACTTGGGTTCATTTATGTCTTTACAGGATATATATACAGCTCACTCCACAAGGAATCCCAGCAGCTTACAAAAAAAAAAAAAAGTAAAGTAAAATCTGTGCAAACTGCAAATCCATATCCTAACCACCCAAACTGGCATCCACACAAGTGATTCCCCAATTACTCATTGACAATTAAACACTGGAGAAAAGCTCCTTTTTGACTTCCTAAAATACTATTAAGGAGCAATTGTGTCCATAGTAACTCAAAATATTGCTGGCTGATATAATTTGGGAAGAAAATACAGAATGCTTAAGTTCAGTATGCAGCTTTTTAGTGTACCTCTCAATGTGGGGTCCAGCTAGCTTTGCTATATTTGTGTCCCAAATAACTGCAACGTCAGCTTCCAAAAATGCAAAAGCAAAAATTATTTAAGAACCTGCATACATTTCTTAAGCTACTGAACTCGCTCGGTCTGTGTATGATGGCAGTGGGGTTGTTCCCCTTTGGGATACCATATTATTTCTTTCAGTCAGGTATATATCTTGAATAGTGCAAATTGTTGCACATCCGTAGGCTTTGAGTAGATCTGCTGCGTATGTGAGTATGAATAGTGGGGAAAGAATGCATTAGATAGGGCATATCTTCTGTAATTAACAGGGCAACAGCCTCCTTCCTTCCCCTTTAAATGGAAGTGTGGAAAACTGCTTTAGAACAAAGCAAGTCTCTATGCAATAGAAAGAAAATGGCCTTTACCAAAACAAATGCAAATGGTTAGGAACCGGGGGGTTGGAGGTGGTGTTGCCCTAAGCTACTTGGAAACAAACAAATCAAAAACTTTTGAAAAAGAATATTTTATGGATTTTTACCCCAAGGCAACTTTGTAATGATTAGACTCATAGAGCTGAAAGGGGTCATTTAAGCTATAGAATTCAAGCCACTGCTCAGCGTAGGAATTTAGATTAAAGCATACCTAACAGTTGGCTGTCTAGCCTCAGCTTGAACACATCCAGTAAAGGGAAACATACCATTTCTCTGGTTAATTTGTTCCACTGTTGAACTGTTCATACTGTTAGGAAGTTTCTTTTAATAAGCATTCAATTGGAATTTGCCTTGTGGTTGAATTTTTTAAAACGTATATTTCCCCCTTTCAAGGTTTCCTGTATTTCTTTTGATTCTGACTTACTATTTAAAAGAGATGAAAAGCAAAACTGCCACAGATTCTTTTGAGAGTTACTACACAATGGGAAGATCCCATCTTTGTAACTTGATACCCTCCTGCCATACACATTCTTCTTACGATTGGAGACCTGCAAAGATCTGTAGCATGCTGTACATTCTCAAGAATTCCTCAGCATTTTTGGAAGTGGAATTTCTTTTATTTCCATCACACTATCATTACAGGTGAACACACATTCTTTTTGCATCTGTAGGTGCCTGTTTTCTGCTTGGACAAGCCATCCATCATTCTCCTCCAACCTCCCAACTCTTAGTTTTTCCAGACAAGCCTGGGGAAGTTCCTTGGATGGTGTAACACTTATAGCATGCAACAATCACAGACTCCTTAGGGAAAATAGACTTCACCACCAACCCCAAAGGACAGCATATGCCATTCCTCCAAGCTAGCTGTCCCACTGTATTTTGTGGGATGGGGGCAAATCCAAGCACTCTGTATATGTATGTTGGAACAATTTTTTTAGCTCTCTTTAAACTTTTGTATCTCTTTCTACTATTTATGAATTCACAAAATCCTGGAAACAAAGGTGGAAAGAGTAGTCCACACAGTGAGAGGAATGTATTGGCCAAAGAAAATGCAGGCAACTTTCTTATTTAGTCAAATGCTGCTACTGAGTCGGCAGCAAACTCTTACTCCATTGTGCTCTTTAATGTGCTTGGTGAGCAGAAGTATATTTTAACTTTCCACCAACTGTGTTGGTTAGTCAGAAATGGAAATTACCTTGTTCTTATTATAAACTTTTCATCTGTAATCTCTAGGAATATAAGTTCCTTGAATGCTTCTGTTGTTTGGTTTCTGATCAAAAATCAATAAGGGAAAGGAAAGAAAGGCAGAGAAAAGTACACAGCTTGGCTGATCTCAAATCAGGCTACTCAGCTATGGACTGTCTCAGGATGAGTAGTGATTGGTTGAAGGTACTGTCATTAAGCTGCAGAAATTGAAATCACAGACATATGTGTGAAATCAGAATAAAAAGGTCTGTGATAGGGAAGGACTGGGAAGGCAAAAAGTTGATTGCTATATAGGATTTGGGAATTAGTTGCAGATGAAGCATATTCTAAGAGTAGAACTCTTTTACAGTGAAAAGCAAGATCTGCCCATACAAACTGCATTGCAGCAGGGAAGGCAGTAATACATGCAGACCAGCAGATTAAGGTCTGCTGTGTTGAGTTCAAATTATTTATACCAGATAACATGTACAGTATTTGGGAAGTTTGCATGTAAAAAAGTATACTATGTGTAACTGCATTTAAAAAAAAAGTGTATATCATGTAAATTTGCACACTATCAGTTGTAGCCATATTTGAATGTTACTTGTCTACAAAACTCCATTACAAAAATGTATATTTAATAGCATGTATCTTTATTTCAAACATTGGCAGAACAAAAATAAATAAAGGAGTGAATTTAGATTAAACTACACCTCCTTAAAACCTGGAGGCAAGAGTCTATTGTCTTGAGTGAAGGGAGACAGAATTCTCTTGCCATCCTCCAGGCTGGATGATTGACAAATAAATAAAGCCATGGATATACTGTAGTTCAAGAGCTACTGGTGATAGCAGTTGGGGTAAATGCTTCTTATTTCTGACATGGTACCCCACAGGAACAGATCAAAATGAACAGATGAAAATTAATACCTGAAAGTCAACAAAAAAGATAATATTTTCATTCAAGTGATTGCATAGTTGATTAGTTTGCCATCTAATTATATGCATTTTGTTGATTTCTACCCTCTCTCCTTGAATATTGTTGAAATTAATTTGAGAGAGGGTTTTACTGATCTTCCCAAGTATTTGGCACATTTCTTATCAGAAAAAGGCTGTCAATCATGTGGAGTAGCAGTCTGGAATATCAGGTCTGCTGATGTTCATAATTATTGTATTATGTCTGTGCTATGATATATAAAAAATTGATTTAGTTCCCAGAAACCTGCATAACGATCCACCAAGATGAGATAGTTATTGCCATGCTCCATACTCTCCATAAAGCAGTTTATCTGTATCTTGCTCATAGAACTGTTAGAAATGCTATGCATCATCAGTGCCTCTGTTGATTTGATTGTGATTCTAGAAGTGCATCTCACTTTCTTACCGTTCTCATATTTCATTAGCAGTAACTGGCCAGCTCTAATTTCCCCACCAAACAGTCTTCTATTATGAAGTAACAATGATGTATTCTTCATGGCATCTTTTTTCTTATGAATTTTGACTTAAAAATATTAAAAATTTGCTTTTGTTACCATCTTGGATAATGAATACATCATCAAGGATGTTTTCCCCCTGGATATCTGGCATCCTACTAAAATGGGAAGGGTCAAGATTTGAAATTCATTATCCTGCTATTAATACTTTCGTGAATTCCTTGAAACTCTTACTGAAAAACAGATATGTGGTCAGGTTGAATAATGCCTTTAACTTCCTTTTATAGTTTTGCTTCAGTTCCCTAGTTCATATTTTTGTCTAGTTCTGTGTATTTCCAGGATTTTAGAACTTGTCAAGAATGACTTCTTATGAATGATTTCATCTCAGATATTTTTATGACTTCTTAAAATTACTTACATTGTCCCCCACAGGAAAACAATAATTTTTAGACATTTGCTGTCTTAATCTGTATGCTCTGTGATTTTATTTTTAAAAGGTGATACAAATACAATGCTATATGCGTTTTGTAGAAGAGCTTCACTGTGATCAGTTTTACTGGCATAGCTTGGATAGCAACAACTTTGTCTGTGTCACTGCATTTTTAAGAAAGGATGTTTGGTAACTAAATCATTGGTCTGTTTAAGTATCGTATGGTGTTGGAACAACCATGTCCAGCTTGGGGCTAAGCATCCAAAGGGCTGCATTCAAAAAAGTAATGAGAGAACCCAAGACAAAAATCAAATGTGATTTTATTTTCTTTAGATTTAAATCTAAATAAAAATTAAATAAGTTAATGTGATAATTATTACATAATGCATTTAATAAGTTCCACCTTCTGTCCATAAACATTATAACTTGATACAAGGTTGTGGCGGCTGTCTTGAGCTTGGTATCTAGAATATGCAACTTTTGTAAGTCTGATTTTGTAAAGTTCTGGGCATTTATGTTTTTGCCTGTTTGTGATCTGCTCTGTATGGAATACTGTTGTTAAGACAGAGCCTCTCCTTTTTTGTTGTTGTTGTTCTGAATTTTTTGGCCATTCTAAGAGCTCCACGATAAGTGTGTACATCATTTCTTCACATCTATATTTTGTTTGTCATGGCACAAATCTTCTTGAGATCTGACCCTGCATCTTCTTGGGACTGTAACATGGATCTCTTGCCCAAAGGCAGCCTTTGTCAACTTTTTTCCTAAAGTTTAAAAAGCATTTTGACAACTACTTTAGTCTAATCTGATTGATAGGCATTTCCTTTTTACATTCACAAAGAACATAGTTTACCCTGACAAAATCAGGTAAGAATTCTTCTATGTCAGGCTATAAACTCTTATCAATGCTGTATTTAATTCCTTGGATTATTGTACAATTTTCATTTAGCTGTGGCTATGAAGCTTTCTACCCTTTTTTTTAGGTTATATGACTTTGACATGAGAGCCATATGTGGCAGAAATTGGATTCTGTCATCTCCTTTGAAACTGAGTGATCCCAAGAGATATCCAGTCCTTTTGAAGGCAAGGCACAGAGATTCTTGTATATCTGGTGTACTTTTTTTTCCCTTAAGGAAAGGGAAGTTCTTGTTGGCTACTAATTTGATTTAACACACCACAAGCATCAGTGCCTTATAACTAGTTTCATATGTTCACTAGAACCTGCTGATAAGTAAAACTTCTGTCTTGTGTTTTCAATCTGAAATTTTTACAGGATGTGGTAGATGTTGTCATATGGTTACAGCTTGGCATTGTTTGGTAGTGATAATTTTAATGATATATCTTTTCATAATATTGTTAGCCTATCTTTAAAAAAATGATGTTCTGCTAGGATTCACCCAGCAATTTTCCTCATATGTATTCAAACTATTTCCTTATATGTATTCAAACTATTTCCTTATATGTATTCAGTCTCTAAAAGTCTAAAATAGAACATCCTCAAATTGCAGGTACATGCAATCAGTCAGATTATTTGTTTCTTAAAAGAACCTTTTTAATATCTGTTTATTGAAATCAAAGACAAGAACATTGTTACTCTGAGCACAAAATCATTATTTAGAAGAAACATAAGCATACTGTAGACCACATAGCTTATGGTTTCATCTTTTGTAAATGAAAATAAAAACAAAAGATTCTATAGACAAAATTAAGCACAGAATTATTTTACTTTCTGGAAATAATCATTTTCATGCTGATTATAACAATCTTGTCTTTGATATGTGATGATATTGAATACACAAAAGGAGAACTGCTTTTTAATAAAAAGTTGTTATAATTTATGTTCAAGACATTTTATTATCTTTTTTCCTATTATTTCTATTTCAAGAGTTCCCTTGGAAAAAATGTATATTTCCTAAAATGCATTGGGCCAAAAAATATATTCCTTCAGTTTTTCCTCCTTTTTTGCTGCATGTTATTTCTGCTGTTGCTTCCCTAAAGTTGTTGACTGATATTTTGGTTATTGTTGACCAAATTTAGCTTGGTTTAAATTGTTCTTTAATCAATCAATCAAATAAGAAAATTACCAGAAAACACTTTGTGTTGTTCCTGTGAATTCAGGTGAATGGATAATCTCTACCTTTCAATCCCTATTTGCCTAATGCATATTCTGCCCATTAAATCAATCAATCAATCAATCACTTCCAAAATGGTGCTCATTTGGTGGTGAAGCTCACCTTGTTATAAGTTACAGGCTGCATAAATCTGTTAGCTTGCCACAAAATGTATTGATTTTGGAAGAACTTGATAGGTAGCCAATATATTTGGGGGATTAATAACACTTTGTAAATAAAGCTTGGCCTTTGCTCTTTTATGAGCAGAGAATGTAGCTTTCCATTATTTCTACACCTTGGAAAGAAGATGTAAGATACAATGATTGAACTGAATTAAGGACTATAGCTTTACTAAATAATATAATTGATTCACAATGAGAAGGCCTTCTCGATGGAACACAATCAGTTGAGTAGCAATGAATGAAGAACATAGAACAATAACTGCAGAAGGATGATGTAAGCAAGATCACCAAAGAGAAATATAGTTTCTTTCTGCCCACTATGCTGGCAAATAACATACACTAAGGCAGAATGGTGATGATGTAGTAACTCACAATGATAGTGTCAGTATCAAAAAGAACCCTATTTCTCTTATAAGTTATTATAATGTATTATCTGTAGTAGCTGAAGAGTTCTTTAGAAGTCACATGTCATGAATGATTGTGTTTTACAATGAAAGAAGACTCTTGTAGATGGTTGAAAATAATTGCTCCAGCTAGTATGCTCCAAGCTTGCACCTGTCTTTAACATCTGCCTTGTTTATTTGCAAAAGAATATATGAAGTAAGCTTATTTTTATTTGCGTATCTACAATACTTAAGCCCCAAAGGACTTGGGTGGTGTAGAACATCAAACATAACAAAAATAACTAAGTCCAAGTCAATGTCAGAAACCAAAATTAACCCACAAAAAGAAAAATAAAGATAAAGCCTAAGATAGGCACCGAGAGACCATCAGCTGGGACAAAAAGCACATTGGAGTAAATCAATTTTAATTGGCTTATGGAATAGCAACTAGGTGGGGGCTGCACATATTTCTGGGGGACAGTATTACATAAAGTGGGGCCATTACAGAGAAAAGGCTTGCTATCTCGCCTACACCCTGTGAATTTCACCAGAAGAGGGATTTTCTCTCTTGATGAATGGACCAGAAAGGCAACAACTTTGAAGATGTTTGTTGCGGGACTGAAACAAATAGTTGTGATTCTCAGCTTTTTTCAACAAAAGCAGCTGAATTATTATTAGTAGCAGTGGTACTAATAATAGCTCATATGCAGCAATAGCTTTCCAAATATTAATTGCAGCCAGAACAACAGTGCTGATGTATTTTGCATGTTGTGTAACTTAACTAATTAATTCCAGAGATGTGTGGGGCAGAATAGCTTAATAACATTCACACCAGGAACCTGGGGAGTTAGCAGAATGGAGTACAATAATGAGCAATAGCCAGACACTTACACTGACCTATTGACCCACTATGGAGAACTCTCTGGGGAACCAGTTTAGTATTATGCACAACAGCAGGTTGTCCAACTTGGTGAGCATCAGCTGAAGTAAAATAAAACTGCATGCAAAGGAAGCTTTCTGCAAATTCTACCATCATGAAAATTAGCTATTTAGGCAAAGGAATCTTAAACAGATCCATTCAGAAGTACAGTACATCCTATTGAATTTATTTCAAATTGAAGATTGATTGATTGATTATGTGCCATCAAGTTGTTGTTGACTCTTAGTGTCTACATATATAGATTTCCTCCGAAATGATCTATCTCCAAGTCCTAACCTGAACTTTCATGTCTTTGAACAATGTACTCATCACCACTGTAACTGAATCCATCCACCTTGCTGCTAGTTGTCCCCTTCTCTTTCCTTCTACTTTTCCCAGCATTAGAGCCTTCTCCAGAGAGCTAGGTCTTCACATAATGTGTGTGAAGTAGGATAATTTGAGCCTGGTCATTTGTGCCTCAAATGAGAACTCTGGATAGATTTGTTCGATGATCCATTGGTTTGTTTTATTGGCTGTCCACAGTATTCTCAGGAGTCTTCTCCAACACCAAAGTTCAAAAGCGTCAGTAATCCAACTTTCAGTTCCATAGAGTGACACAGGTAATATCATGGCTTGTATGATTCTGATCTTTGTAGGTATAGACACATCATGGCATTTGAATATCTTTTCCAAGGCCTTTATGGTTGCCCTACCAAGTGCTAGTCTGCAGCGTATTTCTTGACTGTTTGTTCCTTTGCTGTTGATGGTTAATCCTAAAAGACAGAAGCTGTCCACCACTTTGATATCTTCATTGTCAGTTCTAAGGCTGGCTGTTCTACCTGTTGTCATACATTTGGTCTTCTTTGTATTTAATTTTAGTCCCATTTTTTTTCACTGTGTTCCTTGACTTTTGTTTACTAGAACTTGCAGATTTTTTGCATTTTCAGCTATCAGGACAGTGTCATCAGCATAGTACAGGTTATTGATGTTTCTTCCTCCAATTTTAAAATCATACTCATCTTTTGCCAATTAATATATATTTGGCATATAGGTTAAATAAATAAGGGGAGAGTGTACAGCCTTGTAGCACTTCTTTGCCAACCTGGAGCCGTTCTGTTTCACCATGTTCTGTCTGTACTGTGGCTTCCTGACCTATATATAAGTTTCTCATGAGGACAATGAGAAGGTGCAGAGAAGGGGATGAGATTCCCACTTTTCTGAGCACATTTCACAGCACAGCTTGATGTGATCAACATAATCAAGGCCCTTCTGTAAATAATGAAGCACATACTGACTTTTTGGTGTTCTTTGACTTTCCCAATTATCCAGCATGCATCAGCAATAATGTCTCGTGTTCCGCAGCCTTTTCTAAAGCCAGATCAAACATTTGGCATCTCTTTTTCCATATAGAGCTAATGGAATATTAATTGAGTTAATTTTGTTCTGGGCTTTATAATTTATAAGACTGTTCAAGAAAAAAAAAGTTATTAAATCACATTACTCTTCACAAGGATGCTGACACTTCCAAAATGGTGCTCATTTGGTGGTGAAGCTCACCTTGTTATAAGTTACAGGCTGCATAAATCTGTTAGCTTGCCACAAAATGTATTGATTTTGGAAGAACTTGATAGGTAGCCAATATATTTGGGGGGTTAATAAAACTTTGTAAATAAAGCTTGGCCTTTGCTCTTTTATGAGCAGAGGATGTAGTTTTCCATTATTTCTACACCTTGGAAAGAAGATGTAAGATACAATGATTGAACTGAATTAAGGACTATAGCTTTACTAAATAATATAATTGATTCACAATGAGATATCTAGTTACTATATCATCACCATTCTGCCTTAGTGTATGTTATTTGCCAGCATAGTGGGCAGAAAGAAACTATATTTCTCTTTCGTGATCTTGCTTATATCATCCTTCTGCAGTTATTGTTCTATGTTCTTCATTCATTGCTACTCACACTGATTGTGTTCTATCAAAAAGGCCCTGATAGCAGCATTTGCTTGACTTCCTGCCATGCTGTTAGGCTAGGGGTAATCATGCTTCAAGGACCAAAATACCATTGAAGCATTAAGAAGTTGACTTAAATATTTTCCTTTCCCCACTAAGGGGTCTGACTTGTTTAGTGTATAGGTGACATATCTTTTTCTATAGTCTCCAGTACGTTACCTGCAGTTGCTTCAAACAGAGTGGGGGTATTTTAACTGGATCTTTAGGGTTGTTATTTTGGATTGGTTATAATGCTTCATACTGTACTGAATACTACATTCTCTCTCTTATTTTTATGATAACTTTATTAAATTAAAAAAAACAAAGATAAAAACTAACAATAGCTAATAATCAAGAAAGAGAATAGAAAAAAAGAAAGAATGAAAATAAAGATAGAAGGCAAAAGTTCAGAAAAAAAAAAGAAAAAGAAAGCAGAAATACAAAAACGAATTACTTCTGACTCCCTTTACAGAAGATATAAATAAAACATACATTAAACTCTTACTCTAAGATTTCAACTTAACATCCATTTTCTCTGTAATCTATTAATTTTACTAATCATCAATCCATGTATCATAATTTCATTTTTTTCTGTTTCCCACAAAAAGTCCAAAAGGGGCTTCCAATTAGCATCCAGTCTTTTTTCTAATCAAAGCTGTCAATTTTGCCATCTCAGTTAGCTCCATCAACTTTACAATCCATTCTTCCATTGTAGGTAATATTGTGTCTCTAAATAGTACCTTCTCTAGATCCATGAGATCTACAGAATTCAACTTCTGTCTTGCAATATAAAATGGAGGTCAACCAAAAGATTGATGTGATCTTTATGCAATCCTTTCAGTAAATAAACCAATTTTGAACTGTGATGAATTGAGGAATTTAGAATTCATGGCAGTTGAACATGTCAACGGCATTTGGCAAAAGTACAGAACATGTAAAACACACAGCTATTTATGTAGAAGATACATTCTATTTGCATTGTCAAGACAGCTTTGATATTTGTCATTATCATTAACCTTGTACAGACATTTGTAGCATCAGTTCAAGAATGGAAAAAAGTAAGATTTTCTATCATAAGAGACATGATTATTGACAGGAAGCCTATTTCTGCTGAAAATATTTTGCTGAAAAATTGGTCACCAGTTCCAAATTGATTTCAAATGAAACATTTACCTGTCACAAACAATAGCAGTACTTAAGGATGGTGCTTATGCACCTCATTTAAAATCAAAGGATCCTCTTCAATATTACATAAATTCTTACTTTGTATAAAAAAGGCTATCTTGAAAGTATGGGAAATAGAACTTTATATTGAAATTTAATATGTAAGCTTATACATTTTAATGAATAAAATTCCCCCTAAATCTATTTTGGCGAATCATCAAGAATGGACTATAAAAATATTTCATGGATGATGGTTCACCACCCCCTTAAAAAGGCAAAGTCTTTCAACGTTGTGTGGAGTGGTTGTAATCAAATTAGTGTATATTACAATATCTAGGGGCTATGCACATTTAGTTACTTATATTGGCTGAACCTGAGGGAACTGGAAAGATTACACAATGAATATGAATGTTTACAATTGTGTATCTCTTCTGAAGATTTCAAATTCATTATGTACAACTCCATATTAGGATCCAAGGAAAGGATTTTTTTCTTGTAATTCCTAGCCAATCTGACCTCTAAAAGATTCCTTTATGATCTCAAATATTGCAGCCCTTCTCAGTGTTGGTCCGAGAACAGGCAGCAGTCAGCATAAAGACCAGCAATGACAGTGCTGATGCGGGAGCAGGAGAATCCCTGGCCTGAAAAAGAGAAGTTTTGGAGATGAGCAATGAATAAACTCAGGACCAGAGGCAGTAAAAGATCTTCAGGAACAGCTTGTGCCCTAGCATGTCCCCACCTCTCATCTCATTAACCAGGCCAGGCCCCTTGTCAGAGTAAAAGGCCATGGCTGCTGAGTAGGGCAAGTGGCCATATGTGGCAGGAGGGTGGGAGCCAAGAGCCCACCCAGCAGGAAAGTGAGTGTCAGAACTTGGAAGAAATTTCCCAGGCCAGTTGTGGGAAAGTTAACAAGGTCAGCCCTGGATAGATAAAGGCTAATTAAGAAGAGAAATGGGTGGGAAAGTGAAGGAAAAAAAAGCTTAGAAATAAAGTAATTGAAAGATATAAATAAGAGACAGGGAACAGGTGAAGGGTGAAGTAGAATAAATAAAGACAAAGCTAAAGAAGAATAGACAGAGAAATAAAGCTAAAAAGGTTTAGAACATAATAGTAATTACAAATAAGTAGTAACTAGGATAGAACACGATAAGAAAGTAGAAGGTTAAGTTACAGATTAAGAAATAATAGCTGTATGATATAGTCACTGTAAATAATAGATCATACTACTTAAAAATTTAGAGAGTCAGTTCAGTGAGTGGTTAAAGTACCAGGCTAGAAACCGGCAGACCATGAGTTCTAGTCCTGTCTTAGGCACAAAGCCAACTGGGTGACCTTGAGCCAGTCACTTTCTCTCAGCCCTAAGAAGAAGGCAATGGCAAGCCACTTTTGAAATCTTGCTGAGAAAACTGCAGAGACTAGTTCAGGCAGTAGTTAGGAGTCAAAAACTGACTCAAAGGCATAAAAAAAAAAAACTTAATTTTTTTTTCTGTTTTATAATAAGTTATATGTGGCTTGAATGATGTTACCTAGTTGGGTAATGAAATATCTGTGAGCAAACAACCAAGCTCAGAAAGCACCAAGGACTCCACAGTTCAACCCTGAGTTACATATATTCTCTTCTATTAAATAGCTTCCTTCTGATAGGAAAAGGGAATTGATTTTGCACCCTCAAATATTCTCCAAATGGCTTCCCAATTTTCTGGATCACTGGAGCCTACAAGGGACAGAGATGTAGGGAAAATTCCACTGCCAAGTCAAAAACAATTGGCTTTCCTCCCATGAAAGCATGTCATACACACTTTGCACAGTAACATTATTGTATGCGTGGCATGTAATATTGGGGGCATGATCTTCTGTGCAGAGAGGCTACTCAAATATTCTACTTCATGGCTATAAGTATTTAAATATACCTAGACCGAATCTTTTGACTGAGGCTATATGTCAGAATGGTGGGTCTTCTGGGTTAACATAGAATTTTACTGTTTGGGCAGAAGTAATGTATTCTGAGACCAATATAACTTTTCCCCTAGTAAGTGTTTTTAGAAGAGCTGTCCAAAGATTGTAATTTGCTCAGGGAAGCTACAGATGAATGTCAAAGGACAGAATATGGTACAGAGAGTCCAGGAGTAACTTGTATTTTAAAACTGATACCATAGAAACTATAGAAAACAAGTATGTGGTTCAGATGAATAAGATAAAAGAAGCTTGAATCTAAGATCAGATATGCAGGCAGATGGTGAAATGAATTAAATTTACAGAAAGAGCAAAGCTAAGATGGGAGACAAAAACGAAACAGGATGTACTGTGAAAAGAATAATTACAGGCTAAATTTAAAAGACTATCTCAAACAGGATACAACTAAGAGTATGAATTTCTCTTTGAAGGACATTCATGGTGAAATCTATTTAATTTGTAAGAGTACAATGGATCAAGCAATGAATAGAATATGTTCATTGTGAAGAATCTTCAATGTATGCCTTTGAACAGCACATTACCTCTTAAAAGTTACAAAATTAAGAATTATCTGCATGAATAATATTAAGAGTCAAAGGACTCCATACAAAGACTTTGTATAGACTAAAATTATCTGCATGAGTAATATTCATATGCCCTGAGCTTAGCCAGAAAACCAAATGATTGCATGGATATGTCAGGTGAAAAACTGGAAAATCTGTAAAACCTATCATGTGGTAGACTTTAAGGTTGAAACAAGATTTGTATAATACACCAATTTTAATTTGGAGTTACTACAATCTGGGGGAGAAAGCGCTCTGTAAACCTGTTTGATGTAGTCAAAACTTTTTATTTAGTTCTGAAAATGTAAAGCAGCATTCTCAGTAATAGATTTTAAAATAATGTATTATTTTATACTAATAACTTTTAAGTCAAGAACAGTTTTGGATCCAGTTTGGTGCCGTGGTTAAGGTACCAGGCTAGAAAGCAGGAGACTGTGAGTTCTAGGCCTCCCTTGGGCATGAAAGCCGGCTGGGTGACTTTGGGCCAGCCACTCTCAGCCCAACCTGATGCAGCAGTAAAAAAAAAAAAAATGTTCTGGCAGCTGCATAGTAAAGAAGAAACACCTCTGTAAGGGTTCACTAAAGGTTCAAAAGTTTGCACCACCTTTGGGTGGAGATTTAACATTGTAATTAGCTTTAGGCACAAAAGCACAAGGAAAATATGCTGATATAACGTGTATTTTCAGCTTTAGTAATGAGTGCATAGTAGGGCAGTTTGCAAAAGGGTTAACAGTATGCATGAACAGGAATCAGGGAGTAGATGATGCAAATTAGTAGCTAGGCAACTGAAACTGATAAGAATGGTATGTGAAGGTGTCTCCTTTGTATCCACAAACAGCGTAGGTATAGAATAGAAGGCAATGAAAAAAGAGGAGTGTGAAAGGTAGCATGAAACATTTAGATGGCTAGAAACAAATTGAAAATAGAATATATAGATGCAAAGTAGTGGAAGTCTTGATGAGCAGCAGATATTTTATTTTAAAAATGAAATTTTCAAAAGTCTGGAATAAGCAACAGAATAAATAAAAGTTAACTAAGCTAACTAGATAGTATTTCCATATTCAAACACAACAGTGCCCTTTGAACAGTGAAATCTGTTGGTGACTGCTAGTAGAAGAGAAATTGAATTAGATCCACTAATAAAAGGGGAAGCATCAGGATGCTTGGGAGAAATGCAAGACTAGAACAAGTATAAAAGTTTTTTCAACCCCCCTCCACTTCAAACTAATCCAATGAGGATTAAGCCTGCTCAGAAGCTACAAAATGTTGGCTGCAGTTGGAACAGAAACATTTTTTAAAAATGGAGGCAGGAGAAGATAGAATAAAATAACCTAGACTAGGGACACTGTCAATCCTTCAGGGTAGATCAGGTCAGGAAACATACATCACAAGAAATATTAGAACTCTGCTTTGATATAGGCTATAATTACAGAATCTTCACATCCCTCTTACATCAAAGATAGTCAGTGGGGCAATTTTAATTGTCTTTCTTGGCCATTCTTGTTTTCCCAGGCTGAACTTATGTTTTTCTAACCATTTCCACGTACCTTCTCTGCGATTATCCGTATCCTCCTCTACAGACACTTCAATCCTATTAGAAGATAAGGATGTTTTTCATCATTTTAGTTCTAAGGCTTTCTTGTATCTCTGAGGACTGCAACTTTCATGCATAGCCGGTAAACCTCCTAGAAGTCCCTGGCTCACTTCTGCTGGAAATCAGAATTTTGGAAGATATTGATCTGATAAAGCAAGGCTAATAGAGTATAAACAGATGTTTAACAAGTCATTGGTCCAGGAGCAAAAATAATATTTTGAAAGCCACTGCACTTTCCATATCCAGTGGCGCAAAAGGAAAGTCATTTCCAGGTTGTCACTATGTTAGGCCCTATTTATACATAACTGGAATTATTCTGAAGCTCCTTAGATTGTAAATGCTTCTTTAAATTGTTAAGCATATTTGCCCTTTCAAGAAATTGAGATGCACTGCCTATGATTACTGACAATTTGCAATATCTGTTAAAAATGAAATGAAGCAAAAAGTTAAACCAAGACTAAGCTATAGATCTAGAAAATGCACATATAATTTTTTTATTGCAAACTTGACAACTGAAATGGGAAAGTATTTAATACAATTGAACTGGATGTCAGGTTCAGCCCAAGAACCACAATGAGACCCTCCAGTTCAATACAGTTCCTTTACTGACTATTACCTATTAGACGGAATCTCGCCAGACTAAACTTATCTACAGCTACTATAGAATATACTCCGTGAGGCTCTAGGGAGGAGCCAGCCTCATTCTCTTCGTTTTCCCACAGTCTTGTTGCAGGCTGAGGAGGTGCTTCCCCTGGAATGTCTCTCCCTACTCCTGACAACCATGAAGCTCCATTCCAGAATCTTCCCCGCTCAGGCTATCTATCACACTGGATTCACTGGGTTTGAAAAGTATGGTTCCCCATACATCTTACTAAATATAACCTAAGATATCCTACCAGCCTGAAAAAAGTAGGACTAGTGTAATACCTGATCCACTTCCTGAATTTGTGAAGATTTTTATAAGTTAAAATTCCAATGCATAATCTTTATAGTCATAGTTTTATCCCACCACAATATTATATGATGTCCTCACAGGTATCAGGGTATTACTTTTTCCTTCTCATGTGATTCATAAAGTGCCTTTGTTTTAAGGACTGACTCTAAAACCTGCTAAATGTTCAAAAGTCTCCTTAAGTGATTTCAGTTGTTCAGGGTGACTTGCACATTATAGCAAGTCATGGATTTCAGAATAGAGGGGCTATCCAGTGATGCTCCGACTTCTGCATATTTTATTGTAGAGTTTGGAATTGTATTTCTATGATGAATGAATAGTTAAGCTATACTTTACATTTTCCTTCCTGCCCATTTCTTAAGACTCTGTAAACTAAACAATTTGGAGTTCTGGCACTTCCCATGGAGATCTAATATGTTAGCAGTAAACTCTGGCTATGTTTTGGAGTGGTTAAGCTGTGTTTCAGAATACCAAAATGAAGTCAGTATATGCTCCATTTACTGTGCAAAGGCCTTTGATCAAGTTGACCATGTCATGCTGTGGAACGTCCTTAGGAAAATGGGAATTTCAGAACATCTCATTGTCCTCATGTGAAATCTATACCCAAGACAGGAAGCCAGAGTCGGGAAGTAACATAGTGAAACAGATTGGCTCCAGGCCAGTAAATATAGAGAGTAAGGAAGATGACCTTGATGGATATATGCAAGAGCTGTTGCCTAGGCAAAAGGGGCTGATGCATTTTTAAAGTCCAGAATAGTGAGATAACATTCAGAAGTGGCTCGAGCAGATGCCAATTCATTGAACAATAAGAAGAGGCAGTACAACACAACAGACTTGCAAGATTCTGTTATTATAGCCAATCTCAATAAAATTAGTTTTAGCTTTCCTGTGGAGTTGATCTCTGGTCTGGTCTACCTAGTAGGGCTGACAGCAAAGGAGTGAGACAAACCTGTATATTCTCCCGTTTTTTATTCAACTTATATGAGGAATATATATTGAAAAAGGCTGGACTGGAACATAATGAGCGTGGTTTTAAAGCTGAAAGAAGAAACATCAATTACCTGAACTACGCTGATGACACTGCTGAGATAGCTGAAAATGCAAATGATCTGGAAGCTCCAGTAATGAAGATAAAGGACCCTAGAGTGAAAATGGGACTATGATTAAATATAAAGACCACCAAACTAATGACAACAAACAGCAACCAGCCTTAGAAGACACTGCAGTGGTGGACAGCTTCGGGCTTTTGGAAACGGTTAAAGGAAATATGCTGCTTACTGTCATGGGTTCATTTTTAAAGCAAACCCCATTAGATTAACCCAGACTCAAGAGAGACACAAAAGCACTGGACCCTGGACCAAGTGATTTCTTTTATATCTCCCTATAATGGATGGGGAGACTTTTTGTAAATCAAAGGTATTTTATAAAAGTGATGTGTTAAACTTAACTACAGTATATACACAAATATATATGTGAGTGCATCCTATTACCTCTAAAGTCTACTCTATTACTTCTATATTATTACTATTACACTTACAATTACATGTACACTATGCTCTACAACATAGTTTTCTGTTGCTATCTACTATATATCAATGTGTTCTTCTTACAGAGCCTGTTCTGCCTTTTTTTCTCTTTCTGGGATTTATTATACTTTTTCTCCTCTGTTGTCACTTTTAATGATCAGTGTGCAGAACTCTTGCACCTTTCCAAGTTGTACTCTTCCTTGCTGGGCCTTTATCCTTTTTTTTCCTCTGGTCCATCCACTCTGTCTGAAGGAAACGCATCTTTTATCTTTTTTGCTGCTGGACTTCTCCATTTGCTGGTGGCTGCAGAGCTCCAGAACAATGTGTCTCCTCTCCTCCCCCACATCTGTGTCAAGGTTGCTGTTTTATTAGACCTCTACTGTGCTTACAGTGGGGAAAGGCTCAAACAGTGGGGACGGAAAGAATTTTCACAAGCAGCCAACTCTTCTGCACATACTATCACTTGGTGGAGTAGCAATGAGAACCTTGGAAAAGATATTCAGATGCTGTGATATGTTTATACAGTGGAACCTCGAGTTACGAATTTAATCCGTTCCATGACTCTGGTTGCAACTTGAATTGGTCGCAACACGAGGCAAATTTTCCCATAAGGTTCAATGTAATTACCATTAATCCGTTCTGGCGTGGAGGAAAGGGAGGTGGCTATTGCTTGGAGGGAGAGTCAGGGGCGGAAAAATGGCCGCAGACCACGTGTCAGGGGTGGAAAAATGGCCGCGGACCATGTGCCAGGGGCGGAAAAATGGCTGCGGACCACGTGTCAGGGGCGGAAAATGGCCGCGGACCACGTGGAACAGGCGGAAAATGGCCGCAGACCACGTGGAACGGGAGGGAAAATGGCCGCGGATCCGGTTCGTAACTCGAGGTGGTTCACAACACGAGGTAAATTTTTGGGGCCGGATCTGGTCGTATCTCGAAAAATTCATAAGGAGGGCCGTTCGTAACTAGAGGTACCACTGTACTTATAAATATCAGAATAATTCAGGCAATGGTTCTTCATGGAAGTGAAAGTTGGACTTTGAAGAAGCAGGATAGAAAGAGTATGGATGCTTTTAAACTTTGATGTTGGAGAAGATTTTTAAGAATACTATGGATAACCAAATGGATCACAGAAAATATCCAGAGTTTTCCCTTGAGGCATAAATGAACAAGCTCAAACTATCATGGACCCATTATGTGAAGCCCAGCTCCCTTGAGAAATTTATAATTTGTAAATCACCCAGAGGTACTGTGAGTTGGGTGGCATATAAATTTAATAGATGATATTGATATTGATGATGATGATGATAGGAGTGGTGGACATAAAAAGAATAGGGTGACAAGCAGCAAGATGGATGGACTTGATTACAGTGGCAATGGGTGCACCATTGGAAGACCTGAAAGGACAGGCTGGGGACAGATCCCTAAGAAGGTTGCTAAGAATCAACATGGACTTGAAGATACACAATCATCAATCAATCAATCAAACTGTATTTTGCTTTGTGCTAAAATTATTATTTACAAATAGACAACATTTTACAAAATGCCAATGAGGCTCCACTGATCTCTTCCCAAAGGGAAATAATTCAAGTAAATACAGGGTTCCTAAAACTTTTCACCATTCAGAAAAGCGGGTTGAAATAAATACATTATCTTGTAGTACAGCTCCTCATCCATTACGGGAAATCCACATGCAGAGAGTTTGTAGCTGATGAAGATAGAGGTAGTTAACTCAGTAGAAATTTCAGTGGTATAAAGACTGGTGATTTCCAAGCCAGTAATCATTAGAAAATAATACTGGATAAAGCCTGATCATATGGAGAACTCTATTTTTAAGAAATGCAAGTACAATATCCCTGCACCCTTCCTCATACAGTCCAGCAAAGTTGGGAATACAAGGGGGAAAATTCACTCATGTAACACAGTTAAGAAAGCAAAAACAGCATCTACAGGCATATTTACTTATACTAATTTTAGGAGTTCAAGGAAAGAGCTGAGTAGAGTTTTTAAAAACTTAACACATTTTAGCAAAAAATGTGAGATGATCTGATCTTTTTTCACATAGCATCCTCACAGTAGGGTAGAAGAAAATGTTGAGAATACCAGATATCATTGCAGGGTTACTTCTGCTCTCTGTCTGAAAATAGAATGACTCTTGGAAAGATAGAAAAATGCTGAAAAATATACCAATTGGATGAAGAACACTGAATTTATAGGCAAAGCCCAATCCAAAGTGAATGGGAATAATAAAATAGACACATTTCAATATGAAACAAATATAGTTCTGGCAAAGAAAGATTTTAATAATGAAAACAAACAGTTTAAAAAAAATTCCCAGCTGGATAGCCCCCAGATATTTCCAGTATTTTTCAGAAGTCTTATATATGATTGTGCACATAAACTACTAGCTGGTAACTGCTCAACTGTTATTTAGTACTGCAGAAAATTCATGAAAGTTTTGGTTTAGAATTTGCTATGATAAACAATAGTGATAAAAACAGTCTTTCATTGTAGAATCCTTTCCATTAGTGCATTTCTATTCTGCTTTTTGGAATAGAACCATAGCATTCTTCTTTCATAAATGTTCTTGATGCCACTGGGAACATTTTGAATGATATATAAAGCCTAGTTTAGAAATTCTTCAATAATGTTATCTGTTTTCAGATTCATACTTGAGGAATTTCTAGTATGCTGCAGCTTTGAATTAGCTGGCATGGATACTTACTGTGCATAATTTCAGCTTCACAAAAATCTTGGCTACTAGCATAATGGACACCATGGTTCTTTTGAGGGCTGACTATGCCAAGACTCACTAAAAGGATTTTTTTGTTCATTGACTGCTAAGGGCTCCTTTTGAGTTGCCACAAATATTCAGAATAAATCACCAAGCACCAACTTCTTAACAAAGGTGGTTTTACATTTTTTTTTAATGAAATTGTTTTGAGGGGGGAGTATTTTCCTTTCGTTAATAATTTGTTGAAAATATAGCATTTGTTTAGGATGGAGGGAATGGGTTAATTCCCTAGAAATATTGTTCAAGGACCTTCACTGAATTTTATTCAGCAGGGCCTTCTGCCCTAAAATCTTTCCCTGATCATGTCATTAGGTTGGGCTGAAATATGCAAAATTTCAGTTGTTTTTTGTGTCAAGCAAGTCAATTACTAATTAAACCCCAAACCCACAGTGGTCATTAATTCAGTCATGTTACTATAATACAGATAACAATCTGTATTATGATTTAATCAGAAAGGTTTATTTTTGTTTAGGCAAGTTGTCTAAACCTGTCACATGACTTACAAATTCCTCAAGTTGAGTGGATTTCACATCATGCTGCTTCAAAACAAACAAATACATTATGGCTTAGCATTTTGTGTAAATCAGGTTAGTATAGATCCCCTTGGCAAAAGTCATGCTCACATAAACTATTTATCCCCCCAGGGTCACCTGGCTTCCCCTGTGTAAGATGAGACAGCTGCTACAGCTGGCACAGTGGAGTGATAGATTGAGCAATATGAGCCCAAGGCACCAAATCCTTGGTTGGAAGTTAGCAAGCGCAAGACCATACAATAATGAACAGGAGATATCCAAAAGCAAGGGAATGCTCATACTCTGCTTCTGATAACTTCTTAAGATGTTTTAGGCTTCTCTTTGATCTTCTGATTGATATCCACTCACATCTAAGGGGCTTTTTTCATAAGAATTTCCTGATAATCCAGATAGTTTTATAAATGGAAATAATAAGGGATTTTAAAAATGCAAATGTGGGAAAAGATTTGTCCATCTATGCAGAAGTCTTTAAATTCCTTGCTCGTCAAAGTCTGGGTTTTAATCCCTGTGAATTCCCCCACCCCTGCAGTGCTGAGTCAGGGTTGCCATCTCTTTTTGTGCTCCTAGTTTCACATCTTTAGCGTGTTGATATTATATAGATACTATATGGTTCTCAGACTACGGGAATAGTTGTGCCAGATGAATTGGCCCTCTGTGTACTGGAAAGAATATTGTTTGGTTCATTTTTGATTAAAAAATTACCCAAACTGTAAATTTCTTCCTAAATGAGATGGAAAAACATGAAAATATAACAATTTGAATATAAGAAAATAAAAACCAGGGTAGTCTCTGTGGTTATTTGGTTAGAAACAGCAGTTCAGGTGGTTGACTGGAACTGGTAGTGAATTAGTGTTAAGTCTCCACCTGTTGCCTTCTTGATTACACCTCTGGATAACTTCCATGTTTTCTGTGGAACCCCTCAAAATGATGCCTAGAGAGTTAATCATGGAGAAGGGGTACAGGAGAGGGAGGACTCGGGGACCCTGAATATTTGTTTGTTTTGGATGTGCGCCTTTAGACATCTCACAGTTACTGTGGACTTTGCTGCCATCACATGTAGTGATGTGCTGATGATCATCAGTGTAAATGGTATATAAAGAGGTTGAACAAATCATGTAGGATTGATCTATCAATGGGTGTTTGCTCTCTCCAGTATCACAGGCACATGTCTTGGATAGGAGAACTGTGGAAGAGGGCTACCTCTCTCCTGTCCATTTCTGTGAGCTTCCTGTATGCATCTGATTTGCTATTGCTAACACCGAACTCTGGACTAGATGATTTATTGGATATTTTCTTTGGCCACTTATGAGGAAACTGATCCATCAATGCTTAAAAAATATAAACGCTGGTCTTAACTGGATTATAGCTGTAGTTATTAGATGTGACACACTGATATGTGTGCAAGTAACACATCTAAATCACCGTTTCCCTATCATGCTTGAAATGAGCTCTGCATAATTTCAGGAAACATATCACCATGGAATTTTGGAAAGCAATCTCTAGTCTGGTCTGAGCAGAGCAAAATCCAGTGATGTCTTCATTTGATGTCACTTATCCCGTTAAGTTATTCATAAGGAAGTTCCAATGATGAGAAAGTATTTGAAGGACTGGTATATAATGAATGTCTTTGCATTTTTATTTTTTTTTGCCTTAGAGATAATTCCATGTTCCTGACAAAAACAGCATGAGAAATGTGCAAGTATTGTGCCATTATGGCCAGCAATGAGAAGTCAAAAAGCCAATAACTGAATATCAGTTCTGCCTTTCTTTGTCTGAAATAAGAATTATGTGTTCCTGTCAGATTTCAAATCAAGAAAGGCAGTGACACAAATATGAGAACTGATATTCAAGAGTGGCAGAGAGTAGCTTACTTCCCGAAGCAGCTCCAGTGCATATGGGTGTAGGCTAGGCTTCTAGAACTAACACCCAAACACCCATTGTCCTTAGTCTCTTGCAGTGTTTTGCAAGAGAAAGCAGAAGTTTCTGTTTATAGCTTTCTATGGGATATGAAGTAAGGGAGGAATTAATCATTTGCAAATTCACATCCTCCAACTGTTTGTTAGTGTAGTAATAACACAGGGGCAAGGGCATGTTGGAGAATGAATTGGCTTGAAGGGATGGCTGCTTAACCCTTCTGTCCTATAATTTTCCAGTTCTTTAAACTAGGAATGCTTGACAACTTTCCTTCAGCCAAATTTGAAGCTCATTTGAATTTTGCAAATCTACATCCTTCTACTTCAAGCTTTAACTATAAGCATAAACTAGACAAATGACATAAATTGCATATGGAACTGTAAGGATTGAAGTACAGGCCGCACAGCATACTGTAAGACAAAATGCATATTAAAGTATATAATATGCACACAAAAATGGCACATATTTTGGGCAAAACCGCAAATTCATGTGAAATGAGACCACTATACGATACTACACTTGATCTCAGCCAAAAGTGTGATGTGAAATGAGACCAAATGGATTGAAGAATTAACGTGTGTGAAACTGGCATGAGTGAGAAGTGTGCAAATCCATTCAGCCCTGTGTAGGTAGGAATATCAGCCATTCCAGTAATTCTTCTGCCCAAGGTCCTCAGCAATGTTTACTTTGTCTTTAAGAGGAAATTTGTGCTTTTTAAAATAACATGTATTTAGCCATAGACCACATGTACTTAGTAATACAAATCTAGAAATAAAAATTGCATTGAGCAATACAAAAGTTTTAGTGCACTTATGTAAACTATACAGTGCAGTATAATAACAAATTCCTTACAGGAGCACAATAGATGCTGAAGTGATTACTTTTCTGCCCATGTGCAAAAGTAATGTATTTGCATGTAAACATTGAGATGAGCAGATAAAACTCTGCTGCAAGACCTTTCAGAATGACCCTTTCTTCTAGAGGTGCTGCCTAGAAGTTCTCTAGTTGCATATCCAGTGTATGCCTAAAGCAAAAACAGAACATTCACCAAATTGGGAAGGGTTAAAAAGGTAGAGGATTAGCTTTATCTCTCCTAATTTCTATTGATGTTCTGAACTGAAGGGTAGTACCGTGAGTGTGGGGTAAGCATGGGGAAAAGATGACACATGTGTCATGCTATGTTGCAAATAACTTACATAATTGCATCAGATGTTATAATCCAAGTTCTAAGTTGTGATGTACATGGCTTATTGACATCATTAAGGCTTATTACGTATACTGCAGATCAGCATTGACCCGTACTCTTTCTAACTCCTTTTAGCAGGTTACCATTTTGAAAGGCATCCTGGGGTCAAATGCAACCATGGGTAGATTGCATAACAGCCTTCCTGAACAGTTTAAAGAAAACAAAAAGGTGACTACCAGACTAAAGGAACTGAAACATGCCAGTTAATCCATTCCCAACCTGAAACTTGCCTTGATGCTTTAAAATCTCTACCCACTCTTTTGCAGTTTTGAATGAGGCCATGCAACTAGAATGTCATTTTGATTCAGCCGTAATTCAGGGCTGTTATTCTGTGATGTAGAGAAGGAAAACACAGAATGTTACATCAATAAAGGATACATTTTCTTGAGACTGTCAAGATGAAGAAAGCAAGTTTTTAGGTCTTATAGCTCTGATATAGTACTTGAAAATGTAATGTAATGCCTGAACTCTGAATTTAACAGTTAAGGACAACAGTTCAGTACAAAACACATAATCATAGAGTTGGAGGGAGCCATTTAAGTCACTGAATCCAAACCACAATTAAATGTAGGAATCCCATTTGAAATAACCTTGATAGATAGTTGACTAGCCTTCACTTGACCACATCTGGTAAAGGGACTCACCATCTCTCCAGGTCATTGGATATCTTTCCAGATACTACGAACAAATAAGAATAAAATGAGCAAAATAGCAAGCATGTAAATTACATTAGTATAGTATAGTATAGTATTTAGATGTATTTTCTCTTTCCTTCAGGAGTTCAGGCATTACACATAGTACTTGTCCAGTTTTTGCCCCACAACAATATGTAATTTGGTGCAAGAGGAAGAGCTCTTAGGTCTCTCTCTCTCTGTCTCCCCCCCCCGCCACATACACGCACACACGCACATATATACAAATACTGTATACATACTGCAAGAAGAGCTAGCATATACTAGCTTTAATGTGGTTTAATTCAGTTTGTAAGAATCCAGATATTGACTTTTTTTCTTTTTCTCCAATATAGTGAAACAAATTGCAATTATTAAAATCAAAATAGCTATACAAGAAATACATATTTTAGTTTGGGTTGACTCTCTTCTTGCTGGCTGGATTCAGTCTCGTTGTTGGCATCTAAATTCTCCTTTAGCTGATGAGTAGCTTTGAAAAGCATGACTCATGAGGAAGTGCAAAAATAGTCTTTTGCAATCATTGGCTGTTTCTGAAAATAATCTCACATTGTTGCTCTACAGGCAAGTGGAAATTGTAGGTATGGCAAGCTGCAATTTGGATTATAGTGGTCATTATTCCCCCTGTTCACATCCTAGTGATTGTTTGTCTAATCAATTAACCTTTCCTCTCAAAAGGGTTTAGCAGAAGTCTTCCAGATAATTGAACTTTAATTTATTGGAATGTAATGGAAAACTCATATGAAGGGGAATAGAAAGCTAATTCAAAATGGTACTAAAAGCAATCAATATGTTAACAAATTCCTTCAACACACTCTGTTGCTGATTTTTTTTAAAGAAATGCAAGCATTTCTTCTAGCTGTACAAACACGTAGGGCATCTCATATCTTCAATTTAATCCCCAAGAGCCCCTATGCCATTGAAGTGAATATATCTTTGAAAATACAAATCATATACTTGTTAGTGGGCTGAGGGGAAAATGATGACTAAGCCGTTTCTGCATTTATTTATTTGAGGCAGAGAGGCAAAACTAAATATCTGTGGATTTGATGTACGTTGTCTTTGGGAAATTGTGAAAATAAAGTTACATCTGGGTTACAATGAATAAAGTGAATTTTCTGAAACCAAAGGCTATCAACTGCAAATTAAAAGTTTTCTTGAAATACTGGACCTGTCAGCCCTATAAGGTAGACCAGACTAAGAAACCACTTTTTTAAAACCTGCCTTTATTATTTTTATAAATAACTCAAGGCAGTGAACTTACCTAATACTCCTTCCTCCTCCTATTTTCCCCACAACAACAACCCTGTGAGGTGGGTTGGGCTGAGAGAGAGAGACTGGCCCAAAGTCATCCAGTCGGCTTTCATGCCTAAGGCAGGACTAGAACTCTCAGTCTCTGCTTTCTAGCCTGGAGCCTTCACCACTAGACCAAACTGGTTGTCTTGGTTTGGGTCAAGCCTTGTTTATCTGATCTGAACAGATCTTCTCTCTGTCCTTCAAGGCCATCTTCTGTGAATGTCTCATAGAATTTAAGGAGATTATCCATCGAAGTAGTTAAACCTTTACTAGTTTTGAAATCTTATACCACAGTGGACCTCAAGGTCAGTTCCTTCATATTGAAATGTTCAAGCATGTGGAATAAAACCTCTTCCATACTCCTTTTGAATAACTAATAAACATACTCCTGCTCTCAGTGGTTTTAGTCCTTCCAAGTTTCAGCTATTAAAATGCATATCGTTCAGGTTTTCTTGGCTCACATTCATATTTAAATAGATCTAATTTGGTTATATATTTATAAGGCTCCAGGTAAGTTTGAAAATTCAGTGCATAATCAACCATCTTATAATTGGATTTGATCCAAGTCAGATGAGAATTTCAATGTACACAGTTGATGTAACTGAGCACAAAAAATCCTGGTTTTTTTACATATTGCAAAATCTGAGGGAAAAAAAACCTTGTGCCTTAGCAGTACAGGTAGTCCTTGGGTTACAACAGCAATTGGGACTGGAATTTCCATTGCTAAGCAATGTGGTTGTGAAGTGCAATGTCACGTGACCACATCAGTTAGCGACTGCAATCCCAGCAGTGCTCATTGCTGTCATTAAGCGAGAAACAGTGGGAAGACGTGGGAATCCAGGCAAGCAGACCAGCAGGCAAAAGCTACGGGCGGGCAAGAGCTACAGAGGGGCAGACACTACTGAGTGCAGGCAAGTGCCACTGGATGCGGGCAGGTGGGTGCTACAGAGTGCAAGTGGGCAGGCACTATGAAATACAGGTGTGCAAGTGGGCGAAAAAGTGACGGGAGCAGAAGTGACTTGTGGGAGTAACTTGTGACCTCTTGCTGGCTTCCCCATTGACTTTGCCTGTGGAAGGGAAGGCCACAAATGGTGATCAGGTGAACATGAGATGCTGCAACCTTCAAAATTGCCCTTTGAACAGTCACTCATGCCCTTGTTATCTCCCATATAGACTACTGCAATGCACTCTACATGGGGCTACCCTTGAAGAGTATCTGGAAGCTACAACTAGTCCAGAATGCAGCTGCGCAGGCTATTGGGGGGCCCATGTAACTCCGTTGCTCCGTGAGCTGCACTGGCTACCAGTTTGCTTCTGGGTCCAATTCAAGGTGTTGGTTATCACCTTTAAAGCCCTACATGGCATGGGATCAGGTTACCTAAGGGACTTCATGACTTCAACCCGTCCCACCCAATCACACAGAGAGGGCATGCTTCGGACCCCCTCGGTAAAAGAAAGCGGGGTCCAGAAGGCGGGCCTTCTCTGCGGTAGCCCCCACTCTTTGAATATGCTGCCTCTGGAGGTGTGATTGGCCCCCTCACTCCTGGCCTTCTGAAGGGCTTTGAAGACCTGGTTCTGCCACTTGGCCTGGGGTGGGGAGGGAATACATCAAGCGTGGGGATGACTAGCCCCATAGAGGCCTGCTGTCTTCAGTCCCAGATCCATCATCTTCTTGGACTCTCTTCTTCTTTTTTAGTAATGTTTTATTTAAATTTTTATGTTTTATGTATTTATATGTATTTATGGTTTTAATGTTTTGTGTGAGCCTCCCAGAGTCCCCCATTGGGGGGAGAGGGGCGGGGAAAAATTTAATAAATAAATAAATAAATAAAATAATTGCGAGCCAGTTGCCAAGAGCCTGAATCATGGTCATGCGACTGCAGGGATGCTGTGACAGCTGCAAGTTTGAGGACCTGTTGTAAGTCCCCCTCATTCAGCGCTGTTGTAACTTTAAATGGTTGCTGAATGAGTGGTTGCAACCTGAGGACTATCTGTACAGTTTTCTATTAGTTCCTTAAGGGTTAGACCAATGCCTCCTTACCTTGTCTTCATGATAATCCTTTGTAAGACACCCAAATACAGTGAGTTGATTAGTGGGGAGATGGAAAAGAGCCATCCAGCCACCTATGAGGATAGGATTCTAATAAATAATTTGCTTAAGAAGAACTGAACAAAGGCTAAAGCTAATATTAAAAAAAAAAGTTTTTATTTATAAAATGTATTGACTACCTCAATTCTCAGGGACTCTAGGTGGTATACAGATTCATGCCAAATGTAACAGCCAATAACTATATGAAATATTTTCAATAAGATTATGTTTTAATCTGACTTATCTGACTGATTCCAAATACTTGAAATACTTCTAATAATACTTTAATAACTTATTTCTTATACAAGCATCACAGATCCTCTTAACCCTCCTTGATGTTTATGGAGAATGATTGCCTGTAATCTCCATGTTTACTGTCTGAACACATGACTCATTCTGTTTCTGAAAGGGCTATTTCCTCAGCATGGCTATTCAAATTGGGATTGCAGAAGTCAAGTCTATGGCAGGCCTTATAGTATTTTACAAAACGAGTGTTGAAAGAATCACTATGGAGCTAGACAATTTGTTTTTAATGACTGTTCATATAAATATGAAAAAATCCATGGGGAGGGTTTTTTTTATAAAATGACAGCATTCATCTAAAGTTACTAGTGAACTGACCTACGATATTCTGTATCAGATAAGTTGGTACCCTGTCCTGTGCTTCATTTTCTACATGTTTCAGTATTGGTAGTTGTGGATGACTTCTCCCTCACTCTGAACTAAAACTGATATTCACTCATGCCTGCAATCCAGTCTTCATTCCTCATGGGGTATGTTCACAAAATACACTTAACTAGGTCAGATAAAAACTTAACAGCTGCATTGCTACATCATGCTAAGCTTGCTATGTGTTAAACTTGGTTGGATTTTTGATCCTAAATATCTTGGGCATATTCAACCTATTTGGTTAGTTTATGGTTCAATGTATGTGTGAATCTAGTAAAGAGTCTTTTGGTGTGGGTCAGCTATAAATCATTATCATGATCATCATCTTCAGTAACTAGGTTAAATGTGGATGCAACTACTATTTGGAATATTGTACATTTATCTAGACAAACTTACCAATTGCTTTAAGGGATGAGTGGAACTTAGATTTCAAATGGGGTCTCTGCAGAGATGGAATTTCTGTAGTTCGTGTCTGAGCCATGATATTTAAACAATTCAGTCTCAGAATAAATATGCTACATCTCCTTTGCACTGAATTTATATACAAGATGATAATGTTCGTAAATGTGTATGCTAGCGAAAGGGTATTAGGCTCAATTACTGTTTACATGTGGGTCCATGTATCAAAGTATATCTGTATTTACAATTGGATAACAAGATGTCTTTTATCAAGTCAAGATTATTCTGTAGAACTTTTTGGATAAAAAAATATTGACTTTTGACTCAAAAGAAAGGTATGAAATTATACCAATCTTTTCTATTCTTGTGTGGCTGCTGCAGCAGCTACAGACATGCAAAAGTTTTGATTCTTGCTCCATTTACAGATTCCATTTAGAAACTGAGACCATGTGCCTAGAGAAGTGCCTTCGTTTGCTTAAGGGGAACTGAAGAAGAGAGCTGAAAAGACAGGAGATAGACAAAAGGAATTGCTGCAAAACTCATTCTGCATTCTAGGGTCTGGTGGACTGACAAAGCAAAGTTGTGCAGGTTGGCAGTAAAGGAAATTTGGCCTCATTATTAAAGGAATCACCTTTTTATTTAAAAAAGGAAGTATACTTTCCAACTTATTTGCATTTTTCAGCTATCCACTGTTTCTTATTTCCTGGTGTGGTCCAGGAGCACTTGGACTTTTTCACAAGTTGCAATCTGACTAACATTATTCATATTCTGGAGTAAGAATTAAAATAATTGCAAGCTATGATGAGAAAGTTGTCTGATGTATTGACTCCTGAGCTCTCATTATCTCAAGAGAATTGTGTCCCAAACATCTTGCCGCTTGCTCTCTCCTAGGACTTTTGCATTATGATTTCAAGCTATTCCAGTATATCTTAATATGTCTGGTCCCTGATCGTTCTATTTACATGACATCAAACTCTTACCTCTTTTCTCAGCACACCTGTTGTGCGGCTCTTAGTCTCTTACCTTACCAGGTCTGCTGACTAACACAGGGACAGTCACATTTTTAGGGAAATGACATGTGGTCTATGCTCAAAATGACAGCCACAGAGGAAGGCTTGCATATTCACAAAAGGGGCCCATGGTGGTGGTTGTCAGTCTCAAAGCATCCATTCCTAGAAAAGAAATTAGTGGTGTCCCTTTCCCCCTCTGCCCTGCTCTCTGTCACTCCAGTTTACCTTTCCATTTTTTGTTTTGCAGGCTTTCAAACAAAATGGAGCTGCAAGCACACCGAGTGTTTATTTTCTTAGAACCTATATAGGACCAGTGGCAATACACTTTTGCTTCTGTCTCTCTCTCTCATACACACTTCCATACTCATGCTATATAAGAGAGTAATCTTTTAAAAAAGTGCATGGGGAATATAATGCTACCCTAACTCATAAGGCTGATTTCTCATCCTGTATTGATTGTGAACATTTAGATTGCTTTAAGCCAACAGAAAGTGGTTGAGACCATTTATGTAATCCACACATACTGAGTATATTATTGGGCTTAGCCAAATCTATTATTTTGAAGGGGAAAAATAATTTGATAATTTAGAAAAAAATGTACAGTAGCAATGGAAAAAATATTCTTTCTGAACTGGCCTGGCCCTCAGAAAAATTCTCAGTAGGAATACGGGGGCAGGGGGAACAAAATGCCAGGTTGGTGCTGGTTAGGATGGGGGTTAGAGAAACTCGATTCACTTTCTCCTTTTTTATCCAGTGTTAAAATTTAAAAAGTCCTTTGAATAGGGAAAAGGGCTACATTAGCCAGAGGCTTACATATACTGAGGTGGCCTGATCTCTAACCTGACAACGTGTGTGTGTGTGTGTGTGTTTTATATACATATAAAACATCTATATATCATCTTTCCATTAAAAAAATACCAAGGAGACTCATAGCAGTATCATAAAAGCAATACCAATACATGAGACTGCACAAGAAAAGGCAACAGGTAAAATTGTTGTTTTTAAACAAAATTCTAGCTCATAGTCACAAGTATAATAAATCAATGAAATAACAGGCAAACCAAAATACATCTGAAATTTCATCGGGAAGAGAGAAAGGACTGATGAATGTTCATGGTCAGGGAGTTTGGAGCCACAGACAAGACCCTCTCCCACCTCCGGCCAAACCTCAGATGGTAGTGGGAATCTTTCCAGGTAACCTCACAGAGTAATATAGCTAAAGACCAATTAAGACGACCGTAGACTAATCAGTATTAATTAAGGACCAGTATTTGCTTTCTTAGCCCATAAATAAATTGGGCTTTACGACTGTTCAGCCTAACAGTCTAGCCATCCAATTTTCTTCCTCCCCACAAACAAATCTTAGCTAAAAAATAGACTTCCCTTTTTTACTTTCCTTTGTAGTCATTGTAGAAGATCAAATTCTCTTTTTTATGAATATTTGCACTGGTATCATTTAAGTGCACATATGCAGGGAAGTCTCTGTATGTATTGTTGTTGTTATTACTCTGTATGTATTGTTGTTATTGAACCCTGAAATAATTTATGTATTTACCTATCAAATTTGTATACTGCAACAATCCCAAAGATCGACCAAATCTGAAATCAATAAGGAACAAATTAGGGGTATGGTAATTAGGATGGGAAAAGCATACCCAGGCTGGACAGCTAAATTTCACAATTATCAAATCTGCTATGAGATAATTAAGCACCAAACTCCTAAGAATGGGGACAGATGGTTTCAAACCTATAGATCAGAGATTCTGCCTTCAGTTATAGCAGTCTTATATATGAAAATAAACTTCTTATAATGATACTTTTTTTTTTTGTAAAATATATATTTCATGGTAAAGAAAAATTTGGACAAGGAACAAATAGCTTGCTGAAATTAGGAAGATTAGCCCCTCTTGTTTAACATGAATCCATTTGGGTGAGGTCATCTGTTAGTTGGGGTCTAACAGGTATCATCAATATGCTGGTGTTAAGCAACCGTACATCTTCATCCTGGGCTGACGAAGTGATGCTGTTGAAATCTTGGCTAAGTGTCTGAAGGCTGTACATGTCTTGATGTGGAGGAACTCAGACTCATTATCAGTCCTTACAAGACTGAGTGACTTTGTATGTTTGGACCTTCCAGATCAGGGGATATTGCATCTTTAGTCTTTGGTGGGGTTGTACTTCCCCATTCGAGACTTGTATGCAATCAGGGGGTCATCTTCAACTCATAGCTCCTGAACAAAGAGCAAGTGGCAAGTATGGCCAAGAGCGTCTTTGCCCAGGTTCATCTAGTGTGCCAGTAGTGCCCATTCATGGATCAGGAAGCTCTTCAGACAGTCACTCATACCCTGGTCAACTCACAATTGGATTACTGCAACATGCTCTACCTGGAGTTGCCCTTGAACACCACCCAGAAGCTAGTTTGTCCAAAATATGGCAGCAAGGGGCAAGGATGGGTGGGTTGCTTTATGCTCACGTATCACCACTGCTTTGTGAGCTGCACGTTTTACCAGTTTGCTTCTGGGGTATAATTCAAGGTGCTGGCTTATCACCTATAAAGCCCTTCATGGCACAGGGCCTGGCTATCTAATGGAATGTTTGTCTCTAATTATTTCTGCCTGTCCAGTGATATCAGAGTGGGTGTGCTCTGACTCCCACTGATTAAACAAGGTCACCTTGCAGGGCCCAGGAAGCATATCTTTTCTTTTGGAATGCCTGATGTAATGGAATGTGGGAAGGACCTTAGGAGACTGGGCCAAGAGATACCACCAAGGGAACAGTCAGATAAGAGAGGCATAGCCCACAGCTGGATGGTGGAGTTCCTGGAGGATTGGAGGCCATTCCTGAAATTCTTCTCTTTGGAAGAGAGTAAGAGACTTGCAAGATTTATGTCAGCCTCGTGGGGTAAACTAGATAGGAATCACAACCAAATGCTCTAATTTTACTTTATTGTAAAGCTACATTGACAGAATCTTGGAAATCTGAAAGTAAATTCTCCCCCCACCATCTCCTTTACAGCCCAAGAAACTAGGGAGGGTTTCTTCTGAGCCTCTTGCCCCATCCACTATCCAGCTGCGGGCTATGCTGTCTCTTCACTGACTGTTCCCTTGGCAGCTTCTCTTGGCCCAGTCTCCAAAGTCTTTCCCATGTACCATTATACCTGCTCTCTGGAATGACATCTCTCTCAGAGATTAGTACAGCTCCCATCATAATGCCATTCAGAAAATCATTAGAAACTTTGTAATTCTCCCAGGCCTTGGGATAGGATGGATACAGAGTCCCCATGGTTTTTGGTTTTTTATTGGTAATGTGTAATCTTCTGGGCAGTTGTGATTTTTTTTTTCTATATATGTTATTTCTTTTTTAAGTGTAAGCTGCCCAAAGTCGTTACGGAGTCACACGGCTTCAAAATTTAAACAAACAAACATCCTTCAATGAAAAGAAAAAGGAAGTTCTAGCCTTTGTAGAGCTTCTATAAAGCAACAACAGCAGGGTTAGGGTTAAAGTTTTAAAACTTTCTACCTTTTTAAATTTTGTTTTACAGAGAAACCTTAGATCAGGTCTTGGCAACTTTTTACTGGATACTGGGTATATATGTTAACGGCAGGAAAAGAATTGGGCAGTCTCTATTAGGCAACCCAGTAGCATCTACCTGGGTGGGGGCAAGGAAGGGCCAGAGTAATACAGGCAGTGTCTCACAACATTATATGCATGTCTCAAAGGAGCAAATCCTGTACCTTGAGTGTATGACTCTGGTCTTGCAGCAAAATGACCAATCTTCAGAAGGTTAGGTAGGTTGAGGGTTTTAAGGGTGGAAATGGAAGCAGTTTGCCCCCCCAGAGCCTCTTTTTCTCATTTTGAAAAAAAAATCAAAAACAAACAAAACCAAACCCACACAGATGAAAAATTTACTATTTTGCCACTGCTGTGGTTTTTAAGGCATAGGAGAATAGGAATAATAGTGTCTGATGAAATATGACCTTTTCTTTTTGACTAGACTCTTTTCTAAGTTTTGTTTTTGTCACCAGTTTTAACATTCATGCTTTCTGTTTGCTTGTTGCAAACCCTTTATATTTACCCTTTTGTTTCAGCTGCATGCCTGGTTTTGCATCTATCATCTACCACTTCAAACATGTTTATAGTCACCTACAAGAACTTTCAATTTGCTACCACAGAGTGCCATATATCAGATGTATATAAAGGTCCCAGTAGGCATGGCAACAATTAGGGAATGCCATCTCTAATCCTGAGTGGAAGAACCTGTATCCTATGCCAAGACTGAGCTGGTGTATATATGGTTACCAATGTGTAATTGTAGCCATTCTTGTTCTTCTCAGTTATTTGCAACTCTACAAAACCATATAAGAAACCCTATATAATTTACGAATCTGTTTCCACTTAAGAGATACATTATATCACTGATCCCCTTCATCTTTATTGGACTTTGGTTCATACAGTCCCTAACAAGCACAGTCAATGGGAGAAAGCTATAAGCAGATCTCCTAAATAAATCACTAGATCATTTTCAGATCAAAAGGAATGTCAAAGTAAGTCAAAAGCAAACCCATTGTACCAAAATTATATCTTCTTCTTACCTCAGGAATGGGCAATGATGTTGGGGAGAGGGCTACATTTAGTCTTGTCAAAACTTCACTCAAAACTTGGTGGGGCCAAGAATGTGAGCAGTGGTAGAAAGATAAAGTTTATTTCTATGTAAGTTCTCCATTAATTTACCAATGTATCCAATATACTGATTTTAATATAATTTTCATTTTCTAGCCATTGATCAGTTTTATTCACTTTGAGTTTTAATCATTTTCTAGAATTCATTGGATTAACCAATATATTCCACATATTAATAATAACAGTAATAATTCTCAAAATATTAAGCTCTTACTTTGGCAAGCTTATGATTGCTTTCTCCCACAGGCATGATGACATTAGCAAACCAGACACAAACATTTTTTAAAAACTATTTGCCATAAAATATCACTGGATTGATTCCAGAATGAGAGCAATCTGTTCTCTGTAGAGTTACTGATCCTACAGTATCAGTAATAACAGCATTCTATCCTCAGTAGAGGATTCTCTACTTATTATTGATTCAGAATTATGGTCAGGTTAAGAATCAGGACTCTAATTAGTTAGCATGTGTTGCTATATTACCAACATTTGACAGTAACAATTGAAACTTCAGCAACAAGCTGCCCTTTTTTAAATAACAAATGTGGAAAGGCTTGGGAAACCACACAAAAGCTTCACAGATGTTACACATGAGCTCCAAATTGATCACCTTTTACTTTTTTCTGTAGGACAAAATACACCTGAATTAAGAAATAGCACTTCCTTGTACTGTAATTAAGAATGAAAGTGGAGTTTGGTGGGAATGAAGAAAGGACAGGAAATAACTTGAGACACACCTAGCTCATTTGGAAGTTTTTGTGGAAGAGAAGTTCTCTTAGGGTTTATGTGCACTGCCCGGTTGCCCCATTGTCAGGCTGTCATCCAGAAGCAGACATCACCCTCTGTTAATCCCCAACTTGCCTTTAAAGCATCCTCAGGGTACACTTCTCTACCACACTTTCAAAGTACCCTTTTCCCTGTTATGTCACCTCAAGTATTGCTGCCTGTTTAGGCTAGAATGCTTCAGGTTGCTATAAGCTAACTTCTGCAAGTTACTACTTTGAAGAGGAAGGACTACTCCTTTAAATGAGCCAGGGTTTATCATGCATTTAAATAGGTTATACACCTCCTTTTCCCACTAATGCTGAAATAGGTTAGTGGTTAAAATCTTTCTCTAACAAAGAGAAGGTTAGCAGTTCAAAACCACACAGAATTACTACAATTTGCTGTTGAGTGGTAATTTTACCCTTAGGCTTTTTTTGTTACCTAAGGTAGGAGAGTTTTACCCCAGCTCTGAGACAGCCTTTGGATTTCTCAAGTAAAAAAAATGGTAAACCCCTGGCCTTATTAAAGGAGCAGGAAGAAGCAGAGAGGAAAACTTCCTACTCAAGAAAAAAAAACAACTGTATGCATGTATATGCCAGATTTTAACCCAGCAACCTCTCTATATTAAGCAAAAAATCTTAACCACTATGCTATTTCTGCAATACTTGTACAGGGAAGTACACAAACATTGGAAAAAATGCTGGAAATAAGATTTTTTTTAAAAAAAAGGCTTATTATACCTACACATATCTGCATCTTAATTATTTGATCTTGTTTATATAAATTTAATCCAACTTTGTGTTGAGTGTGTGTGTGTGTATGTATGTGTGTGTATGTATGTATACACACACACACACACACACACACATACAGAGAGAGTGAGAGTTTGGTCTAGTGGTGAAGGCTCTAGGCTAGAAAGCAGGAGACTGAGAGTTCTAGTCCTGCCTTAGGCATGAAAGCCGGCTGGGTGACTTTGGGCCAGTCTCTCTCTCTCGGCCCAGCCCACCTCACAGGGTTATTGTTGTAGGGAAAATAGGAGGAGGAAGGAGTATTAGGTATACTCGCCACCTTGAGTTATTTATAAAAATAATAAAGGCAGAACAAAAAAACCCTAAAAAACATGTATGTATGTATGTGTGTATATATTTGTGTGTGAGGCAGAATGTGAGGGAGAGGGAAAGAGAACCAGTGTGCTCGACTAGGAGCAGGGAGACCAAGATTCTAGTCATCCTTCTGGGATGGAAGCTAATGGGGTGATTGGGCCAGTCAGTCTTTCTCAGCCCTAGACTGGGAAATCAAAAATCATCTTATCTACAAACCTTCACTGGACTAGCATGGTAAATTATGGTGGATAATCTTCAATGAAGAAGTCTTTATCCTGCAGTGCATATTCAGGGTCATAACAACAAGAACAGCAATAATACGCATAGGTATGTGTTTATTGTATACACACATACCTATGCGTGTGTGTATGTGTTTATTGTATACACACACGCGCACACACAGAAACATATAAAAGTCTTGGAAGAAAAGCAACTAGCTATTGTTTTCCAGAACATAAAGATGGGAGGGCAACCAGCAGAATTGCCCAGTGTGTGGACATATTAGTCTGTACTGAATAACTTAAAACCTGTTGCCAAAATGTCTCATTCCAGGCAGAATTTTCTTAAGCTGACTAGAATCAAGCTGGCATGAACACAGGACAGAAGGAGTTTAAATTATAAGTGTAGATATGGCCTTAATTATTTAGATATTAGATATGACCAACACGAGTAGCTGACTCATGCATTATAGTGACTTCCTAAAAGCATTTTGTAGGACTGAACATTTTTCCATTTCTTTTATCCATCCAACTGCTATTTATGACATGGGTTAAAAACTAGTGTGCTAAGGCCCAGGGGACATTTTCACACTTTTAGTTCAGAAACTAAAAAGTCCAGGACAGTGACACTCAGTTCCAGCTTCTTCTTAATCCCCCAAAATGTCCACTGAGATTTCTCTTCAGGTTTCAACTTGCAATATTGGCTTGTGAATACGAAGACTTGGAGGAATGAAAACAAAGTGCTTTCTTGCAGTCTGCTCAAGGGATGACCAAATGGCATGTGAAGAATTTGGGAGTGACAAAGTATTCAAGGCTGTTGGCTTGTAATTAGATTCCTGTGAGCTCAAATACTGTGGTCCTCTTTCAAGCTAGGCAGTTTGTAAATTGGCTCAAAATACTGAGCTAAATTAGCTCTGTAGCTTTGAAGTACTCTTTCAGGTATTTCTTTTTCCTCAGTTTTAATCTGTACAGCAAGAAACGGCAAAACAAAGAAAGCACCATTTGCACTACACATCTTGGTCTGGCTACATCTGGAATGCCAAGGGCATAGCCCAACAGCTTGCAGCACTGCACAGATTAGAGATATTAGATAAACACTGATTGATGGTTTTATTTCTTTTTCTGTAAATGGAAGGAACCACATCAAGAGAAACCGCTTACTTTCTGAGGAGCAAAGAATAAATCTTTTAGTGTTTGGTGGATGGAAATGGCAGCCATCTGCAAATGATTTTCCTTTTTGGTCAGCCCTATAAAACAGCATTTGATTCAAACTTGTCTTCTGTTTAAGTCTAAAGGCTCATGTTTCTATGGTTTTATCAACACATACTTCATTTAATTTAAGTGAGGAATGTTTAGAAAGAGGCTTGAGAGTGAAATTATATGTTACAGAATGAAGCATTGAATCGTCCATCTTCTTTTCTTTTACTCTAGAGTAAGTGTTTGAAGTCCCAATTCAGATTTGGACCACCATGCAAGTGTAGGGGAAGATTAATTGTTCTTTCTACAAGCTGATTCACTTTCAAATTCCCCTCTTTTGCACAGGACTTAAACAATAAAAGAAATCAGTGGAAGATTTTCTGTTAGTTATTTTAAACAGTTACTGTTATTCCAAACACTTCGCATAATGTCCAGATTGAATGTTGGCCTCCTTACAGAATGTCAGATCCGATGTAATTACTTTCAAAGAAAATCCTTTCTCAGTGATCACAGGACACTATATTTAAAAAGAACTCACATAAAAACCCTGTTGCCACATACCTGCCAATACAGTGATGCCATTTGTATATTTACCCTCTGTTTGGCTGTGCTCAAGGGGCTGTGCATGGCTGGCTGGTGAATTTTGGGAGCTGAAGTCCACACATCTTAAAGTTGCCAAAGTTGAGAAGCACTGGTGTATATCATTGAGACTCCAGATTCCCAGCAAGATGGAAAAACTGTTGGCAGAAGGTTGCTACGGATTCCCTTTCAGCAGTCTACTACAGATTCCTTCTAATTATCATTCAGTGCAGGATGTTAAACAGGATTCCCTTCTGCTTGAGTCTAGTATAATCTGACTAATTTACCTTTCTTCATGACTTTTTCCATTTTCTTATTTTCCATTAGCTATGAAAGGGTGAGTGTATTTGAGACTGAATTTGGAGATGCTGGCATAAGAACATAAGCAGTGCCCTGCTGGATCGGACCCCTGGTCCGACTAATTTGTTTGTGTGTTTATTTATTTATTTCAAGATTAATAAGGCCACCCAATTCAGACAATGTGACTCTGGGCAGTGTACAATATAAACACACAATAAGTTGAAAAAGGAAAACCATCTACAACGAACAGACAATATATAAATGTGGAGTCCTTGGGGTTCTCTGAGCTTGGTTGTTTTCTCGCAAACATTTGTTACCTGGCTAGGTAACATCTTCAGTGCCAATCTACAACAAACAGACAATATATAAATACAAAGTGTAAAATGTAAAATTTACATAGTTCAGCAGTCTGTTCTCACAGTAGCCAACTAACTGCAAAAGGAAGTCCAGTAGTCTCCCAGCAGATGGCCTTCAGACTCCAGAACTGTGGATATTGGGAATGTTCCTTGTGATTATTTGATTATGTGAGAATTATTCTGTTTTACAGGCAAGAAAAAGCATGCCTTATCCCTCGGCATAGGGATATGATTGTTTAAAAATAAGCATTTCAAATGCAGAGAGCTGACATACAGATGGGTAACTGCTCTGGGGGGGCAGGGGATGTCATGAGCAGGTGCTCCAGAGCATAAGTGGATGTGCAGGTGCCATGGGGAGGCAGGGGGGTGCTTCAGGCAGGTGCTATGGAGTGCGAAAAAGTGGCAGGAGCAGGAGCGACTTCCAACTTCCTGCCAGCTTCCCCAGTGACATTGTTTGTGGGAAGCTGGCAGGGAATGCTGGAATTGTGATGCAGCTTGTCTGTCACGCAGCTTGCTCTGCCATTGTAGTCATGAGATGGACACCAAGTGCTTGCATTGTGATCACATCAAGGATCGGTTGTAAGTCCCCCTTGTTCAGTGCTGTCGTAACTTTGAATTGCGAATTTAGTGACAGGTAGTCCTTGCTTAACGACTGTTCAAAGTTATGACTATCTCGGAAAACGTGCTTTACGACCTGTACTCACACTTACGACCATCACAAACTGTTGCACCCCCCACAGTCACATGATCACAATTTGCAACCTTTTTTACAATGGTCATAAAGCGAATCACCATGGTTCTTAAGCAAATCATGTGGTTGTTAAGAGAATCATGTGGTCATTAAGCAGATTCCATAAAAAAACGCACATTGGGGAAGCTGGATTGGCTTAGCGACCATGTGATTCGCTTTACAACTGTCGTAAAACTGGTCGTAAAATCGAGTCCGGTCATGTCATGACTTGCTTAATGACTGCCCTGCTTAACAACCAATTTCCTGGTCCCTATTCTGGTTGTTAAGCAAGGACTACCTGTAGACAGATCTTCTCCATGGTGATCTATCCCTAACCTGTTCTTTCAAGTCTTTACTTAAATTAATTGTTAATAATAATCTTTTGAACAAAATGTATACTTTGCTGATTTTTATTACTCTTCTTAAAGTAGTGGAATATAGTAAGAAGTTTGATCCATGAAAATAATTCCTTCTGGTAATATTTATTATTTATCTGTATATATATATATATCCAGATAAATAATGTTATTCTATTTCAGGGTAGACAACATTATGCATAGCATGGTAAAGTGAGAAGTGGTGAGAAAAAGAAATTACAGGGATGAGATACGAGGAAAGGAAAGGAAATACAAATACATCTAGCTTACAGCAATACAATTCACTATATGTTTCCATGCCTGTCTATGCTTGCAAGTCATTTTTGCCTCCACATTGTCCATACAGTGATTCATACACTACCCTTTGTTCATGAACTTCTCACTCTTTCTTTTTCAAAATCTCAACAATTCCATCCAAACACAACTTTCTCAGTCCTCTACTTCTTCTCAACCCATTTACCATTCCTTCATATAGTTATTTAGCAATTCAGTCCTTATTTGTCCTCTCAGCTTCTCTCATTCCCTTTTGCATTCAATCTGCATGTATTTATCACCCACTCATTTTCTTTTTGTTTTACCATGCACACTTCTTAAGTAATCCATTCCCACTGCATTCAATGGACTTCCATACAACAGAGTCAGCAGAAACGCACAGCCATTTTCTCTTTTGACAAAAAAATTGTCACAATGGACATTTTTCTAAGCAGATAGTCACAGAATAGTCACTATTCTAATTCTTAAGTCTCCAAATGACCTAATCACTTTTTCTGGACTGTTTTGTCTAGTCCTCACCCCTCCATGTTTTCTTCTGCCTTGCACTGAGAAAATTGCATAATTTTTCCCAAACCCATTCCTGATTATTTCATTTTTACTGTTAGCTGGAGAGTAACATGCCGTCACCAGCCTATGAGTTTCTGCTTTCATATACATGCAGAACAATCTAATAACACTAATTCTGATATCCAGTTTTGGCCTTTTGTTCACATTTATTCTATCCCTTCACTTCCCCTTTCTTTCAGTTTCACAGACATATCTATTTTTCTTCCTTTCATTCATTAATTCATGCTATTTATTATTTATTCTCTTACAGTTTAAGTCACTGACTTCCATTGAGCCATGACCTCAAATGCCCATCATGCCTTTGGTCAATTGAAACCTTCACATAACCCTTCTCCATAAGAAAAGAAAATAGGCTAGGTTACCAGCTTTAGCTGTACCTATGTTACCTGTAGCATTTTCTGCATGTAAAAAACAGTACAGGTCCATTTTTGTACATGTTGGTCATATTATATCACAAGTGCAAGCAATTTTACCACAAGTACACACACCCCATTCTGTTTCTAACCTAGATATTACCTGGCAAGACAATATATTGTTGCCAATATCCCAGGATCTAGCAGGTACATGGAGTGTTCTGACACACTGAAGGTACTTCTAAAAACACAAAATTAAAAATTTCAAGGAACATAACAAGGAAACCAAGTTATTTTACTAATATAGTACTTATACTTTTACAGGATTTTAAACATCTACTTAGATTTTATTTGCAACCATCTGTTTCTTCTGAAGGTTTGAAGAAATAATTGGCTTTAGCAAAAGAATATTAAAAATACTATGACCAGACTTTGTTTATATTTAATAAGAGGCTGCATTGAACAATTAAGAGATACTAAAATAACATATGGGAAAGGATGATGACCTTTTATTTGGTAACCCAAATGTTTCCTGCAGAATGTGCTTCTTTTATAATATAAATTTTACAAGCTGCTAATGAAAGGTTTTGTAAAAACATCTGTATTGTGGTTGAAAGAATTCAAATGGAAATTTAGGGAACTTCTAATGCAGCAATACCTCTTAATTTTTCAGCTGCGATTTTAATACAAATATTTTATCTCTCTGTCTCATTCACTTACATTCTTGGTGGAAAGGAGAGGGACTGTCAGCCCTTTGAGGTAGGTTAGGTCAGAACCCGACACTGTAAGGATTCAGAAATCTACTTTATTATTGTAGAATATAATCACAGAATCTTGAAAGCCTGTCCAAATTTCTTTGTGTCCCATTTTATATTAAGCAAAACCAAGGCAGAGTTATTCTGATTTTCTTTCTCACATTTCCTCCTCTCTCTGGATTGTGTAATGGACTGTGTAATCCTTGTCCAAGTCTCTGTTTCTTAAGTTCCTTAATGGCTCTTTTATACCAAGGTCAGCTCTAAATTTCTTAACAAGGAGAAGGAATACAAGATTCAGTGACAGTAATTCTATCCTCAAACAAGAATTATTCTTTAATCAGCCTACAACTTTTATCCAATCACAGAGTTTTAAGGATGGAGTAGAACAACTTGGGGGACCATCATTCTTTTAACTATTTATCACCCTTGCTGTTTCTGTTTCCATGTGTAGAAGTAAAACAAAAAATTGCATGTCTCTTATCTACCTAACTGTCCTAGGGATTCGTAGGGAACGATCAGGAAGGGGTATAAGGTGGGAAGAAAATATAACAACAACCACAAAACAAAGTAATAGAAAATGAAGAAGCTAAAGTCCAAAGCTCTGGGACTTTGGAATTCAGACAGACAAGCACCTGCCACACAACACCCCAGACTTAACAACTGTTGATAAGAAAGACCCAAAAGTCTGGATAGTGGACACTGCAGTACCTGGAGACAGCAGAATAGAAGAGAAAGAACTGGAGAAAATCACAAGATACAAATATGTAAATAGAAATAGAACAACTGTGGTAAAAGAAAGCAAAGATAGTACCAGTAGTAATAGGTTCCTTGGGTGCAATCCCAACACATCTGGAGTACCACTTGAAGACCATCAGCACTGACAAAATCATCAGTCAATTGCAAAAAGCAGCATTACTTGGAACAGCTTGTATCCTGCGATGATACCTTTAACACCATCAAACAACAACATCTGCCTATCCCAGGTCCTTGGGAAGGACTCGACAGGTGATAAAAATGCCAAATCCAGCCTAAACATCTGGCTAACTGTGTAGCCAATCATAATAATAATAATGGCTCCTTGCTGGCATCCTCCTCCTTTACACAAAAAAACCCTATGTGTCTGAAATTTGGTCCTGATTTTTCTCACTAGAGATCCATTTTTGCTGCAAATGTCATTACGTTCTATCTCAAAGTGAAATGTTTTTGAAACTTATTGGAACATTAGGATTTGAAGTCGAATAGTTAAAAACCCTGCATCAATTTCTACAATATTTAGTATGCTTCATCTTTTAATAGGGATTTAGCTTCCCTTTAATTATATGGGAGGCACACTTATATATGTATGTATGTACTCTACTCCAAAAGCAGGGCTCGGACCCCAAAAATCATATTCATTTCTTTTAATTTAATGAATAGCTCCTGATTAAAATTAGTTGCCTATAGTATAAGGCGTTCTGTTTATAAAATTAATTAACCCTCACCTGCATAGCAACCACAATGAGAGGCATAAACATTCACTTCCTCCTTTGGGTAGAAGTTGCAAAAAGGAAGGGAAAGAAATAGCATGGAGATATGGAGCAAGAGGTAAATGGGCAGGATGCAAAAGGAAGAAAAAAGGGAAAGCCCTATCTAGGCACTTGAAAGCAAATTAAAATGTACCAGGCAAATTTAATCTAAATGAAGGGTGGGCTTCAACAGCACCCAGGCCCGCTGTCTCCCCTTTGGCCTTTCAGCAGCTTCTTCTCCTCCCTTCATTGTAGTAGATGAGCCACATTCCATTCATATGGTGTTATTTGGGGAAATAATATCAAGTAAATACATTTTTGCTATATTTATATAAAATATTATATGTATGTATGTGTGTATATATATTTGTTTAACTTATTTGCTTCCATAAGCATTTAATGTGTTTTATCGGCAGAGGTGCAATGTTTGGAGCAACATATAAGCCCAATTAATAAAATAAATACAATTCTTATTTCAGCTGCTTTCATTTCTTTGTCCATTCGCTTTTTGGAGCATAGCCCACGGGATGCCATACAAAGGCCAAGTAGTGCTGTTGGCTGAAGAAGGACCACCTCCTTGATTTTCAGGGTTACAGTTAGGATAACACAATCTCAGGCTGTATATTGATGAAGATTCTCAGTCATCCAGGTGGAATTATCTGGAGGTTGAGTCATGGCAACTGGACTTCTTTTCTTTTGGTTTGATACATTTCGCTGCTTGATAGAAGAAGAAGCTGCTTGGACAAGCAGCGAAATGTATCAAGCCAAAAGAAAGGAAGTCCAGTTGCCATGACTCAACCTCCAGACAATCTCAGGCTATTTTTAAGCTTCCTTCAGTCTAAGGAAGGTGTCAAGTGAAATTGGTCTGGGATCTGGAAATGAAATAAATATATATGATATTTCCTTACAGGCCATGGTTTCAGTTCTGTACTGGTTGTAATTTATTTATTTATTATTTAATTTTTTATTTATTTATTTATTTATTTATTAAATTTATATGCTGTCCTCTCCCCCGGAGAGTGACTCTGGGCAGCCCACAGTTAAAATCCAAAACAGTAAAAACAATAAAAATATAAATATCCATATTAAAATTAGCTAAAAATAATTCTATATAAGAAGACTATATACAATTCAAGATGACTGGGCGGGGGGGAGCAGTATTGATTATCCACCAGCCAATTCCAACAATGCAAGCCCCCATCGGGCCCCCATCCCATTTTCCGGAAGGCCACGAGAGTGTAAACCAGCATCCTCAGCTCACAGACATGTTTGGACTACACTGCCCGCCCTGGACAGCCAGAAACCAACTGTTTCATATTGAATGATAATGAAAGCTATAGTTTAATACATGGAACGTGCTAAGTGGAAAAAGGCTGATCTGTGAATATTTTTGTTACAGTCCTCCTCCACTCCTAATGTCCAAACACTCTTGTAAAACAATTCGGGTCTTTCAGCATCCTTGATTTAGTGCCTTTAATCCTTTTCCATTCTGGAAATTCCCACATATGGGAGCATTAGCTCAGATATAAAACAGTTCCCAAGAAGCTTTGCTGAACTCCAAGCCATGCAGTGGGTGAAAAACAAAGACAAACAGCTAACCTGTAATTCATCCAAAAATGAGATCCCATCCTCTTGAATACATTTCACAACACCAAAGCTTTTGAATTACATAAAGGCTCTGCACGCGTACGGGCAAAAACAAAATAGCATCTGCAAAAAAGACACATTGTACCCTGAGAGTGGAATAAAAGAGCGAAGAACCTAACAAACAAAAGAAGGAGCTACCTCCCCCCCCCCCCGCCAAACAGAACACGCAATACGTTGGGCATTTGATTACACTTTCTTTCACTTTTTAATATGTGAATAAAGAAGGACATCTTAATGAGGCAGGCCACAGAAAGTTCAGTCATACCATGTGGATTACAGAATGTGGATATATTAGTTTTACTAGCATACATGCACTGCACTCCTTATGGAGCTTTACATGGAAATGATGAACTATAATACTGTTGGCCAAAGCAGTCAGCTTGAGCAATTTTATATAACAGGGGCAGGCTATTTAATGGGATCTAAAAGTTGATGAACTATATCCCTTATCATGCTTCCAAGGATTAAGCAACATAATTTAGCCTGATCTAAATTTACATCCAATTTGTGTTGCTTTTAAGTGTGGGCTGTCTGTGTGGTTTTATGCTTTCCCTCTTTTTGCAGATTTTTGGTTTTGTATGCCGCCCAGAGTCCACTGGAGTTGGGTGGTTATAATAAATTTGAATAAATACATAAAGAATTGATCTAACTTTGTTGTGTTTCACATGTGAGTGTGGCCTTCATCTGTCATTGTTATTGGAAGCCCTGCAAACTTCTCTTATTGGGAAGTGATTTATTTTAAAAAATTACTCAGTTTTAATATTTTAGTAGCAGTATTCTGATCTGTTTTTAAATTGTCCAGACTTGCCTAGCGGAGTGCGCTTTATGATGAGGTGATCTCTGCTAGGGAGGAACCCTTCTGGGTGCAGGGGGTTGAACTTGATGACCTCTTAGATCCCTTCCAACTCTGCAAAAAAGTGCATTATATATTGAAAATAACCAAATAAATTATCTTAACAGAGCCAGGTAAAAAGATAGCTAAGAACAAGCCTTTAAATCCTGCTAAGGATGTTAGCCTGAAAAGCAGTGTAACTAAATTAAACAAGGTGTGACTGCATCTTCAAATTGTGTCTTCTGCATCATCGCAGGGTGGTCAGGAGATGAGGAGGCAGAGCTGGCGTGCACACCTCCATGTCTCCTCCAGGCATACAGTTCTCAATGCCTGAGAAGAGCTGCTCTGATATTTAGTTGTCTCTGTGCAAGGTCATGCCATAGCTAATGGTCCCATCACAGAGAGTCTGACTTTCAGTCTTACCTAGAGTTGCTTGAATAGGTGGTATACAAGAAATAGTAAATAAATAGATTTAACTAACTAACTAATCCAGTTCTACTTTCTAGACTTCTGTCTGTTTCTTAAGCCCAATTTCTCAGTGATAATAACAAGAAATGAAAGATAAGACAGAGGACCATGTTACTTTATGAAAAGCAGAAAAGAAGTTAATGGGGTGAGGGGAGTTGCACAAAAGAAGGGCAAACTCTTGATTCATTCTTTCTCTTTATTAAAGAGATTGAATAAACAGGATACAGTGTGAACAGATGTTCATACAACATATTAGATAAATTAAAAAGAAAGTTTTAAAAGTTTAAATACAGGTGTTTTCAGCTTCCCTTGGCTTTGGATAAAAGACACTGTAAGAAATGAGTTTTCTGCCTCTTTCAAGAAGAAAATGAGCTTTCATCTCAAGAATCACCCTATCTCTCCCCCTCTCTAAGTAAACTGGATACATAGTATATAATATGAATCTAGCATTTTTGAATAGTTTTATCATTTTTAAATCTTCCATTATTAATTGCCTGGTTTTCTTGGCTAGTTTCACAAGAATGAAAGGGAACAGTGCCAACACTCGAATGTAAAAGTGGATGGAAGGAATGCTGCCTGAGTTACAATACTGAATAATGCCTCCTCATGAGTCAAGGCATATCACTCTTGCCCAGTCAAGCTATTTTGGTACTTGAGGGGGGGGGGGGAAGTCACAACTTCTCTCCAACAGCAAATACAGTATAAAACAACTTTGATTTTTCTGCCAACCCAAAAAGTAGAGCCTGAGGCCATGAATGTTTGCTAATGAACAGGGAAAAAATGTCTCTGTAATCTTGTTAAGGAAAATATTCTGTTATCATCGCCATTTCTTCATGTCCCTGTTCAGACTCTCCACATAAAATGGCAACATCTTGCAGTGGGAATGGGATTTCCTCAATATATTTCATATAATGCATATTTTGTTGCTGAGACTTTTACTTTAATAACCCTGGATTTAGAAGCATGGATCCATGCTTCTTACACTGCAGTTTAAATCTTTTGCAGTAATCAAACCAAAATGAGCTATTGTCTTCTTGAAAGCTTAACTCTATTTTCTCTGCATGGTCTTAAAATTGACATTGCCAGTGATTCACCCAGTTTGCTTGGATGATGGAAAGTACAGCTGATGTGTTTTACAACATTGAGATGCTGTCTAAACAAATTCGTCCCCATTCCTACTCACAGAGTCAAATGACACTTGTAAGCATTACCCAATCTCTGCATTCCCTCATCTATCAACAGATATTCAAAGTTACTTAAGCCGGAAAAACAACATGCACACACACATTTACTCACACACCACAAATTTATATACGTATATGGGCATGGCTATTTCAGCTTCAATATTATTTTATTTAAAATTTCTTGAAGCAAAAGCTTGGAAGGAGATGATATATAGGTTTCTCTGAAAAGTGAGCTGTTGAGGACAGGTGGGAGAAAGTAATTTAAATCTCTTCATTTCCCCCCTATCATTTTTAGTACTTTCTGCACTTTCTGCGCATTGGGTTTCAGCTCTAATGAATTCCATCCAGTTTGGCCTTTGGCTGGATGTGTGGGTTAAAGTCCAATGCATCTGGAGGACACCAAATTGGGCAAGGCTGTTATAAAATATTATTCACACGAACCTGTTAAATTTTGAATATATTGTTAATCTAGAAGGATTAGGGTCTAGGTACTAAATAAATAGAATACAGCTATGTTTATTCCTTTTCATTAGAAAATATAGCAATGAGATATAACAAAGAAGTAATATTTGATTACTACTCACGTTACATTTTACAAAGATACATTGTAATATCACAACTATGTTGACATGCTAGACTATGCACACCTGCATGTTCATTCTGTTAACACTGAACAAAAAGTGTATATAAATTTTTGGGGGTGGAGGGATAAATCTAGCCTTGTTACATTTGTGATCTATAATCTGTTCTCCATATTTGTAAGTTGCAATTCGTGTTTGGAGAGTTCACACTGTGTGAAGTGAGAACAGAGTGAGGTTAATATTTAACCATGTGAAATCAGATTCTGACATTAAAGTCTTACCTTGAATAAAAATAAAGTCTTCCTGCTTAGATTCTTTGGCAGAAGAAAAAATGACACCACCAACTCTAGTAATTCAGATGTTGAGTGAAGTGAAAGCAAATGCTTTCCACAGTTTGCCATTCTTCAGTAACACTCCAAAAGTTCAGATGACTCTGTTTAACACATTAGTGCTATAAACCATTTACAAATACCTACAGCAAGAATGAATTTAGTTCCTATTTGGCATCCACATTTGCATCATTGAACAAATATACCCCGCAGCCGGAGAACGCTGTGTCTTTTCAACTGATCAAACAAAAGGTACTAGAGTCAGGAGAGGTTTTTCTGCAGTTCGTTTTTCTGAAACTTCCAGAAAAACTAACTTCAATGATTCTGCAAGAATTACAATATAATATAGACAAGCAAAGTAACTGAGCAAAATTCAAAATCTCAGGCATGTTTAATAAAGAAATAATGGTAGCAATAATAATAACTACAAGGATTTTAGGCTCTTGTGGTGGGAGTGTTGCATGCTGCAATGATGCTGAGGGCTATGCAGGCCATAACCTTGTTACCAGAAGCTTCAAGCAAGCCAGACAGGCCTCAATTGAAAACCAGGCTAAATACCTCCAAAACTCAATAATGGTGAACACCAAAAATTATATTTCCATATTGAACCAATTGTAACTTGTGTCAGCAAGAACTGCCCCACATGCTTTGGCTCCTGAGAATGAGTGACAAGTAAGTTACAGGGTTCAGTCCTGTCTGCTAGGCCACAGGGCTTAGGACTGTAGTTCAAGTGGATGGCCCCAAAATGAAAAAAAATGGGCAAAACTGGAAATGAATTGCTTGTGGAAAGTTATTATCCATCTAAACCAATTTTAAAAAAATCCAAAATTGAATATTTGAAATGTGGAAACAGAGATTTCCAAATTCAAATATTATTGAACAAGAAATCATGGACCAATGTCATGTTATCTTTAAAAGCCAGTTCTTCTCAGATATAGAACTGGAAGCAATTGAGCAGATAGCAAATTAGATGTGGAATCTAATGAACCCCAAATTGTGGCAAATTTAATATCTGAAAATACAATAGAAAATGCAGTTGAACAAAATTTAAAAGATCACCTTGGCCAAGAAGAAGGAGAATAACAACAACAAAACCAAAAAGCAAAAATGAAGTAGTTAGAAAGATTACACCTGATTATCAGAAGGAATTGGCGGGAAAAATTAAAATACAAAATATAGAATTAATAAGATTACCATACTTAAAGCAAATTAAAAGAAAAGAATTGGCTTTCCATTTTGCCTGATGTTAACATGGCAATCCATGTTTGCCAACAGCAAATGTCATGAAGGTAAATAAACTTATGCACTCTACTGTTTTTGTTGCAACAGTAGAATTGGGAATTGAAATAATGAAACCAAAGACATTTGCATAAATAAATAAATAAATAAATAAATAAATAAATAGGGAAATTTGACTTGAACAACAAGTAAAAAGCAAAGCAAAACAAAACAAAATTTCAGGTAGATTTAAGTAACTTGAAGAATCTGAAACAAGACAATTTAAAAATGAAAAACTCAAACATTGTTTTAAAAAACCTTATAATATTAGACCTAAGGCCATTATAAAGTGGTTTTGGAAGATTTGGCAAGAATCTGTTATAAAAAGTTAACAAATCCTAGTAAGGCTCATAGCTCCAACATGACTTGTGCTCTTGGGCATTTACAACTGCATGAATTTTCTCTGAACGGTTGTGTATGCTGTGGGCTTTAATAGTGTGACTGCAATTTGTATTATGTTTAAGAAACTCATAGTTCACCAGTCTCTGCAATGCTGCCTTTTGATGCAAGTGAATTCTGCAGTCTTTCCCTCTATGGTTAGGGTTAGGGTTATGGTTCTGGTGTTTTTTTTTCAGAATGGCACTTTGAAATCTCTAATTGAGTGTCCTGGGAAGTTAAAACGCTGTGATATTACTTTGTCCTTTTTTTGAGTCCCAATTCTTTTGCACAACATCTGGCCTGTTTGTCCTATGTAGAATCCAAAGGGGCATTGCTGGCAGATTAAGGCATATACCACATTAGAGGAAGAGCATGTGAAGGTGCCTCTAATCTTGTATGTGAAGCCTGTGACTGTGCTATTGGGGCAAATGTGGGGGCAAAGTAAACAGATTCTGGTTCCCATGTTACCATCTTTGGTCTGTGGTCCTTGTTGCTTGTGAGAATCTGTTTCAGATTGGGTGATTGAATATAGAAGCATGGGTCTGCCTTCCAGTGCCTGGGGAAGTGCAGTGTCATTGTCCAGTATGGGTTGTAGCTTATTAATAATGCATCTGAACAGCTTGAGCTGTAGGTGACAACCAGTGTTGCTCTGTTTTTGTGGTCTGTCTCCTAATTGCCTGGGAATTGATCCGTTTGTATTGATTTGTCTATTGATTTCATTGGTATAATCTTGCCATTTGCTGATTATATCTGAGCACATAGTTGGCAATCCCCTTTTTGAGTATCATTGTCACTCCATTCCTTTTACTGGTCTCATGCCATTTAGTAATCATTTCAGTCCACTTATTTCTGCAACATTAAACTATATGTGCTTTAAAATGTGCTTTGACAGTTTCAAGTTTTCCTTAATTCATGCTCCTCACATTCTATGCTCCACTTGCATGTAGCCTTAGGAATTCCACTTTCAACACTGGCACCTTCCATGACCAAGGTTCCTTGTAGTTTTGGTTTGGCCACATAATCTCCTCCAGATTACCATGAAAATTGGACATGCTGCTCAGGAACTAAAGTCCTGCCTCCTGACCTGAAGATCTCATCATATGGGACCCAAACTTACTTGTTTAAAAAATGTTTCAGGCATGTCCATACAGTTTCTTGGCAAAATATAGAAATTATTTGCCATTTCTTTTTATGTGTTGTTGCTGTCACCATCTTGGATACTTAAGACATGTCCAAATATTCAAGATGATGACAGCAGCAGGAACAAACCAATTTTATTTCCCAGCATGAGAAAATTGCTTATTGTACATTGTATGGAAAGTTATGTACTTACTTTTATGGATGGAACATCATATCTGTCATCTTTCACTTTGAATATGGCTGTAGAGCAGGGCCCACAAGGGAGTCAACAGGCACAACTGGGGTGATCAAAGCCCTGTTCCTTTTTACATGCATGTGATGCATGCAACACACAAGAGGCAGGGCTTCAGTTGTCTGGATATCCCTGTCATATTGATACAGTTGCTTCCCCCACATAGACACCCAGATGTCTCTATGTATGCTGCAGCTAGGCAACCAAAATGACACATATTGGTAAATGAACTAATCTGTATTACAAACTTTCCTACATGCAAAAGCAGGACTCAGTGATATAGGAAAATGGAGGCAGATCATCACTTTAGTGACAATTCTGGGAGTTGAAGTCCACTCATCTTAAATTGGCCAAGTTTGGACAACACTGATCTATGATGTGTGTGGGGCATGATAAATAACAATATAAAACAAGTAAAAAAAAAATGTAAATGTTTTTTCCTTTGTTTGAGGGTCCTCAGAAAAATATGAGGTTTTGCCTTTGGGAGTGGGGAGGAAATAGGACTGTAGCAGAGGAAGAAAAGATTACATTCAGTGCCTGCACAATTCCCTTTAATTTTCACTCCCTGGTATATAATTTGCCATATGTAATTTGCATTTTAAGATTAACATGTATATTAACCACTTCTACTTTGTCCCTAAGCTTTTACATTTTAGTTCACACATCAAATATATTTAGGCTGAAACAAAGTCTAGAACACATTTATATTAGAGAGGATGGACACTGAAACTATATGGAAGCAGAATGAAATTCAGGCAAGAAAATTAATGCCATCTGGAACACAAAATACAAGCTTTTTTTTTTTTTAGTTCTTCACCTGCTTTTCCCATCCCTTCCTAAATCATCTAAATGTGAATCAGCAATTAAGAGAAGATGCTGCATTTAAATAGGTTTAAAGTAGCACTCCCCAAAGTATTATTTAAAATGAATTTAGAGAAAGTATAGTATCTTTGACATGCCTCTGGGAAAAAAATCGTTGGCAAACTAAAAAAAAATATTACGAGCTTCTTAAACAAGTGCTAAAAGCAGTGAATTAGGAAAATAGGCAATACATGATATAAAAGTTGGCTATTTGATGAACACAGTATGAATGTGTGGATCATAAGTAGCATAGAGAATAATGATCCAAAAATTACATCGTTTATTTATTTGAAATCCTATAATGAGAAAATGCTTACTTGGCTTTTGAACATTATTTATGTTTTTTAAATTTGTTTACATAGATCCTCTTAGCAATATAGGAAAGAAAAATGGGAATTTTAGCAGAGTTCATACAAGCCATTGAATCATTTAGCCCAAAGGCCAGAATTCTTTTAACGGTACTGGAAACAGTAATGTAGTTTCATCTTAAAAGTTTCTTGTGATTTTGCCATAACAAATCCCAATCCAACCTGAACAATGACTGCAAAGAGACCCAAGAATTAACACTGTCCTTGAACAACGAGATAATGTCATGAGATTAAGGGACAAAAAGATCCAAATCAGAGCAAACAACAGTTACAAAAGTCCCATGTTGCCGTTAAAAAATACAAAGGTACTTTCTGCAATCTAATCTCCCCAGCAGTCAGCACATTTAAACTTATTTGAATATAAGTGTTCAGACTATGCATTATGTTGAGTTGCCTTAGTAGAAATATAATCTTGCTTGATTATTATGCACAAGTCAGCCTTTTCATACGTGTATCACTTGTTCATCATCTACCATAGAGAATTATTGTATGTCAACCAAAGTCACGTTTTGTGAGATGGGCGGCCATATAAATATGATTGATAAATAAATAAAAATAAATGACTATAAATAAATTTTTACTATAACAAACTAACTGAAAAACAAAGCATCATTATCTTTATCTAGCCAACACTGACTATTGCAAAAAAGCTTAGCAGGATTATACTTCGAAGAAAAGACCACCAAGATTTTCCAGCACTGTACACTAGACAGGAAATTATTTTTTTTTTTAAAAAAACCTCATCCTGGAAGAAGACAATATCAAAATAAAAAAACTACATGATCATGTCCAAGAGTCAAGCTGAAGGCAGACTTCACCTTTTCAAGTATATTTACCCCATTATTTCATGGCTTTTTAATCTGATATCCCAGTTATGGCATCTAGGAAGTATTTTCTTCCAAAATTTACCCATAAAATGCTCCTATGACCGTAATAAAGTTTTGATTTGATTTGATTTGTGTTCCTTTGAGCGGTATAAGGTGGACTGTATGATAATTATTTTAGTGAACTGTCCACAGAGGGGGTTCAAAAGGAAAGGTCTTAAAACAGTGCACTCATTGTGACTACTTCCCCCACCCATTCAGTTTATACCTAGCATATCTGACTCATTTGCCACAAACAAACTGATTTTTTTTTCACATCACCACTTAACTCACATGTGATTGGTTTCAGAGAGTATGCAAATCTTTCACTTAGGTTTATAGCAAACAAGTGTAGTGCTGCAATTCTTTTTTCAAATACTGCATTTTTAAATAAACAACTGTTGCATGAAACAAGGGATATGAACAAGGGCAGAATTTTAATACCACTGGATTGATCAGGAAGCATTTCTTTAAAATACAGAATTGATTGTACTCTTCTACTTTTATCTCAAATTTAGCTCATCTTTTAAATTTTCACTAGATTGTCCTTTAAATGTGGGATTCTGTCTTCCATATATTTAGAAAGTAGCTACTTATGCTAGAAAATATAATAAAGTGAAGGTTTACTGACACATGTTTTGTCTACTAAGTGCTAGTAATCTGAGGTGGTGGCAACATCACAACCTGGACATTCTTAAGCAAGATCATATGGACCGCAAAGGTTATTGACCTGTTGGAAACTGCTGGCAGCAGATTGAGTGAGTCACAATAAAAAAATAATCTCAAAAAAGCTTATGGCATCTTAAAAACGAATATATTCGTTACGGTATAAGCTTCAGTGGATTACTGTATCAAGTACATTAATAGTTAATTATGTATGTATTTGGTTTTTATTGTGATTGTGTTTTTATCCTATTTTACTGTATTTTAATTAATATTTATTTTTTGTTTTTATTGTAAACTGCCCAGAGTCACTTCCTAGAGAGATGGGCAGTAACCAAATTTGAAATATAAATAAATAAACAAACAAACAAATAAATAAAATATCCTGAGTTGACAAGTAATATTCAATTCTAATAAAATTACAACAAGGCTATTCATAACATCTGTTATGTGTTATAACAAGTAATATCTGAATTCTAAAGTAATATCAGAAGGCAAGAAAGACAATCTAGTTTTTACAGTATACAGTGGTACCTCGGGTTATGAACGCCTCTACTAACGAACATTTTGGGTTACGACCAGCTTCGGCAGGAAAAATTTACCTCGGGTTACAAACTCGCCTCGACTTACGAACTGGATCCGCGGCCATTTTCCCTGCTGCCACGTGGTCGCGGCTTCCTGTGGGTGAGGTCACGGTAGCAAGGAGACGTTCGGTGAGGCTTGTGGTGTGTTTTGTGGTGTTTTGCGAAGGTTTTTGGTGTGTGTGTTAGCATGGCTCCAAAGAAAATGCAGAGCAGGCTTGGCAGGAGTAAGGCTCTGAAGAGAAAATTGCCTCGGGTTGCGACCAAACTCGGGCAGAGGGTGGAACGGATTAACCGGATTTACATTGAACCCTATGGGGAAATTTGCCTCGGGTTGCGACCAAATTCGGAGGGCGGAACAGATTAACCGGATTTACATTGAACCTTATGGGAAACTTTACCTCGACTTGAGACCAACTCGAGTTGCAACCAGAGTCACGGAACGGATTAAGTTCGTATCCCGAGGTACCACTGTATTTTTCAAGAGCAAGCCCAACATGCTTGCTCACACAGTTTACTGGTCAGAATGATTAACCTATAATTGAGAATTATGGTTAACCATTCAAGAAGCCTAAAAATTTCACCAATTCCATTTATCTATTTAAAAATCAGCAGAGCATCCAGAAAGATGGAATTAGGCCTACAAGCCAGATGTAGGCATTTTCCATCTCTGCTTTATGTACTGATGTGACACGAGTGAAGCTGAAACAAACAGGCTCTGCGAATTGGCACGTTGCTCTTTCAGAGTTAGCCAGGATAAATCAGAAATTTTGGTTTATTGTTATGAAACAACAACTCCTATAATTAAGGTACAGCACATCAAAATGCTTTATAGCTCATTGTTCTGAACTATTATTCTGTTTGTGGCTACTTTTTTTTGCTTAGTTCCTTTGAGGCTCTTGAAAAGCCTGAGAAATCTATATTACATTTCCCTAGATTTTTCCTTTGCATTGTACTTTACAATGTTCCATCATCTTACCAATTTGCAGTGTGCATGCTTTTCATGAATATGCATTGTTGGAAAAGATAGGAATGTTCTTATCACATTAATGGCTTGGCAATAGTATAAATGAAATGAATACTAATAAAGTCAAAAATAACCTTGATACAGAAGATAGTTTAATGTTGGATGGATTGTTCATATTTAAATAGCATTTGTGACATTGTGGCCCCATCCTTAATTTTAGTGTTTGAATAGCACATGAACATTCAGGTGAAGATAATATCAATAGCTTTGAAAAGAATACAGTGAATCTCTTATCTGTTATAATTTCAGGTGTATAATATAAGAACCAGCTTTAAGACAATTGTCCTGTGAATTAATTTCATTACCTGTCAGTGCTCCTTTTAATATATTAATGACAAAACTCAACTTGAACTCTTTGAATTCTTAAAGAGAAAATGAAGGTCTGTTAAAACATTCAATACATGGACATGGTAGCATTTCTGATAAATTAAGGTTGGGGAAATTAGTTTTTAAATTAGTGGAGTCTTTGATGCTCTCTGAGATTGGTTGTTTGCTTACAGGCATTTCATTACCTGACTAGGTAATATCATCAGTCCTAGTGAGTGTGGAGTTTGCTGTCCTACATAGTGGCTGTTAGCTCTCCAAAACATTTTAAGTAAACCAAAAGACCCAGTAGCCCAAGAAGGAGAAACAGGATTCATCTACAACATGCAATATATGGACCATAACAGCTACTATGTAGGACAGAAGGCAGAAGAGTAGCAGAGTGCATCCATGAACACCAACTAGTAGTCAGAAGACACGATTAAAACTCCTTAATCTCACATGGATAGACTCAACCATAGTTTCAACTGGCAAACTGTGAGTATCCTAGACCAAGCTAAATCCAAAAATGCTAGGGAATTCTAGGGAATCCAAAAATAAAAAGACCAGAACACATCCTCTCCAGCAACTAACACCCAGATAAGCAGGGATTAACACCAGACAATCAAGCAGAAAACAATACCCTAATCAAGGAACTACCAAGGAGAAAACCATACCCTCACCAATACTGGTAGGGCAAACTACTGTATATAAACAGGGAGCAAACCCCAAGCTCAGCAGCACTGATGATGTTACCTAGTTGGGTAATGGAACATCTGCAAGCAAACAACCAAGCTCAGAGAGTACCAAGGATTCCACAGTTCAACCCAGAACTACATACAGTCTCTTCTAAATTAGTCTCATTTTACACATACTTATTATTACTTGTGACAACTTATTAACTCTACCACTGCTCTATTATTGTATGGATTTCTATAATTAGAAAAGTAAAACGAGTTTTGTGATTTCTTTGTTAGCCAACTCATTACATAAATGTAACAACAGCCATTCTTGGCTATATGAGCTATATGAGTATATCCCCAGTATCCTGTGGTTCTAATAGGAGGTAACCATTTGGGTTTTCAAACATTTAAAGTTACAGGTTGTTACATGATCACAATCAACATCTATAGCGTCCTTCCTCCAGAAGAAAAGAAACCAAGCAAGATAGTAAGCAGAGAATCAGGCTGCTTAATGTGCTGATAAACTAACACCTTTTTGATGAAAGATGCATGACATTAAGATCATGCTTAATAGGATTATTAGTTATCATAGATAATAGATTAATTTATTTTTGCTGGGGAAAGGGTGGGTACAATCTTCTGATAAACAAGCAAGAGATGCTAGACTCAATTCCAGTATCTCTTGTGAAAAGACTGTGAAGTATACAAATTAGGAAGAAACTATTGAGACCATGGTAAGAGGGCAAGACCCACATTCCACTAGATATTGTCAACACATACTTACTTTGTTTATATTGCTCACTATTGCTTTAACATTGCTTTAAATTAGAATGATTTTTGCCTTGAAATGGATAATGAAGTGTCATGTAAATGTTTTAATGAATTTAAAAATGTCCTCAGTATAAGGAAGTTCCATCAGAAACATCCATAATATTTATCATGTGGAAGTACTGTATAGGAAATAGGCTACTACCCATCAGTTAATAATATATTATTATATAGATGGTGAATCTGATATTTGGAGTTTTCAAACCTGAACATGCTTACTCAGGAATAAATTCCATTGATCTGAGTAGATACTGTCCTATACAAAAGAAGATTTGCTTTTCTTAAGCTTTTTGTTCTTCCAGCAATTTGTAAATATATCAGCCATGGTAAATTTAACTCTTCGCTAGATAATTCTTGCTGTGTCTTTATACTGCTTCTGGAGTCTGGATGCACTGTATTTGCACTTCTGGATATGGACATATCCATATCTATAATTTCACTTGTTGCAGTAATTATCTCCAGAATAAAAAGCATTTTTGGTTGAGGTAGAGGTAAGGTTGCTGGCTTTATTATTATTTTTGTAGTGTTCTTGTTTTTATCGAGTTTTGTTTTATAATATGTCCTTTTAAATTCTTAACTTCTTTTGTATCCTTATACCATAAATATCTGTGAAGTCCATTAGCTAGGCCATCCCCTTCTATTATTGACATTCTGCTATTTGAAGATTTTACCCATTCTGTTCTCCATGACAAACAACTTGCACAGGAATATAATTTAAAATTCAGAAGAGCTCTATCTTTTTGAATCTTGCACTCTTGAGTTTTTTTTTTCCATTCCAGATAAATCTATTGCCTGTTCTTTGCCAATATTGCAAGGTAATACATTCATTTCAATGGTTGCAATTAATCCTAACCAGAGAGCTTTAATTTTTTCCCCACCTTTCAAGACCTTTTAAAATTTCTTTTCATAACTTGATGGAGGATCTTTAAGACAAATGATATAATCTGAAACACACAGAATCAAGACTATCTACTAGGAGGTATATATACATTGCTATTAAAATATGACATGGGGATAGAACAAATAAAAAATTGTATGATAGTGCAAAGTGGATGCAAAATGTTAAAGAAAAACATTTACAATACAAGGGGAAGAATTATGGAAAAATCAATAAAATTTACCCCAAACTAAAATTTAAGAGAAAATTAGTACAAAGTATTTTACAGAGAGTATATAACTCCATCAATAATTGCAAAAATAGATAAATCATATAATAAAAATGCTAAAATTGTTGTGATTACAGAAGGAACATTTTATCATATGTGGTGGTCATAAAAAAACTCAAAAGTACTGGAAAGAAGTATACAGTATTATTAAAAACATTTTAAAAACAACATTTGAATTGAAACCTCAGGTTTTTTTGAACTAAGAATTGTTCCAGAACACATAAATAAAAAATCTATACACTGATGGATGCAAGAACAAATCTATCTCAACACTGTCATGACCTAGGCTCAGGACTCAGAATCTGAATCTGACCCTGAAGAAGCTGCTCCAGCTGAGCCTGTGGAATGTCAGCCTCAGGGGAGACAAAGCCAGGAATCACATGAGGCTGATCAAACAAAGGCATCACCTGAGCAGCTGGAGAAGTCAGATGTGGATGACGTAAGGACTCCCAGCCCCCACACCCGACAAGAAGAGAGCAGAGCAGCAAAGGTCTATTAGGCTTCTTGCCAAGCAAGTGAGTAAATCTCCTGATTAATGACAGCTGGCTGCAGCCTTATTTAAGAAACAGCTCTGACCTATGCTTTCTTTGCTAGGAATAATATGTGATCTCTGGCTCTTGCATAATGTTCCTGCAAATTCCATTTGTATTTGAAACCTTGGACCTCTGGACTGGATGAGAACCCTGATCTGGTTCTTGGAATCCTGGATTTGGACTACGCTTCTGTGTGTCTCTATTTAGAAAGCAAACTCTTTAGACACTTAGAGTGTCAATTTTTAAGGGAAAAACAATTGATGTAAGGACTGTAATCAGAGCTAATTTCAATGCTTATAAACATGTTGATTGCAATTATCAGTTGGGATACAATGGGAAGGAACTTGAAATTAAGTAGTTTTCCCCTTAAAATAATGATAAACAGTGGTGATATTAATAACAGAGTTGTATAAAATTATTTTGTGTGTGTGCACCTTTGAGTTATTGTTGACTCCTGGCAACTGCTCCTTTTGATACTTTAACCTTATAAATGTAATCTGTGTGTGCATTGTTCCTTCAAGTCAGTGTTGACTCCTGGGGACTACCTGGATTAGTCCCTGCAGTTTTCTTGGCAAGATTTTCAGAAGTGGTTTGCCATTGCCTGCTTTCTAGGGCTGAGAGAGAGGGACTGGCCCAAGGTCACCCAGCTGGCTTTGTACCTAAGGCAAGACTAGAACTCATTCTCCTACTTTCTAACCTGGTGCCTTAACCACTACACCAAACTGGCTTTCTTATAGAGTTATAGCAATTTTTAAAAAAAATTAGTTCTATACAATCAATTAATCAAATACTATACTTCAAATTTTGTGACAATTGTGACTTCTCTGTTTATTTACTGATATTTTACTCTTTTAACCACTAAAAAAAGATAAACTTATCTGGCAAGAATACATTCAACAAACAATGACTAAAGAATATGAGCAGGACTTGCGTATTACGTGGTGGGAATATATTTTTGAAAGATATTTTGTGTGGCAATTTTAATACAGTATTTACAAAGAGTGGGAAGTGTTACAAACATCTGTGAATGTTTCACAATAGTGGAGAATGAAGACTAATATATTTTAAGGTAACTGTGTGCTGGTATCAGTGTAGATGTGTCATGTCTTGGATCTAAACACAATTCAGGCAATACTGCAGAAAAGAATACTGCAGAACTAAAAGTCACTCATTAGAACAGCAGAGCCAGTTATTAAAACTCTGCTGTGTGTGAATTTCCATTTCCATCTCAGTATTTAATATTCTAGTTTTCAAAGCACTTCGGCAGCAATTATGATTCTGAGCATAAGTAAAAAAAATGAGGCTGGTTCTATGGAATCAAGTTTACTGCTTAGGCATATCTGGGGGGTGGTAAAGGAGAGACACGAGTGCTTCCATGCCTCCATAGTAATAAGCATTACTTAATCTAATCTAGGCAATTACGTCTGAAACCCTTGCCATCTTTCTCCAGCTAAGGCCTCTCTTTTGGTATCCTTTTTATCTTTGAGAGCTGCAGCAATAATGATGCAACACAGAAATGGGTTGTATTGCATCATAAAAATGGGTGGAACTGTGATCTGTTCTCTGCCATTTTCTTCTACTTATTGGGAGTGGCTTAAGTAACATGTTAGTATTCCAAGCCTATTTTAAGGCTTACAATGTTAAGATAAACTTTAAATGGCAGAAAATTACACCATTGATTCTCAGCATTTTGCTACCAATTTTGGCAATGTGATTGGAGGAGGCTCTGGTAAAAAGTGAGAGCCTCCAAAGGTGGCTTGAGAGGAGAGAATGCAAATTGCTTGCCTGTTATACACACTTACCTGAGTCAAGCCCCATAGCTTTCAATAGGGTTTATTGACTTCTGCACAGCAAGGACAGAATTACACTATAACAAGCAAACAAAATGGGCCATCGATTGGTTCTTTGCATGAATGGGAAATGTGCTTTTTTCCCCAAAACTTCCTGCACTGATTTCAGTGAAGGGGGCACATATTGCCTCTTCCTAATGCTGTAGATTTCCTACAAATTTCTGCTGAAATTAATCAATGGAAGAACAAAGCTGAAGGTATACAGCTCAAAAAGCCTTTCAGTGACATTTAGCATGCTTTGTCTTCACATAGCACTCTAGTTCCTCTGTAAATGTCATCCCATTCTGTCAGTTACCCTTCTTTGTTTCTGCTTTTTCCCCATGTCCATTAATTGGCAAATGAAGGTCCATTTTAAGAAATCTCTGGATCCCGGCCACAGATGCAGTTTTGACTGTCCCAGAGGGAACAGCTGGACTTCCAGCTGTTTCCAGAGTGAATCACTTGGAGTTCCTCTTTGGGGCCTTGAAATGGATTGGATGGTTTCTTATATTCTTAATATTTTGGGAAGCTGCAAACAAGATGTATACATAATGTTAGAACCCTCTCCCCAACAGAATATTGCAGCACTTGAAGTAATGACTGAATGTACGTGATATTCACGTTGACTGGATACTGAGATATTTGTACTTCTATTTGGGGCAAGAGTCATATAGAAGAAACTTGGCTGAATCCTTCTAGGTATCCTATGAACATTATCAGTTGCATCAGTTGACACATCCACAAATATATTCCTTGGGAAAGATACATGAAGATGATCTCAAATGTATCTTTTAATTTAGAACATATAATAGCAAATTTGTTTTTAAAAAGTATAACATCATAGCATGCTTTTTAGGTTTTGTATTTCTGCTATCGGGTATACTTGAAAGATAACCCATATGTCTTGAAACAGATCTGCTGAATGCTTTTCTATCAGTGTGGACAAGTTTCCCTCAATTTACTGATAAACCATGGATCCTGGCAGGGTTTGCAGTGTGGGAGAGCAGAATGAGTCATTACTGTTGGCTGCTTGTTCATTTTCACCTCTCTATATAATGAGACTAGAATTTTGACAAGATCTCTAGCCATATCACCTGGAAACCACCCAAGAATGTTCACAAATCCATCCAGTTCCATAAGCCTTCAGGGGTTGGTCATCTACTCTTGCAGGGTTCAGTGTGGTATACCAGTGCATGTAGCCTTATTTGTACTGGGAGAAGAAAAGCAGCAGTAACATTCCTTCTAAAGCTAAAGACATTGTCAAGTTGAGTTTGACTCCCTGTAATTACATGGATACTTCCACACAGTTTTCTTAATAATAGTATGGACGTGGCTTACCATTTTCTTCTCCAGAGTTTATTTTGACTTGTCAAATCTAGCTTACGGCTCTGGAAATACTAACCACCCTGAGTGACCATGCTTAATTTCAAAATCCAGAGAAAGCCTGCCTGTGCTGCCACCTGCTAAGATGAAATTCCTTCTATAAAACTATAACAATTGGGCCTTCGCTATAAAATGGGCCTGGGACCTGGATTTTTAGTTTTTTAGTAGAAAAACACCAGAAAGTCTGTCAGAAATTCCCTGGTTCTGTAAAAAAATTATTAAAATTATATACCTTTGTAACAGTACCTCTGGCTTCAGGTCAACTACTGCAGAAGAAATTGCCTGATGCAAAAGTAATCTCTCATCCAAGGTTAGGAAAATTGCTTTATGTCTTTGAAAGCTCCTTCACCTACCTGAATTGTACACTGTGTGTGCTGTATGAATAGTGGCATTAAACATACTTTCACTTAGTACATTGTGGAGATGTTGTTGCTATGGGCTCTGTTGCTTAGAAATCCAGTTGACTACGGTTCTTCAAATGCTAAATAGGCTTCATCCATTTTTATTTAGCATGCTGTAGCTCTTCACAGTATTGTAGTTGAGAGAGAGAGTTTCTTACTCCAGCATAAATGAGATAAATTCACTTTAAAAAGGCCTTGTGGTATAAGCATTAGATCTGGAGAATGAGTCAAATCAGTTTGCAAGACAGATTCAGTGTAATGCTAAATAACAGCAAGAAGAATAACCACAGGTTAGTCATAACTGATCTCTAATGAAAAACAATATAAGTAGAAGAAGGATTGGAAGATGTTCACAAATATTGTAAAAAACAACACAAACGAAATAAGCAAAAGTTTCCATGAAAAAGCCAAAGCTAGCAAAACTCACTTCTTATGTAGAGGTAGAGAACAATACCAGCTAAAATGCTTATTTATTATAATTAAATATATAGGATGCAGAATACATTTTATCACCATGTAAATTAATATCTGAATTTTATTTCTGTTGAGTTTTTAGAGACTTTCCTATGTTTTACAACAGGAATAAGCTGAAGTTAAAGTGTTATCTACTGGCTGACCTCTGGCTAACTGGTGGTAGATCAGCAAGCATTTTGGATATCCAAAGTAGCTGTAACAAAATTATTTGGAATGAAGAAAGCTTAGGATAGATAGGACAGGGTTGTTTTCTGGTGAGATGGGCAGCTATATAAATTGTATAAATAAATAAAAATATTTTTGAGTGAAAGAAAGAATGAACTATGAATTCTTTTCACCTCTTATATTCAGAGTCAGACATTTTCATTGCAAGGGTATTTCTTTCTTTCTTTCCTTTTCCTAAGCTGGTCAAACACAAAACAGTTTCTGGGAAGCTAAAATCTGCATTTAAGAATGTAAGCAATTTTAAACAATTTCTGAGCAGGGAGAAGGCATATTAGACATCCTATGTGTAAAGCCTTCTTTGTGTGTGTGTGTGTGTGTGTCTGTATCTTTTCTGAGATAAGGCAGCCACAAAGACAGGAAAGAAAAATGTCATCTATTCCTAGTATAACTAGGCTTTTAGGCCCATACTGGACACATTTCCTGTTTTCTGTCTGCAGGATTTTGTGATATGTGACCATTTGCCAAATTCAGAGTAGCAGAAAAGTGTATTATGCTTTGAGTATAATTTGGAAGCCCATCCTGTGGTTTCCTAGCAACTACAGCACAGATTTCCTCCTCCTAAAGATAACCAAAATACTAGTTTCCTGAATGGTAGCTTAATATCTACAATGAATACACTTTTAGGCAGCATATCTCTGCTTTCAAACTCCTCTTCAAGAATGGCTATTTCTCATGCAAGGTTGAGAATTTATAGAAATTGGATTGCTTCCAGCAAACTGCCTGACTCAGCAAGAAAGCAACAGTCTATGGTAGATCTTCAATTCTTCTTTGTTCTTTTAGCCACAATATTGGCACTAGCACAAGGAGCTCTGTTCTTCTGAAACAGACCAGTGCCCCATCTCTCCTGTCTTTTCTACAGTCTGTTGCAGTAGCTTGCTAAGGCCCGAGGCAGGACTTTTTCCTTTGCATTCCATCTCTAGATGCTGGAGAATGAAGTTAAGCTCTTCTGTATGGAGAGCTATAGAGACAAGATCCAATACCTATCTCCTTCAGTAGGCTTATTGGATGTGAACTAGGCCCTGGTTTTAAAAACCAGAATACAAATTTTTTTTAAAGTATATTGAAATGATCACTAACCTTGATACCAAAATCAGATTTTTTGATCCCTTCCTTCCCTATCCTCCAGATAAGAACTACAAAGCCTGATAGCAAAGTTCTGAAGAACAATCTTAACTTTTCCAAGAAAATAATAGGTGAAATAAGTGGTTGAGCTAATCATACCTCTTGCAACTCTAAAACATTTAAAACAATGGGTCCGTTTTTTAAAAAGGCCCATCTTCTCCAAACCAATCAATACTTAATGGCAGGTTAGGAGCTGCATTTGGCGCCAGCTGCAACTTCTGGGATATCTTCAAACCCAATGTAAAACAAAAAATTGCAATAGGCTATCTGGAAGATGTCAGATCTAGGAAAAATTGTCAAAGGCTGACTCCTCTCTCTTCCCTTCCCTCCCCTTCCTCCCCCTCTTTTTATTTACATTTTCTCTACTAATAATTGAATATGAAAAAGCAACAAAAAGATGTAGTTATTTTGCTAAATAATTTGTAGATAAAACACTCACATGGGATATCTTCAAACCCAATGTAAAACAAAAAATTGCAATAGGCTATCTGGAAGATGTCAGATCTAGGAAAAATTGTCAAAGGCTGACTCCTCTCTCTTCCCTTCCCTCCCTTTCCTCCCCTTCCTCCCCCTCTTTTTATTTACATTTTCTCTACTAATAATTGAATATGAAAAAGCAACAAAAAGATGTAGTTATTTTGCTAAATAATTTGTAGATAAAACACTCACATTTGCTCAAATTTGTCTGCCAGATGGGCAGGTCCTCATGGGTAAATAGAGGCAACATCCTATGATGTCATCCTTTATGGCTGTAACACCCAAGGAAGTGGACAGGGTCCTTTGTGGGATTAAGGATTTGGATCCTTATTACTTTTGGAATTGTCTAATTCAGGTAAAAATTGCCAGCCCAATATGTATTAGCTAAGTAGAGGTTCTTCACATTCCCATTCCAGGAAGGTGGGGACAAATGGCCCACAGATGGCCTTGTCAGTTGTAGCACTCTCATACTGGAATTGCTTTCCCTCCAATGCCAGGAGGCCCCCAACCTGATGATATTCAGGTAGGCAGTTAAAACTATTCTTCCATAGGCCCTTTTTTAAAAGATTTTTTTATTTCGCTTTTATTATTTTTATAAATAATTCAAGGCGGCGGACATACCTTGTACTCCTTCCTTCTACTATTTTCCCCACAACAATAGCCCTATGGGCTGAGAGAGAGAGACTGGCCCAAAGTCACCCAGCTGGCTTTCATGCCTAAGGTGGGACTAGAACTCACAGTCTCCTGCTTTCTAGCCTGATCCATAACCACTAGATCTTTGGTGACATGTGAGCTGTACCAATGCATCATGTAGTTTGATTGTGCCTGTTTTGATGGTTATAAACTGACTAAAATCAAATGAGTAGGCAACAAATACTTACGTGTGTGAGTTCAAAAATCCCCAAAAAGAGCTTGGTTTACAATTAGAAATGAAACTGTGATGCCTCAAATGAGTTATTTTATAGAGCAATATGAATTTACTTCTCCTCCAAGCCAACTCTCTCTTCCATTCCATCCACTACAGTAATTTATCCAGGGGGTTAGTTAAAAAGTAGGAAGGGGGAATGTTTTCCCCCATTCCTGGTTCCTGATGCAGTGCTACAGCAATGACTTCATTGCTAATGGCTCCTGGAAATGTACTTGCCCCAGGGATATTGGTTCCTGCATACATACACAGCCCTTATGTTATGCCCTTTCCCTGTTATTCCTTTTGCAGAGCACAGGAAAGGAATATGAAATAGTAATCCAAAGGAATTAAAGGCATGACATGATAGGAAAACATAGCTAAAATTAGTGTTAACCAACACCATTCACTATACCTTTACATACCTTTCTACCTTTGCAAACCATCCTTGTTTCCATCACATCCATACGTACCACATTTTGTTTTTTTATACTTCTCATATTTTTCTTTTTCAGAACTCATCAACTCTATTCAATCATGATTTTGTTAGGTTTTCCTTCCCTCTTGTTTTATTCACTGTTCCGTCATACTTATGTTTTGCAATTTGATCTTCATTCATTTCTCTCTTAATGAATAAACCACCTAGACTACTGCTAGAAACTCACTTGAATGCACATTTATTCATCTCCTATACTTTGTAAACTTTCTCTCTTCTTCTTTAGCACACACACTTCTTAAGTAATTCATTTCCACTGCATTCAGCGATGTTTCTCCTTATATAATCAATTATAACTTCACACTCTTATACACATCTATTTTCATTCAATACCTTGACTCCGAGGCCCTGAAGCAAAAACTCATAAAGCCTGACTTAATTTATTTACACTACATTATTGGATTAATGTAATTTTCATCTTCCCCTTTAGTTGTTCTCATATTTATGTTTGATTTTACTGTTATTTTTAATTTTCAAAGTTGTTTTTGTTGTATTTGTTCATGCTATATCTGATTGCATTGTCAATAGCTGTAAATAAATACTACTACTACTACTATTGCTATCTACACTTATTTGACATTGTTTTCTTACAGCTGACACCTACTGCCCGCTACCTTTCTACTGGTATTTACATGTCTTAAAATTTCTCCATTCATTTTTCCATCTTTAGAAAACATTCTACAAAGGTACACAAATTAATCTACTTGCTCTAGTTTTTTGTCATTTACTTATAATTTGCTGTTGTTCATTTTCCCTGTCAAATACCACTACTTTGATAATTGCTATATTAAGTTCTGATCCACATTTCTTATTGCATCATCACTCTTTATAACATTCACTGCAAATCACTCAGATTCTAAGCATAGAGCATGACATTGCCTACGTACAAAAGTACACATACATTTGTGTTCCAGACCAGCACACCTCTAATATAATCACAAGTGTTGTTACTTATTTATTCCTAAGTACCAAGGAGATAGCATATGTTTTTACTTTATTCTGTGATCAATACTGAACCATTAAGCATTCCATTTATTCTCAGGTATGCTTTGTTTCAATGATACATAATTCTCTCTGCACACACTATACAGTGTGTAATTTTGTTCCTCCTTTTTTTTTTGCAATAATCATTCTCTTATATGCATTTTTCTCACTCATAGCATCTTTCAGTTCACAATTTCAGCATACATCTTTTTTCCTACCTCCCATTAGTGCATGCATTTCTGACGCACTTTCTAACAATTCATTTCACTCTCTTCCTTACTTCTTTTCCTTACTTTTTTCCTTAGGTCTGCTATCTGTTCATTCTGTTGGGAGATTAAACTATCTTCAAATTCTTTCATACAGAATTGTACTTTTTCTTCCTGCCATCATTCTACTTTTACTCTAGTTTCTTTCACTTCTTTCCTTTTCTTTAATGTCTATTTTTCTCCAAGATCCACTCTTGATGCTATCAAAGAATGATCTGCCTCACATTCAGAATCCTTCATCATCTTTCTAGCTTCGTTAATTCTTTCCAATTTTTAATAATAAACCATTAAACCAATTATACTTTTAGATTTATATTAATTATTTTGCCATGCGTACATATGAACATGTTTATGCTTAAACCATATATTCAAAGCAAACAGACCTTAATTTAAGCAGATATTCACCAAATGGTGCCAATTCTCAAATAACTTTTTCTGCATCTTGTTCCCACCAATCCGTTCATGCAGAATATGTTTTTCTGTGGATTGAATTCATTCCAAATGTTGCACAATTACCCCCAAAACTCATGTCTGTTTCTTCTACACTGGTCACTGGAGCATAACATATAATTATCACCAACTTATGGATTCCTACTTTCAAATGCAGCCACAACAATCTAAATGATAGTAATTCATAATTTCTGACATATATTTTATCTCTTTCATAATTAAACCTCTTCATAATTAAACCTCCATCTTCATTTTCCTGTATGTGTCTATTAATTTCACTCTATAGGACCAGGCCACCCTCATCCAGATCTGTTGCACCCTTTGCCTTTCTTTTTGTTTCACAGACTCTCAATATATCCACTTCTCTTTCATTTCATTGGTAATTCATTCTCTTTATCATTCCTCTCACATTCCAAGTTACACTCTTCCATGTTCCATGGTCATCACTAGTTGGGGCTATTAAGTATTGACATTCATTCATTCATTCATTCATTCATTCATTCATTCATTCATTCATTCATTTTGTATGCTGCCCATTTCCCCTGGGGGGAGGACCTACATTGCTTATTGTGGCTTTTGGTGAACTTTGCAGGACATTTTTTAACAGAGAAAGTGCAGAGTAGGCTACCAGGCTTTGTCACAATCCTGCCACATGCAACCATATGCCACTTCCACCCAAATATTTTCACTATTTTATGCATCCCATCAATGAGAAGCTATATACTGTTTCCTGACACATACTCAGGATGCTGATTTGTGTCCAGGAAATTTCAGTAGTTCTAGAAAAATGGATTTCTCCTGACTTATAATTACTGTTCGTGGCTACAACAACAATCAAGATTCTGGAACAAATGGAAAAACTCTTTTCTTTATTCTTTTTCCTTTTTCCACTCCAGAATAAACTTGTGACAGAGAAATTCTGCAGGCTTCAGTAGTATGGATGGAGTTAGAGAAAGGAGGGTGCCGTTCTGGTTTAAAGATCAGTGGTCATAATAGTAACCTTGTTCTTCAAGACAAAATTATGAGTCTCTAGATTCATATTCTGAGCTAAGGAAGCATTGCTTTCAATAAAATCCTTGACTTGAGTCAAAGACTTCTCAGCCTAAGTGATAATGTTCCTCCTGTTGTAGCATATAATCAATAAGTTATAGGAAAAAGCACGTATCAGTGTGGAGATGCCATTATTTTCAGCATATTAATAGAAAGATAACAGCATTCCTATCTGTAGGCAACATAGAACTGGACATTTATAGTTTTAATTCATTCTCTCACAATTAACCAAGCTAAAATGCATAAAACTGTTTTAAGGCAATTTTGCAGTTTTCTGTGAAAGAAGTGAATTTTATGGCACTTTCCAATCATTCTGTTAATATTCTTAAGTGATACATTTCATTATAATAAAGCTAGACCTTCAGAATGAGTTGTAAGACTAAAATGATGAGTCAAAAATTAAATTCATATTCCATACACATATCTTTGAAATTGTACTCAGGGAACTGTTGAAAACAAACCCTATAATCAAAGCTGATTTGGTGATCATGCTGTTCTGTAGGAGAGGATAGGCAAGGCTAGGTATGGAGGAGTCAGCTTTATTTTTAATAAAACTTCAAGTGTGATCTGACAGCGTAGCTGAGATGATATTAAAAGGAGATACAAAATGTTGCCTTTGGAGTGGGCTAATTGTATGGACATCTTGAACCATGCACTGAGATGGTCTGCAGAGACAAGTATAAATCTTTATCTGAGTAATTATGGATCAGGATTTCTTCTCAATCATCTCTCAGAATTTGTCAGGGGGACTGGACAAAGATCTGGTGAAAGAAATGGTTATGTTCTTTGCCACTAATAGTCCACAAATGAGGGTTCATGTATTTGCACCTGTGTTTTATAAGATAAAAGTAATAAAAATAAGAATTATGATGACTTCGGAGAGATATTCCTATGGCAACTTTTTCTTTCTCTTGAAAAACGAATATATATCATATCTAATTAATGTGATCTTCAGAAAATGTACAGTTGATAGGTAATGTCATGCCATTATTGGGGGCTGAAAATGATGCTATTTCTTCCTCTGATATCTTCTTAAATTTTGCTCATTTAAAAAGAAAATTTAAGGCTTAAATTTAAGGCTTCTTAAATTTTGCTCATCACGGAAACTGGCTGCACGTGTTACAATGCATCACATCCTTATTGTTTTTCCTCATTATTACTATGAAGTAGTGAGGGAAAGGGGATGCCTGTCTGAGCTTATGTTTCTTATACATGGCAGCTGAGCCTTTTGGCCTGCTTTTGAATGTTTACAGTAGTGTTTCTAAGTGAAGTAAACTTAGGTATTAGGTTTAGCTGCATCCAATTGTGTTTTTATGCTAAAAGAAAATAATGTTTCAGGGTGGGCCCCTTGATTTTTTCCTGTTTTCGCTACTGAGTGTATCATTCCTGGGGATCCGTTTCTGAAAATTGGGGTGGGAGCCTGGGTATGGAGAACTGCATACAGAGAACCGCAGCAAATAGAAGAGGGGATGGTAAAAATTGGATGCCTTATTTTATGTGAGTTGGAAGTCCTTTCTGGAAGAACAAACCAACTTTTGACATATAAGTAGAAAAACAGCCTTGTTGTTCAGGTATTTTTGTACTAATGGAAGACTAGGAGGAAGGGTTGCATACGTGTGTCCGTATCAAAGAAGCAAAAGCAGAAAAAATGCTATGATGGTAGAAGAGGCATAGCATACACTACAGGGTGAATTGAACAGACATGGATAGAATGGATCAAGACAAGATTAGGGAGAATGTATGATATCTCTCTGATCAAATTTTATGTTTAGGAGTTGGGAAGGAATAATACATGAAAAAAGAAGGCAAATTATGTTGTAGGTTGATGCACGATAATTTATTTATTCATGGCCCCAGACAAATAAAACACAGGTACAACATTTAAAATACACAAGAATCAAATTTAAACTTAATAATGAGGACAGAGTATCAACCAACTTCTGCAAGCCATAGTTATTCCTAGAAACTTGGCAATCTTTATAGTCGTTCCCTAAGTTAGTTCTTCCAGAAGGAATATTGTAACCTCTTAATCAGAAAGATAACTAAAATTTCTGACAAATTGGTTTATGAGTCCAGACACCATGGTTGGTGCAATGGGAACTATAACATACATGGGTTGCTGACTAAACCTCTGTATCTGAGCATACACACATACAGTATGGCTATTGTATGGGAGACTAGTATAGACACCATATACAGTGTAGTCTCCAGTATAGTCTCCATATCAGTAGGAATGCACATAAAATGGACCAGTGTCCTGCTATTCCTAAATTATAGCATAATGATAAAATTCATTAACATGCCTAATATTTTTGAAAAAGGTAAAAGCTGCACATAAGAGTGGAATAGATTATTTTGCAAACTATTTTAGAAGGAGAAAGAGAAGGAGAAGAAAGAAGAAAGAAGAAAGAAGAGCAAAGCCAAGTTGTGGGTGTCACAGATGCCTTGTGCTAATGAAAAATGTTTTTATGACATAATAATGAAAATCTACCGAGGCATATTTTCCAATGCTTAGTATCTTTCCATCTTCCATTTGTAGTGTGATGACATCAAAATTTTGCTTGATCATTATGGAAAAGTAGCTTAACCAACTTTTTGTAAACTAATGTAGGCAATTCCCACTATATGTCTTTCTGACTACTAAGAATCGGCGTCTTCTACATATTGAAAGGAAAAGTAGATTTCTTTAAGGTGGGGATGAGTGATATTTTCAGAACATAAATTACTAGGAAGGAAAGGGTTAAATAATTTTTCCTACTCTTGCTATTTTTCTGCTTAACCAGCAGCTACTATGTGACTTTTTAAAAAAGCAAGAAGAATTAGGATACTATAAGAAACTAAAGGCACCTATTTCAGAAAGGCAACATATGAAGACAGTGATCCTGTCAGTAAAGCCAGGGGGAGGGAGGGTGGCAAATAGGAATTTTGCTGGCAAACTACTGCTGTTGCTGCTGCTTGAGGAAAAGAGCAGGTGTGACTAGACATCACAAATGTGTGCTACAAGGATGCATCAAAATAAAACAGCCTTCACCAATCTGGCATCTTTAAAAGACACAGTACTGTAACTCCCATTCTCGTTGCCAGCTTAACTCATCGTGTCTGGAAGATCTGAGTTTGGTGTAGGCTGTGATAAAGCATTGAAGGGCGGTGGCATAAACACTCATTCAAGGAACAGTTTTACCAAATTTCATTCCCAGCGGGGATTGCAAAAGCCAGCAAATTGCCTGAACTTAACAAAGGCATAGAACTGAGCTTCATTTGTTTAAATCCATTCCATGTCTTCCTGCTGAAAGATGAAGGAAACACCTGTTTAGGAAATCATTCAGAAACGTCACAAGTAACAGTGAAAGCTAAGGACTATGTTGTTAGACATGCAGCATTTACAAGGGGTCACTCTGTCAACATGTACTGGAAACCTGGCAGCTTAACTTTTCTGAGGCTATTTTTAAAACCACATGCTTGGATTGAACAGAGTTGCCTGCAAAATGGTCGGTCCGCAAAGAAAATAACCCCCAACTTTTATTCAGATTGTTCCTCTCTGACCCACAGCAGTTTCTAAAACTGCATTTGTTTATGCTAGAAATCACCTTGAGGCTAGAAGGAATTAATTATACAAACTGGTTTTCTCTTCATTTTAAAATTCTCTTTAAGTTCACACAGAGCTTCAAAGCAGCGGCTAAAAAATGTCCATGCCGTTCCCTGTCTTCTTCCTGTCTTGTGGCGAAAATGCTTTCCGATGTGCACATTGCTGGCCAGAATCCACAAATGGCCCACAAGAATTTTGTTTTAAAAAAGGCAGCGGCTCTCAGTGGAGGAGAATGGTTCACTCTTTGCTGGGAAATAACAACTAGGCGTGTGCCCTAATCTCCGTCTTTCCCATGCTACGTTTTGCTCAACGTTTCACTTCAGAAGCACTGAGTCCTATTTGTCTCTCTGGAATAATCTGTCCCTAGGAGTCTCTGAACACACATGATGGACAACGTTTATGGACCATGAGCAAACAGTGATGTGTGGTGAATCAGGGCTAGATAATTTTTCAAATTACTTAAAATGTTGAGAGCACATGGTGGGCATGGTCACAAAAAGCCCATGGCCCAAACTGACTTCAGAAAATGCCTGCCAGTTTTTCTCTTCTGTCCAAATGGGTCCAACGGCATTGCTGAAAAAAATATGCTGGAGGCTGGTACTTTACCTATTTGTTTAGTTATATTAAAAGAATGTAAAGAAAGTACATTTGCAGGGAACCTTGCAGATACCATGGGACGTACTGATACACTGCATTGCCTATCTTTAGGATTTTGTATGCTCCAATGAAGCCATTTTGGTTGGACTAATTTTCTGGTGCAGTCTTATATAATAGAAACTTGACAAATTGATATAAATTACTATATATATATATATATATATATATATATATATATATATATAATCAATGGATAAAAATGATGAAAATCTTATGATGAAAGCTGGTGTTACAGATAGACTAGTAACAAATGAATAATAATTGATAACTGATAAATATATAAATATGTGTTGGATAGATAACATGAGACTCTATATAAATGGTGAGTGAAGACTATGAAAGGATGGCACAAATGATTGGTAACTGGCTGACACGGTTTAAAATGGAAGATGGTTTTTATGTTTTTTATGCTATTGTTTGTTTGTGTTTGTTGTAAAAAATAAAAAATTTATAAAAAAAAAAGATAATTTATTTTGGAAGGTGAAGAGTTCCTAGGCTGCGGTATTTATCAGATTTAGTTTCTTTGGAATAAAATCACTTTTTATTTTGTAATATTGAATTTTTGTAATATTGTTTTGTAATATTGAATTTATTCACAAATAGACAGATCAAACATATGTTGAAAATACACCTTATAGCCAGTTTTCACACAGCTATTTCAAGAAAATTTCAACTTGAAGCCCATTTATTTATTTATTTATTTATTTATTTATTTCTCACAAGTATATAGCCGCCCGTCTCACACCAAGTGACTCTGGGCAGTGTAAAATTAAATAAAATAACAGATAGATAAAATCAATCATTATAAAAGATAAAAAAGTGATTATTAAAATACAACATCATCAAAAGATTTAAAAACTTTAAATTTTAAAATATACAAACCCCACAGGGAGGGAGAAAATTAATCATAGTGGAGCCATCTAAGAATATCTCTGGTTCCCAAAGCCTCCCAGGCATGATAACATAACCATGTCTTGAGGGACTTCCTAAATGATAGCAGGGAAGGGGCGAGAATGTTCCACAAGGAGGGAGAATGTTACTTCAAGGGGGAGAATGTTCCACAAGGAGGGAGCCATGGCAGAGAAGGCCTGCCTCCTGGGACCCACCAAATGCAAATCCCTGGCTGTTGGAACACATAGCACACCTTCCCTGCCAGATCTAATGGGATGGGCTCATGTGATCGGGGAGAGGCAGTTCCTCAGATAACCCGGCATACCATGAAGGGTTTTAGAGGTTAAAAACAGCACCTTGAATTGGACCAGGAAGCAAACTGGCAGCCAATGCAGCTCACAAAGCAGAGGTGTAATAAGTGCTCTTCTAGGAGCACACATAACTGCCCATGCTGCCACATTCTGCACCAGTTGAAGCTTTTGGATACCCTTCAAGGGCAGCCCATGTAGAGCACATTACAGTAGTCCAATCTGGAGGTGACTAGGGCATGAGTGACTGTGAGCACAGCCTCCTGATCCAGGAAGGGGCTCAACTGGTGCACAAGTTGTGTAGCTGTGAGTACTGGTGCACAGTAAAGAAGCTGTGAGAAACACTTTGAGCAGGAGTCATGAGTCTAAGAGGACCCCCAAATTGCGCACCAGCTCTGTCTGGGGCAGTGCCACCCCATCCAGCACCAAAGATAGTATAGTCCCAAAACTGGCAGGATCCCAAACTCAAAACCACTCGGTCTTGCCAGGGTTCGGTTGAAGCCTGTTCCCGTCCAGACCCTCACAGCCTCTAGACACCAGGATAAGGCATCCACAGCATCACTTACTTTGCTAGGGGCAGGATGATACCTCACCCCGTGGTGACGGATGAACTCCCAGCAGTGTCATGTAGATATTAAATAGGAGGAGGAGAGCACTGAACCCTGCAGCACCCCACATAGTAGAGGCCAAGGGCAGGACCTCTCCCCTCCCATTATCACCGACTGGAAGTGATCCTGGAGAAAGGAGGCAAACCAGCACAGCACTGTGCCATCCACCCCCAGTTCCCTGAGACGATTCAGAAGGATACCATGGTCGATGGTATCGAAAGTCACCGAGAGGTCAAGTAGGCAAGGACGGATGGACAACCTCCATCCCACCCACACCAGAGATCATCCAGAAGTGTGATCAATGCTGTTTCTGTCCCATACCCAGGTCTGAATCCAGATTGAAAGGGATCCAGATAATCCGCTTCATCCAAGGCCCCCTGAAGCTGTTGCGCAACCCACCTTCTCAACCTCTAGGTCTAGGGAGCAGGTGGCTGAATTCACAACTCAGAGCATCCCGTCCACTTCCTTGGGTCCAACAGGTTCAAACTGTTCCCAACTAACTGGGCAAGACCCCACCCCAGGCACCTCCTCTGGACCTGCAACAAAACTGATGTCCACCTGTGAATGAATCCGAGCAATTTTATCCAACAGATGCTGAGCAAATTCCTCTGCATGCCCCTGCAAAAGATGCTATGGGCACTCTTTACCCAAGAGGGCTTGTGTCACCCAAAACAGGGCTGCAGGGTGGCAATCTGCGGACACAATAAGGGCAGAGAAGTACTGTTGCTTCATCGCCCTTACTGCCACAAGGTAGGACTTAATAGCGGCTCTAATCTGTGCCTGTCGAGCTCATCCTTGGTTGAGTGCCGGTGATGCTCTAGACGTCTCTTCTTGTTTCATCTCCCTCAGCTCCTCCATAAACCACTGGGAGTGACAGAATCCATGGAAGGGGAGAGGTTGCATGGGTGCGATCTAATCCAAGGCCTCAGCTGCCCCTTTATTCCAAGTGGCAACCAAGGCTTCAGATGGACTGTGCAGCAGACCAGCAGAAGGAACCTTCAGTTCCCTCTGAAACCCACCCAGGTCCATTAGTTGTTGGGGGGCAGACCAGTCTAATGGGTCCAGGCTCCCTGCAGTAGGTAGTGGTGTGAGAGAATCCCATGGAAATCAGGGCTTGATCTGACCATGACAAGGAAAACACCAAAAGCTTCCCCAATTTCAGATCACATAGCCACTCCTTCGACAGGAACACTAAATCTGGAGTGTGACCACTGTCCCATGTTGGGCTCTGGATGATGTGGGATAGGCCTATGGCCATCAAGGTGGCCATTACCTCCTGAGTCACCTCTGACCCCACTCTGAGAGAAAGCAGATTGAAGTCCCCCAGAACCATAAGTCTCTGAGATGGAGTCAAGGAGCTCAGGCAGGAGGTTGCTATGCAGCAGGGAGGCTGGTACAACAGCAACAATCCCAACTGATCCCTAGAGCCCAACTTAAGGAACAGTCTCACATCTGGGGACCTGTGGAGCAGCACCCCTGAAAGCTGTAAGGGATTCCCAAATGACAATTACCACACCCCCACCCCTGCCTTAGAGTCTTGGCTGATGCCACACCTGAAATCCCACTGGGCATATCTCAGAAAGGGCTACCCCCCCCCTTCCAAACCCAGCCAGGTCTTGGTAATACATGCCAGGTCAGCCGTCTCATCAATGATTAAATCATGAATGAAGGAAGCTTTATTGCAGACCGACCTGGTCTGCAATATTTGTTGGTTTATGCAGCTATCCTCAAACCACAGTCTCTTTCACATGACATTATTTTTTCCACATGGAGATATCTAGATCATATCATTTTTGGGATAGAGGTATCCTCCTTTCATATATTTCACTATTAAACAGCTTCCCAACTACGCTAGATCTGTTAACACAATCTACACTTCTATTAACCTTCCAGCATCAATATCATTATTTCTCAGAATCTAGCCTGCCTTCCTTGTTTAGAATAGTTAACTCTCAGTGTTTTGTATACATCTTGGTTCTAGATTACTTGCATAAAAATGAAGACGATGTAAATAAATAATAGCTTATGACTTTTTATTGCTAGCATCTAATAATGGTATAAACTTGTTTCTATAGCACAGCAATATCTTTTTTTTTTCTGCCAGGTCCCCATGACATTGCTTTCATCTTGTCCCCAGTCCATTAAGTCAGATAATCTCAAGTACCCCTACAGGTATTATTCAGTGATTGACAAAGCGTGGATCAACCTGATGCCTGTTGGTCATTTAAGGCAAATCTAGGCTCACCCTTCCCTTTGCTTTGGTGCCTGGTCAGCCTAGTCTGTTGCCATTCTGCTGTTGCTTCCCGCCACCTCCCCCTGTAGCTTTGGGTGCTTCTCAGCTGCCTCGCTTTGGATGGTCTCAGCTCCCAAGCCAATGCTGTGCCGTCAAGTGGGCAGACAGTAGTCTTCCTGATTCATCCAGTCCTGCCCTGAAAAGTAATTGACTAGAGTGGCAGTTATCTCCAGAGGGAGGGCTTTGGTAGGCTTTGCATTTTAGTCAATTTCATGCCCCATTCCTGCGTCAGGGGAGTGACCAGTGGCTGTTTTCCATCTGCTGTTGACATCCAGAGGAAAATAAAGCTAGATGAATCAACCAGTCACTTTGCTTAAAACATCCTGAAGGAACATAATCAGGACACCTTCATTTGCCTGTCCATGTGAACAGAGAAATGGAAGCAGGTTAAGGACTGGCCACAGGGATGGTAAATCTCATACCAGCATGGTTTTAAGCCAATTTAATTAGAGATGGGTAGTTCAATTCAACAGTGAAAAAAATGCTGAGCTTGAGAAAAAGTACTACAATAGAACTACTTCTGATAGAACTAATCTTCTATCATAAACTTTTCACTGAAACAACTGGGAACTGCTCTTAGGCTCATACCGAATGGAATTTTGTGCATAATTTCTAAATCAGATGGCTTCCAGATGTTTTAAGCCTGCAATTCTCAGCAAGCCTGTCCAATGACCACTCCAGGATATGCAATTTAGTATATCTGGGAGGCACAACCCCAGAGAAATGCAAGGCTGCCTTTACAACACTACAGCTGAATTGTTTTATGTTGCTGATAATGGAGTATACTACAATGCTGGATTTCTGGAATACCTTTCGTTCAAAGAACCATGCTCTTCACTAGTTCCAGGGCCAATAGACAGGGAAAGAATTGTAGACTCCTCAAGTGCCTGGAGGCCATAGTCTGCTACCATCAGACTGGTATCATCTGTAGACTATGTGTCAAAACACCCCCCCCAAAAAAAACCCCAAAGGAAAATAAAACCATGCAGGTGGGCCTTTCCCTTCCCTTCTGAAAGCAAACATCCCTGCTGTTAGGAAGCATTATATCTCATAGACAGGAAACCCTTCATAATCATGACTTCTGGTTCTTGGACTAACAGTTCACCCAGGGGCAGTGGAAGCATCACCTTTTGCCCTGTGACTATTTTTTTTTCCTATGGTGCCCATTCTATGACTTTCGACTGGCTAATGGGTATTACAACTTGTTAATATTATTCCCATATTTTAGTCAGGAGAATGTGCTGAGATGTAGTTCCTTACAAAAAATGACTGTTTTGAATCTTTGGGGTAGTACCTGAATCGGGGGCTTTATGATTTTGTCACAGTCTTAGAACAGAATAGATGGGATATAGGAGTTCTACTGTTTAAGCTTCCACATAAACAGATAATTGTATATATGCACACATACACACAGAGATAGCTAGGTGACCATGTAGCTGTTTTAAAGTTAACAAAGTTGTCTTGGAAGGAGTGTGTTTATCTTTTTCTCCTGTATGGCTTTCTGAATCTAATTCCAACATTCCAATCTATTAGTGGAAGGAAGGAAGGAAGGAAGGAAGGAAGGAAGGAAGGAAGGAAGGAAGGAAGGAAGGAAGGAAGGAAGGACTCGCTCTGGGGAAACATTTTTTTTCAGGCACATCTGCTGCATTAAAATCTGCAAGACAGCCCTGTGCATGCCAGGACATCCATAGCATTCCTATATGATGTCCATGAATTCCTCCCAGAATAATTTTTTTTAAAAAAATTGTATTTTGCAAGATTACCAAAATCTTGCAAGTTCTTGAGTGAGAATGTGGTGAGGTTTAGTCAGTTTTAAAAGTGGCCATTTCAAGAAATCCTGCCACCCTCCAGATGAGTGAAACAACTTCCATTCTCCCTAATCATAATGTGTTTGGATGACTGAGGTTGATGGAAGTTAGACTCAACTATATCTAGAGGGTAGCAAGTTTGGGAAGGCTTAATTAAAATGTTGGACTGGGAAAATTGGATACACATTTCTGCTCAGACATGTCTCTTACTAGCTGATTTTAAGCCAGCCATTCTCTTTATACAGACTTATTTACATACGTAATTGAAGATAAAATAAATGAGGAACAGCTATTGTATTACATTAGATATCTGTTATGTAGTCAATTATTATAATGTGATATTTTAAGGAATCTGGAGGAGATAATTTTTCCTAAAATGACTAAAGTAGCAATTGTGGTTTTTCTGGATCACAGCCATGGCCTGAATAATACTGCACAATTCCTGTATAATAAGGATGCCATCGGCATGGAATACTTAGAATTCACTTGCCCTTGCTTTAAAAGTGAGATTTTAATTTTTTTAATGAATTGATTTGTTCGCTTAATAAAACAGTTAAGTCTCCTGTCTCCACTTGCACATTAAAATACAGCTTTTAATAGTGGATTATGGTGCTGAAAAACCACATAACTGGTTCCCTTAAATCTCTGCAGTATTTATTCAGTATGTCATTCCAAAGTTTCTTGGATCAATTCCCATTACTCTATAACTTGAAAAACACTGATCAAATACAGTAGGTGGAATTAATGACATATGCCTCTGAAGTAATGCTCGTCTGTGGTGATTGGTGAGATCATACCAGCTATGCCTTATTTTCCTCTGGGAACTTTATTGCCAAAAGGTTATAGATACATTGAACAGAATTCATGGGGCAATAATAAAAATTATTGATAATAGGAAGATTGTGACTTATGATGAACAATTAAGAAGGGTTAAATAATACAACTTGTCTCAGGAAGGACTGAGACAAGTTGCTGAAATTTCTTCAACAAATTGTTGAAATCAAGGAATTATTTATTGTGGTAAAGAGGCATTATGACTAAGAATAAAGGGCTCAAACTTATAAACACTGTACCTAAAAGTTCTTTAAAATTGGCATATTTAGCTGTTTCATGTTGCTCCAGCCACTATTTAGAACAAACCTCTATGGAGTTTGGATTGAGTACTGAACCTAGACCCCAGGATTTACTTTAGAATTTCTGAGCCTACAAGGGCAATTGTGTAAAGGAAAATTTATTTTTAAGGATTTAAAAACTTTTAACTTGTTGCTATTGAACAAAGGGCAATAACTTACCTAGAAAATTCTTTTTACGGTGCTCTTTGAATGCTGCAGGAGCAACAGACATCATTCACCTTTATGGCAAGAAAGTCTATATAATTGCACTGTGAAAAGTGGAGATACACAGTTATATCTTCATTTCAATTATTATGGCTATCCAATTATTATGGCCTATCCAAGAGCTGCCCAATGTAGTAGCAATATTAACTCCTATTAAATAATTTATGTTATAAATATCATAATGCTGGATTTGGAAGAACCTAGACCAATTGTTCCTTCCCTAGGGCTCACCTGTTTGGGAACTAAAAATTCCAGATTTCTCAGCCAAAATGCTAGGGGTTTTTGCTCAGCATATACGGCAGATGCTTTTGCATGTAAAGCAGACATGAATCATCCATGGGATTCTTAACATGTCAGTTTCTGTTCTGTAAGAACCAAGTTAGTTTATTAGAAAAAAATCTGAAAAAATAGGCATAGTAGAAATAATTCGGTAGGTTTGGAAGCTGTTTTTTAGAAGAATCCCTGTCCAATGAGATATTACCTTATTTTGAAGAGGTATTATATTTAAACCAATGCAGGAACAGATCAGATATTTCAAATTGCAGGGTTAATTAGTGACCTGACAGAGTAGTTTTAAAATTCATTGTGGTAAATATAAACCTGATCCTATCATTAATCCTTTTTTAAACCATGGGAGAAGGTAGCAGTCTCATCTCAAATAAATCTCTTGATCTGCCCAAACTTATACATAATTAGAGAAAGATAAAAGCTAAACCTGTGGGAACAGATTCTTTTTCATACACACGCGCGCACACACACACACACACACAGTTTCCCCCAACCTTGTGCCTTTTAGAACTACAGTCTAGATCACCCACCACCACCAAGGAAAAACAGGTTAAAGGGTGAACTATGCACTGATAAACAAAACAAACTAGACAGAGTACTAGTTTGTGCGAGAGCTGATCTGAGTTTTGGTGCATGGTACGGTTTTATTTTACTTGAAGCATCCCATTCATAGTTAGGGAATGGTACTGGAGGCAAGAAGTTTTTCTTAGCTTCAGTTTGTGAGTCACCTGGACCCTTTCCTTTACTAGGTATGACTGAATATTGTGTTCGTTCATTTGTAACATACAAACTGGATTATTGCAATTTGTAGCCAGACCTTGAAGAGGTAATTGTAGAATTCCACTGGTAAAAAAAAATAAAGTGGCCAGAGTCCATTTTTGGTTTGTTTTTCAGAATGTGTCCTACTTGTATTTCTGTTCATTGTATTTCTGTTCAATGTTCATTTCTGTTCAATGACTCCCAGTTCATTTCTAGGCACAATTCAATCCGCTAGTTATTGTTATCTATAAAGTTTGGAATCTAGTTGTCTATGGGTTTCCACATACAACATTCTGCTCTATGTCCCATCATCTTTTATACTGCATTTTGGAAAAACATTTGAGTAAGAATTTTTCATGACAACATGAACATTATAGAGCAACCTCATGAAAATTCATTAGGTCCCTTCTCTGTTGGGATGGAAGCAATAACCTAAGAAAAAATCTACCATGCCTTTAATCTGTGTTAATCTCCAGCTGTGCTAATGTGCTTTAAAACCCTGCAATTTTAATAATTTAATTGATGCATTTGTTTTTATTGATTTTTTAAAAATAATCTGGGATTGGAAAATTGGGTAGGTATTTTATTTTATACAACTAATAAATGAGAAGAGTATTAAAGCCAAGATTCTTAATATGTCAAACTTGAAATGCATGCTTGTTTGTATAATGATTTTGATACTCTGTTTCCATGTTAATGGAATAGCAAATAATAAGAAAAAAAAAGCAGGAATATCTTTTTCCTACTTGCCTGTGGAAATCCAGTATGTAACACTATTTTCATAACATAAAAAATGTACTGGATGAAATCCAACCAATGCCAAGCAGCTACTAGGTGATTAACAGTCTTTTCACAATCATGTTTTTCAGTGGCATATGTTCGGATATTACTGCTTCAGGACCAACAAAAGTTCTTTCAAGGTGCAAATGAGGAAGAATTTCTAAAGTGATCCAAAGATAATTGATGCAATTAGGCCTTTAAGGTCAGGCCTTTACTGTATCTTGATAAAAGCGATGAAATCACCAGAGGTACACCTCTCTTTCTAACTCATTCCTATTCAGGTCTACTTGGAAATACATTCAACTGTGTTAAATGGGTTTTGCTTGCCAGTTCAGTGGATAGACATGCAATTACAACTCCTGCTATTAAAGAAAATGAATGACATCCACCAGAAAATTTAAGTTTCTTACAGTTAAAATTAATAGATGAACAAATGTTATAAAGAAACACTGTTGAAAACAGTGGCTGTGCTCTACAACAGTCAATAATACATATCTAGGACTAATTCACACAGCACAGTGAGGTGAATTTTAATGGTTTCAAGTATCTAGTTTTGCAAATTCAAAGAGGACAAACAGGGATTTCTGAAGTAATTAGATTAGGAACTAATCTTTTACATCATAATTAAGCAGTGTTTGGCCTTCCAGATGTTGTGAAATGTAATCTCATCAGCTGTAGCCTCCAGGGTTATATTTGATACAACTGAGGAGCACTGAAAATCTGAAATGCCACACGTTGCCCACCTGTTTTACACTGATATTATGGCCATGTAGGAAAAAGGATGTATAATACGTGAAATGAACATTCACAATATTTTAATTACTAGTATTTGTTTGGGCTAATTGTACAGAAAGAAGTTCATGACACTGATTATAATGTATACAGGCAAAATATACTATTGGAGAATTGTCATTTGTGAACATTTCAGCATAACAATTTTCCAATAGCTCGTTCAGCTCTGGAAGTATCAAGAGGCTGTAATGCTTGGTTTATTAAATGGAAGTTTTCTGGGCTCAGGAAGGTACGATTCACTATCTTTTCATTCTTTCTTCTGACCTCCAAATGTGTATGTATTATGGCAACTTGAATGAGAAAGGAATACGTAAGAGAAATTTGATAAGCAGAGTGTACTTGATCCTATATATGCCAGCTAAATCTCCCCAAAATGCCAGTCTGGTTATTTCTGGACTGGGGAGACAGAGAGGAAAAGGCTGGGTTAAAAATGGCTGGACTTGTACAGAAGATAGGTAATTATTAAATGTTATCAATATCTGCAATGTTACTGATGTGATGAATCCACCTGTATGTAATGCATGGAGTTTTACTTTGTACATAATTACTTAATAGTGAGCTAAAGGCAATACTCCAAGGCACTCTTTTTCTCTGGCAGACTTTAAAAGCAATTATTATTGGAAGCTGCTACTTAATTTTAAAAGTTTATTGTTCTAGAGATTTGTTCGAGCTGCACATTTTTCAGAAGCTGCAAGAACAGGGGGGAACACAGGAAAATAATCAACATAATATGCCTTTGGGATAGGGTTTGCCATGAATTTAATTAGACTGCTATAATTTATAAGTCCTTCCAGGGCCAAGCTTCAACTTAAGTGCTAGATATTCTGTACAGTACTTACAGCACTTGACGCCCGTTCTGCACACCTGACTAAACAACGTTAAAAGGACTTTTATGCAAAAGTTAGCACATTGCATGCTTATTTAACGTTGCTACATGTGATAGCAGCACTTACATCCATTTTTGTGTCAATACTGCAACATGCGTGTCTGCACGATTGGGGCATACTAATCCTCGCAAAAGGGCACTTTCTCAAAGTGTCGTCATCGTAACGTCATGTCTCTTAAAGCCAACTTTAGAATGCCATCGCCGAACGGAAATGACAGCATTTTGTCTTGCTGTCCTGTGGTCCTCTATGGCCGTGGTCGTTCGAATCGGCCAAGGTTTTCGGAGCTCACGCCCATCACTTCCGCCCTTCTTCGTCCAAAAGTTGGAGCCTCGCGGGGACAGCAAGGAACCCCACATACCACGCCAAGAAAACTGTACTTTTCTTCGCGGGGCTGTGGCGAGGCTTCCACCCTTGGATTTAAGCCGCCGTAACCCGTGCTTGGGAAACGCCAAGGAGCTTTAATCAAACTTCTTTATTTTTAGCCCGGGGCCTTGCGGCTGCTCATTACTAGTCCTCTAGAGGTTTCTGCGCGGCTGCAGCGCGCCGGGAAAAGTACCAGCCCGCAGCTCTGGCTCGGCTCTCTGGTGATGCTTGTCCCATGCCACCCTGCTAGGGACTGTCTGGCGGCGGAAATCGGCCTCCTCCCGTTAGCGGCAGCCCTGAACGAGGAATCAGGTGCCGCCGCCGCCGCCGCCCTGCCACCCTAACATCAGCCCCGGCAGTTTATGGAGGGGAGGCGGCAGGTCTGAGGGACCACGCCCCCTCCCTCCCGCGCGCTCTCTGCCCGCCCCTCGTTCCTTCGCCCGGTGTGTGGTGCAGCGCGCGGCGGAGGCGCAAGCGAACGCCTGGAGACGCGGCGACTCGAACGAGCCAAGTGGACCGCGTGCCCGCTCTTCCCGAGCCCTCAGCCAGAGTGTGCCAGGGGAAGAAAGGAGGGGCTCCGCGAGCCGAGCAGGCGGGAGCCCGGGAGAGGAAGGCTCCGCTTGGGGTCTGGCGACGAGAGATGCTGGGGGACCCGCGAGTCCGCAGAGGGAAGAAGTTGCCTGGAGGGAGGAGGCCGCGGCACGCGCCCAGAGGTGGATTGCGCCGAACCTGCATTGCTAAGCGGCCGGCGCCGGGGAAGCCTTCCAAGGTCAGTGTGCAGGGGCGAGGCGAGGCGAGGGCTCGCGCCGAGATTCCCCCAGGCTCTCCTCCTCACTTTGGGGGAAGTTGTGTGGAGCAAGGGGGGCGCGCGCGCTCAGCCTGCGGCGGGTTCTTCCGGACCCAACCCGTTCCTTCGGTAGCGTAGGAAGGATAGCAGACCTGGCTGAGGAGAAGGTGGCACGGGCACGGCCCTGGTCTAGAGCGAGCGTGTGCTGAGGAAAGCTGTCGTCTCCTCCAGGTGACAAGCCGGGCCAGGGGAGGGGATCTTGAAAACCTGCGGCCATATGTTGGAATCCAAGCTGCCTCTCTTCCCTTCCTGGTGCGGGTCGGATGGAAACAGGAGCAGAACTTCGGGTTTAGTCAGTTTCTTGCATTCTGCTGATGTCCCAAAGAATTAAGCTCTCGGTAAGTTGGCAGTGGTGGTGCCTCGCCAACTATCCAGCGAGCTTCATGGCCCTACAGGGATTTTATTCGACTGTAATCGCTGTGCCACACCGTCTGCCGTGCTGCTGTGCCTGAATTTGTCTCTGAGGAATTAAAAAAAATGTTAGAATAACCACCGTATTTTAACAGTTTCCACAGGGGGAGCTATGCTAGCCTGTTAAATCAAAAGCAGCAAAACATCTTGTGGCATCTTAAAGACTATCAAGCTTGACTTGGTGAAAGCTTCCATGGACTTCACTTCCAATCAAAACATTTCATGCATCTGATACAGTGGACTGTAGTCCATGGAATCTTATGCTGTGAGAAATGTGTTAATCCTTAAGGCTCTGTAAGCATTTGCAGGTTTGGGAGTGCCATACACAGCTCTGAATATGAGGGAATTGTATTTCCAGAACTCTGCAGAAATGTTCTTCTTGTTTCTACCTTTGCTTTTCTTTGTTTGCTGTCGTCACCGAAATCACTATGTCATCACTACAGTTTAGCACCATCATAAGCACGTCATGCCAAAGGAGACTGAAATGGTGCATTCATAATATACATGGCACATTCCCTGTTGCTGTTGTAAAACTGATTTAATCCTGATCCAAGGGCACTGGTATTTTAATGTCTAAATGATGTACATATAGGGGGCTACATACATTTAGAAACAAAGGTTTTCGTACATCATTGTAGCTTTAGAATCAGTGGAACTTGTAATAAGAATAATATATTCTGTGGTTTGACAGTAAGTGCTTCCAAGGTACTTATGCAGCATAGGATGGGTATGAAGATGCCAGGGTAGATTTATCTGGAAATGTATCTTAGATGGTCTCTTGAATGGTCAAATAAATAGATTATCAGTTAATTTTTTTTGTGGAAAATGTTATTTTTCTGGCAGTTTAATTGGTGGTTTGATTAAATGTCTTGCCAAAACAACAAACTTTTCTGTTTCATTTCTTTTTAACGCATTCTCTAGAGAAGGTAATTTGTAGCATCACTGCCATAGAGCCCTTGGACATTGACTAGCGTTTCCATTAGTGATGTTCACTGGTGATCATTATGTGTTTTTAAAATCTTTTCTCATTTCCATTGTCGGTGGAATAAAAAACAACAATGACTTCCTGGTAGAAAGGGAGAAATAGTATTTTGTGTGATGTGATCTTTAATGCCCTAATGAGATTTTAAAATTACCCTTTGCACTACTTAATGTGTTAGGTAATAACAATGAGAAATGTAGGTTGTTGTGTCTGTTCCTTAATAGATAAAGAATACCATTAAACATCAAGGAATTCAGTAGCGACATGGTGTTTGCATGCTGTAAACAGATAAGGGCACTTAACTTCAGAAAAAGAAATATCAGGTGCCCTTTCAAAATGTCCTTGTGGAGTGAGTCCTTGGAGGAGCTGTATAATAACTGAGATAATGTAATGTTGCTGGTCTGCCAGTTGAGAATCACTGATTGATTAATTGAAACATTTGTATGGTGATTTGTCAGGGATGAATATTAAAACAAGTTGTAACTGAAGCAGGATAAGCTTTCTTTCTTCTGTTTAATACTTAGATAAGATTGGAGTGTCTTCATGGTTAAAATGTGCATAACTATGAGCATTTGTCAGTAAGTTTCTTTAGATATTAATGAATGAAAATTTAATTTTATTTGCTGCAATTGCTTCAAAGCTTGTTAACAAGTTATTGTAAGGCCCAAACACTTTAAGCAACTGTTATCTTTTCATTTTATCATCACAACAGATGTTTGATTTGCAGAAGTAGTTTCTTAGAACATAAGATCACTGATACATGGTATTTACTCTGCTCATTGCAAAATTCTTTTAAAATATTTAAATACACTGTATTTTTCAGTTCATAAATTATAATCATAACAATGATTGCAAGATCATCAGATTTGATACAAGTGAAATCCTATTTTGGATTTGTGAAGAAATGGTATAACTTCATTATCTAAATAAACATGTATCAAAAGCAATTCTTTTGTTTTCTAACTGGAGTGACTAGAAAAGTATAAAATTGCCATAATTAAAATAACAGTTGAAATACTGCACACACTGTTTTTCTACCATTCTTAGTGAATAATATATATGACAGAGCCAGATATGCTTGTTTATTCATTAGTGTGGAGAAATGTTCATTGAATGGCATTCGTCTTTGCACTAGCTGCTGATTTTCCTAAATTATTGAAGAGGTGTTCCTGAAACCACAACTCTAAAAAATTTGTAGGGTTCATTAAACAAACTGGATATCATTATTCAAAATCAGCCTTTTCATGGTAGTGAACAAATACTTCTGCATGATATCCTTATTGTTTCTGTATTCTTTATCACTATTTTATTTGTACATTGGGCATTGAGTCAGAAGAGTCATTTGATTCCTCACAAGCCAAGATAAGTTAATTAATTTACATGCTGAAAAGAACCCTTTTTCTATATAAAGGTTACATATTTTATGGACACTAAAGGATTCCAGAAGAACATTCAAGGCAATATGTACCCCAGGTATATTTGGCATGAAGGCCAAACATGTTTTGTATTTTCAAATTTAATTCAAGATTCAGAAAAAAATGCTAAAATTTTACATTATGAAATTTTATCAATCACAGTGTAAGCTTTATAATAGGTTTGTTACCTTTGCTCAAGTATAACGATTGAAGGCTTTCAACTGCGTACGGTTAGAAGATGAAAGTCATAAATGATAATGAAATTGTTTTTTAAAATTCAAAAATAGGTATGGAGTGGGATGACCTGACAGCATTATGAATGTTACTGACTTTTCAAATATATACGCCAATAAATAGGAAAGGGAAATTATTGATGGTTTTCAGCTCATGTGCTGTGCTGATGATTGGTTTTTCTCCATGCTTGTTTTGTTTTGCGGACTTTGATACACTAATATATGTTTTTAGTTCTTGGTTTTAAAATACAAGTAATTCACTGCAAATGTGGAAAAATTCAGTGTTGAGGATTATTGTTGAAAAAAAATAAGTGGTAATTTTGTTCTTGTGTATTACAGATTATTATTTGGAGAACCTTAACTTCATCAGATAATGTACTGATGGAGCAATTGGCACAGTTAATCAGATTCTAAATTCTTTCTCTAGGAGAAGGAAGATCCTGAAGAAATTTGCTTACTATAAAGCAAATAGAAGGGTAGATTTTGTAGTCAACAATTCAATTACATCTAAGTCCTGTTGCGTTCTAGTGGCAAGAGAGCTAACACAGTCACCACAGAATAAGACTTCCTGATGTGCGTATCATGCTAGAGGATTCAGCATTTGGTAGTGCCTCCCTAAATAAGCATTTATCCAGTTTCTCAAAAATTGGCCCTTTCATGGAAGAGAATATGCCATTGAAACTTCTCTCATGGTTTCTCAGTTGGTTCATTAGTGCAAGAAAAAATGGTGCTGTAGAAGATGCTGTAGAAGTCGACAATAGTAAACTGATTCCATATTGTTGCCAAGAAACAGAAGCTGAGTATGATGTAAGGGAAATTACTTTTTACTAGGATCAGATGTGGAGTAGGTCTAGATAGTCTTAGATAGCCACTATATCTGAGGTTCAGTCTATCTTCTAAAAAAAGGGAAATATATTGGTCCATTTTAGAAGTTTAAGGATTATAGAAGTAATATATGAAATGCAAGCATGTTCAGTATGAAAAAGTGCTACATTATTGATAAATAGTGTATTGTTAATGAAGCTCTAATATGTCTTGCTGGCTAAAAACTTTCTTATGTCAGGGATGTCATTAGCTATTAAAAGCTTTGACAATCCATCTGTAGACAGTTGTGACAAAGCAATATTACTTTTTTGAGGTCTAGTAAAATATACAGTATTAGTTAGATTGCAAAGTGCTAAAGGTTTTAGAGAAATGGTAATAATTGTTTTGTCTGCACTGATATCATAAGATATTACTGTATAAACTTTCCATCTGCTGAAAGAAGCTGAAAACAATCCATCTTCTGTAATTTCATGGCAATGTCATTAAGGCTATCCACCTTTCTCTCTTAGATGTACACCCACATGTTCACTTACTTTCTGTCTGTCCAACCATCAGCAACCTCTCCTACCCCCACTCTGCCTGCTTTCCTTGTAAGGAAGTGGCCTGTTAACCCTTTAATTGCATTTGCTAAAGCAATAGCTGCCATTTTCACATGCACCTAAAATTATTACTTTCCTTCTATTTAATCATCTGCCCATTCTTTCACATTTTACAATTTTACAATTATACTTTGTTGTCAAACTTTGGATTCAGACTGAGCTTGCATCCAAAGCTTTCTAGGGGCCACATGTGGTCCTGATTCCTAAAGTTTTATAGTCCTTGTCTAGCTAGTAACTCTTCTGTTGCTTTGTTGTTTAACTTTGTACTACACCCAGTTCACTTAAAGACTTAATAGACATTGTATGATAACTCTGCTTTAATTTTGTTTATTTAACAACTCCATTGTTAAACAGTGACCTTAATTTTTTTTAAAGCCATTAATGTCTTGGCTTTGAAGTAATTTTTCCAAGTAGAACCAAACCATCGAGTATAATCATCCTAGATAAGAATGCTGTAGGTTCCCATTCCATGAGAAATTAGGATAGAGGGGCAGGGGCAGGCCCCCCATTTTATGAAATATTCTCCCCCTGGAGACCAGATTAACAGTTGACTTGACTCTTTTTCAAAGGGCAGTTAAGGTGGAGTTATTCTGAATGGCTTTTGGAAGATAAGGTTACCTTATGTTAAACGGGTGCTGGCTAGTTATTGAAATAATGGTGGAAATTAAATTAATTTTTAATTGTGGTTTTATTTTGCTTTTGTAGTATTGTTTTCTGTTTCTGTGATTGCCAGGGGTGTTTAGATTCTAGTGGCATATAAATATGATAAATAAATAAATAAAATTAAGCTCTTTAGAAAAGAAGGCTACCTCTTTAGAGGAAATATCCACCCTGGTCAGTTCAGTGATTAAACATCTGTTATTTATCAAGGCTGTATTTTTGTGATAAAAGATTACTGCTTTGTTCTACCAGCATTTTCATTTCTTGTAAACACTTTCTGCTGACTAGGCTCAGGAGATAAAATTATCAATTCAACAAAATGTGTGTTTATCTATAAATACAATATTAGTCTTCAAAAGGGTATCTGATCTTGCTTTGTTTGTCATCTTGCCTAATGACAAGTAATGGAGAATTTAAAAGGTTGAAAAGTATTATTTGACCTTGGCTTGGCTTAATATAGATATTGCCCTAATGTGGATTTTACAATTAACCACCTGCTATTTACAATTAAATTTTGTTGAATCATAGTTGATGTTCACTTTCCACTACTACTTATATGCCTTTACCCAAGTTATCTATGGAGAAAATATTCCCAAAAAGGTTTTCTATGAAATTCACCTGAAGGGTATGCAAAGTTACTTACGATTATTTGGTAAGTAAAGATATGATGATGATGTTAATAATAATAATAATAACAACAACAACAATAGCAGCAGCAGCAGCTATGCCAGAGGTTCAACCATACTGGACACGTCTCATCAGAGGAGCCAGACAAAGAGGGTCTCTTCTATAAACAATATGGTAAGACATAATTTACAGAAACCTATACCGGATCAGTCATTGCCTGGGTCAACAAGGACTGCACTAGGTGTTCTGGTTCCTGGACATCTGGTGACAAGTGGGCTATAGGACTCAGGACTGTTGGCTGAGCAACCAGGGCCAGCAACTGCAGGACTACTGGAAGAAAAGTTGTTTACCTGTTGGAAATATATGAAGACCGAAAACAAGAAATAATGATCTGCTATTACAAATCAAGTCCAACAAGAGGATATCTGAAAAGAATGTACCAGTTCTGGAAAGAACAACATCCAGAATCAGAACTGCAAAGGTCTACCTAGGGTAAAAAAAATCAAAGCCTTGCCAGAAGTAGCTCAGACAAACCTGGGGAGTCAGCAGTAGAGGAAGCCACCATAGCTATTGAATCGTTTTCATTCCCAAACCAGGCACCCTCTCCTCTGCCTTTTCCTCAGAAAGAACAAAGCCGTCTAACTAAAAAACAAGAGGAATCGAAACATAGAATAACTGAGCATCTAGAACAACACAAAAACAACAGAATAAGGTTGCCTGCATTGAAGCTTGTTACAAAGAAAGAGCTAGTACAAGTTTCAAAAGATGAAATACTGTAATATCAAATATAAGCACCAGCTCACTGCAGGAAACAAACCAACTAATTTACAGCATGGCTGCAGTTATAACTGAATACCTTGGATGCAAAATCAGCAAACCAAAAAAAAAAAAAAGTCCAAACAGTGCACCACCAAAATGGAAGATCAGGTTGGAAAATAAAATCAGCATGCTAAGATCAGATGCAAGCAAGCTAGAACAGATGAAAGAAAAGAAGCTGAAGATCAAGAAGACCAAAGAATATCTGATCAAGAAATTTCACCTAGAAACAAGGAAGATCACTGGAACCACTGGAAATAATAAAACAGCAAATAACAGCCATAGCCAAAAAGATCAACAAAGCTTGAATTGCACACTATAGGCAGAATCTCCAATATCAGTTGAATCAAAAACGTTTCTACCAATCCATCAATGGAGAGACTGCAGTGAACCAGTCAGCACCTGACAAAGAAGAAGCAGTGCAGTTCTGGGTGCAGCTAGGGGACAACGCAAAGAAATCCAGTGGTACCTCGGTTCACGAACTTAATTCGTTCCACGATTCTGGTCGCGAACTGAATTGGTCGCGAACCGAATCAAATTTCCCCATAAGGCTCAATGTAAATAAGGTTAATCTATTCTGACCCCTACGAATGTGGTCGCCAACCGATTTTGGTCGCCAACCAAATCAAATTTTCCCATAAGGTTCAGTGTAAATAAGGTTAATCCGTTCTGAACCATATGTATTTTTTTTTAACCACAAAAATATGAAATAAAGTACAGTACAGTACGGTATGAAGAGAGAGAACACTAACCTTGCTTGAGGCGACTTCTGGGGTGGAGGACAGGAAGGCGGGTGGGGAGGCGATTATTGTTTGGGGGGGGTCCCCCTCCAAAAGGACATCGGGGAAATCTCCTTTAGGGGTTTCCTCTCTTCTTTGTCTCTTAGCTGCAGGCTCAGTTTTGGCGAAAAATCTGTCTAATGTCACTTGTTTTTTCCTGCGCTGCATAACCCTCTGGAAATGAAAGACCAGTAGTGGCTTAATCTTCAGCTCGGCGCTTGCATTCACACACAGCAAAAGGGTCAATCTGTCCTTCATGGGCTTGTGCCCCGCAGTGCCTTTTCCTCCTGTGTGATATAGGTTCTGTTTGGCATCTTCTTCCAGAAGAGCCCTGTTTCATCACAGTTGAACAGTTGTTGAGCGACGTATCCTTCTGCCTTCATGAATTCTGCGAATTCTTTCTTATAGGCTTCTGCAGCGGCCTTGTCAGAATTGGAAGCCTCACAATATCTTGTCACACTGTGGATGCCACTTCTCTTGAGGAATTTATCAAACCAGCCTCTACTGGCTTTAAATTCTTCACTTGTTGCGCTTGTAGAGGGGTTTTTTTTGCAGTAAATCACTGTGCAATTTCCTGGCTTTTTCACAGATCATAGCTTCACTAACGCTATAACCTGCCGGCTGTTTCTCATTCAACCACACTAACAAAAGTTTTTCCACCTCTTCCAGCACTTGTGTCCTCTGCTTGGTTAACATCGTTACTCCTTTTTCCACATCAGCTCCTTTGATGGCATCTTTATTCTTCAAAATAGTGGAGATTGTCGACTTCACCATCTTGTACTCCAAGGCCAGATCAGTCACACGAATACCACGCTCATGCTTTTCTACAATTTTCTTCTTCAGTTCACTGGTTATTTTCTTCAAAACCTTATTCTTACCATACTTGCTCTGCACTTTCTTTTTACCACCATGCTTGCTCTGCACTTTCTTTGGAGCCATGCTAAAAAGCACACCAAAAAGCTTCACAGCCAGTGTCTGTCTGCGACCGCGATCTCACCTACAGGAAGCCATGACCACGTGTTAGAGCAGGGAAGATGGCCGCGGGTCGTGTTTGTCACCCGATGCGGAGTTCGCGAACAGAAGCAAAATTTTGTGAATGCTGCTGTTCGTGAACCGAATTGTTCGTGAACAGAAGCGTTCATGAACCGAGGTATTACTGTACAACAAAAATCCAGCTTGGATAAAGGAGGCAAATAAGAATTAAAAAGAAGTTGAAAGAACTTGTAATAACAGCAGAAATGGTGGAGAAGAGGGCAAGGAAGATTAAGAATTGGTCAGCACCAAGGGAAGATGAACTGCATGGTTTTTGGTTGAAACATCTGACTGGTCTGCATTCAGTCATTGCCAAACAGTTTAACAACATACTGCAAGGAGGTGAAATTGAAGATTGGTTAACATCTGGCAAAACCTACCTGATGATGAAAGATCCAGCAAAAAGGGGCAGCACCAGGCAACTACAGGCCCACTGCCTGCTTACCAAAAACTTTCAAATTGCTAACTGGTTGGTGGCTGATGTAGTCCAACAGCATCTAGTTGAAAACAAGCTCTTTCCATCTGAGCAGAAAGGAAACTGCCCAGACAGCAGAGGAACAAAAGATCATCTCCTGATTGACAAGATGATTTTGGAAAACTATAAGAGAAGGAAGATCAACTTGAATGTACTTGGATTGATTACAAGAAGGCATTTGACTCCCTGCCACATGATTGGATAATCAATTGCATAGAAATAACAGAAGTCAGAAGAAACATCAGAAGTTTTGTGCAAACATCAATGGCACAATGGAAGATACAGTTGCTGGTCAATGGTAATAGACTGAGAGAGGTTAACATCAAGAAAGAAATCTTTCAAAGAGACTCACTATCACCACTATTGTTTATCATTGCACTGATTCCTCTGTCAACAATACTGAACGAGTCAGGCCATGATTATCAAACATCAAAAACATCTGCCAGGCTATCCTACCTCCTTTACATGGATGATCTGAAGCTGTATGGAAAAACACATCTAAAATAGAATTGCTGCTCATCACTGTCCGAACATACAGCCAAGATATTGCAGTGGAGTTTGGACTGGACAGATGTGCCACCCTTACCATCAACAGGGGAAAAGTAGTGGAAACTGAAGGAATCAAGATGCCCTATGGAAATAACATCAAGAATCTGGATGAAGAAGATCACTACAAATACCTGGGCATCCTTCAAACTGACAACATCAAGCACATTGAAGTCAAGAAGAAGGTTAATAGTGAATACATCATGAGGGTGAAGAAGATCTTAAAGTCCAAACTCAGTGGAGGAAATACCATCAAGGCAATTAACACCTGGGCAATTCCAGTCATTAGACACAGCTGCAATAGTGGACTAGAAGCCCTGGACAGAAAAATAACGACAATGAATCATGCCCTTCATCCACATAGCACCATTGACAGACTCTACTTACCAAGGTGCGTAGGTGGGTGTGGAATGTTGCAAGTACACCAGACAGTTGAAAAAAGAAAAAGGGCATTAGAAGAATATCTGAAGGACAGTGAATAAGATGCACTGAAATTAGTATACCATAAAGGCTTACTGAATACCAAAGAGACCAAACTGGCTTACAAGAAAGACCAAATGAAGAATGGAAAAGAGAAGTGGCAAGGCAAAGTATTACATGGCCAGTACACAAAAAACCTAGCAGGCAAAGCAGATAACAACAAGACCTGGCAGTGGCTAAGAGCAGGAAAGTTGAAGAAAGAGACAGAGGGGCTAATTCTGGCTGCACAAGACTGAGCCTTAAGAACAAGTGCCTACAAAGCCAGAATTGAGAAGACAGCAACAGGTAGCAAATGCTGCCTCTGCAAAGAAGCTGAAGAAACAGTGGACCACCTAGTTAGAAAAAATTTTTTAGCAGTTTAAAACATCAATGTACCATTATAGTACTACTTAATTTGAGTAGCGCTATATAATTGTTTTCAAAAGCCTTACTTTTGTAATGTTTATTCATGCAGGAATCCATTACGTTTTGATTCACAAATAGTCAATCTGCTCATAATAAATCTTATGAAATAAATTTAGATGACTGGAATCCAATATATGCTTACCTAAAAGCTGCAGGAAGATTGCACAGACTGTCTACAAACAATGGCATGACAAGGTAGCAAGAATGGTACATTGGAATATCTGCAAGAAATACCGTTCACCTGCAAGCAAAAACTGGTGGGACGACAAAACAGCAAAGTCATAGAAAATGAAGAAGCTAAAGTGCTCTGGAACGTTAGAATTCAAACAGACAGGCACCTGCCACACAACACCCCAGACTTAACAATTGTTGATAAGAAAGACAAAAAAGTCTGGATAGTGGACATTGCAATATCTGGAGAGAGCAGAATAGAAGAGAAAGAAATGGAGAAAATCACAAAATACAAAGTCCTGCAAATAGAAGTAGAACGACTGTGGCAAAAGAAAGCAAAGATAGTACCAATAGTAATAGGCCCCTTGGTGCAATTCGAAAACATCTGGAGCCCCACATCGGCATTGACAAAATCACCCTCAGCCAATCGCAAAAGGCAGCCTTACTTGGAACAGCTTAGATCCTGCAACGATACCTTTAGCACCATCAAACAACAAAATCTGCCTATCCACGGTCCTTGAGAAGGACTCAATAGGTGGATAAAAATCTAAACATCTGGCTGACTGTGCGATCAACAATAACAATAACAATAATAATGTCATGCATGCTTTTTTGGCAGGCCTGAGTTCTTCTGGAGCAGGAAGAACGAGTTCTGACTGTGTTCTAACAAGCTCTGGCTCAGCTATGGAAGATGAAAGTAGAGAGAGGTTGTTGCAGCAATTTCATGTATGTTTCATTGCCTTAAATCAGCTTCTTTTAAAATGCTACTGAACCTTGCAAAATACTGGCAGGCTATAAATTGCTTGTGATGCACTCTCTCCTATCACAGCCACACTGAGGTAACAATAATATCTTCTCTCTCTTTTCCTCCCCTCGCTCTTGTAATTTCCTCCTTTCTGCAGCCCCTTAACTTTTCCACACATAATTCCCTCTGCGAAGTTAACATCCGGTCAGATGGTCAGAGCTGCTCATAGAAATCTCATGCTTTCCAGGCATGATTACTTCTTCAAAAGGCAAACAGGGTGTATTAAAAAATCAAAACAAACACTCAGGCTTCATACAGTATTCTGGAACAGTCATGTTCTTTTGTATTCAGTGTACTTTTGGATCAAATGAGGAAGCCAGCTTAAAAATTGTATGAAGAAGGCATTCTTTGGCAACCTTCATCAATTTGTCCTTTAACCCTTGGAGATTATGACCCACACTTTGAGAGACACTTAGATCAGGTAACAAGATAACCTGGTAGATTATCTTTTCCAGCTTGATTCCGTTCAGATGTGTTGGGATGACTATTCTCACAATTTGTAGCCAACAGTTTTAATCTCGGCATACCTGAAGAACAGCAAGCTTGGAAAGCATACTATATGTTAAGATTTTTCAGAAAACACACCAACGTTTACCGATTCCTCACATATTTTGAGGACTGTTGAAAATCTGTATGAAAAAGAAACTTATATAAATATGACTAGAGGACAAATGGTATTTGTTTGAAAATAATTTTTTACCCCTAATATCTGTGCCATTTTTACCACTCTATAGCTATAATGTCATGTTAACTAGCACAAGCAGATAATAGATTTTATTAGTAGAAAATTCAGGATAGGGATCTTTGATGAGCTTGAATCTTGAGAGAAGAAAACCAACATTTACTTTTTTCCTTCTGAGCTCTTTGTTAAGAAATATATCTTGAAAAATTCTGACATGTCTTCCCCATTTTACCGCTGTTTGAAATTGCTATGAACAATTGGAACTATTTTGATGAGAATGAGAAGCAAAATCCATGTTACTATAATTTAAAGAACTGACTGCTCTGGATCTTTGGAAGGGAAAATTAATGGTTGAAAAACTTTCAGAAGTAAATTGAATGGTATGTGTCTGTAATATTAAAGTCTTGTGTTTGCTTTCCAGTTTGCAACTAGGGGAGGACTCCTGTTGATTTCATGATGAATCAGAAATGGCTCCCCTGAGAGGATAGATTACAGTGCTTGGGCTTTTTTAGCTCAGAATGAAAGTGTTAACAGAAGCTATGATAGAGGTATATAAATCATGCATGTTGTGGAAAATATGGATAGAATATTTTTTATCCCTGTCTTGTTGAATTATCCATTAAATTTAAATGTGGGGAGATTCAAGCTGATAAAGGAATACGTCTTTACAGAGCATGTACTTCAGCTGTGCAATTTGCTTCCCTCAGCTATATTTATGTTGAGACATTTAGATGTTTTAAAAGGACATTATGTAAATTCATGAAGATCAGGTTATCAATAGCTACTAGTCATGATGACTGTTGACTGTTTCCTAAAAACTTTAGATATTAGCTGATAGGGAGCAATCAGAAACCAGTCCATCCTCCTGTCCATATTTATGAACTTTCTGAAAGTTCTGTGATCGGACACAGAATGTTGATTATATTGGTCTTCGGACTGGTCCAGTAGACCCTTTCTCATGTTCTTAGATTTGCATAAACTGGTCTTTTGTACAGTGGCTGTACAATTCACAGAATCATGTTTTGTGGGTAATATTAGCTTCTCTGAAACTATTCCTAAAATCAACCCATTTAAATGAGTTTTTACACTTAAAAAATAGCTCTATTAAATGTCTGTAATGTAGAATAATCAGATTTGCCTTAAAAGTATAGCTAACTGTTTCTCATCACAGCCTACCTTGCAGATTTGGTATTATGGCTATAATATGTATGTCACCTTGAGCACCTGGAGGAAAAATTAGATAAAACTAATTTTTAACAAAAATAATAACTGCATTTGGTTAGTTACAGATTTCATAAATATTCGTTATTATAAGACAAGTTTCTTAATCTGTTCCCCTCTAGATATATTATGTTATAACTATAATACCCAGAAATCCTAGTCAGCATAGTCAAAGGATATGATGGGAAAATGGTAGATAGGAGAAGACTTATGTGTCTGTCTCCTATCTGATCATATCTTGCTAGAAATTACAGCCTGCTTTACTTAGATGAAAGTATGGTTGGGATAAACAGTTATGCTATGGGTGCCAAAGGTTTCTGTAATCAGAGAAATAGTGACTGCATGGCAGAACAGGAAAAATTATGCCTCTATTACATACTTGTAACTTGTACTTATATTTAAATAGAGCATAGCTGGGTTAGTTACATATGCAGCCTATAAGCTTCAGTCTATATTTGTGATATGGTCCCAGGTACCGCTGAATGAGGCTTTTCAAATAGTCACTAAGATCCTGACATTTTTTCCTTCTAGGAAGCTGATTAAAAACAGCTGCATCAGAATGTTTCTGCTGGTTGTTTTTCTAGGTTTTGTTAATTTAGAAATTTTATCTACATGGTTGATTTTTTCTACAGGTGATTATTTTGAAATTTTATACTGGATGAGACGTGAAAGTAGCTTATAGAATAAAATACCAACCAAGACAAAATATACTATCATTTGATTGTTTGATTGATCATGTACAATCAAGTTGGTATTGATTCTTACTGACCACATAGATAGATTTTTCTTCATTGTGTGATTAATTGGTGATATTTGTATTTACTTTTTCATTTTGGGCACAACAAAAATTTAAAAAATAGGGTTAAAATACATGAGTGTAGTAATAATTGCTTATGAATTGAGGAGATTGCCTTACATTCACTAATAGGAATAGAAGAAGCTGTTGAAAACAAAAGAATGGCAGAAGATGCAAAAGCATGAATATCTTTAAAGCTACTTCTATGCCTAAATAGAAGTTATCTCTTTTTTATTTCACTCCATGGTGAGTTACCTTTTTCTCTTGCCTCCTCCATTTACTCCTCTTTCCATTGTAGCTATTTCTTTTAAATTGCTCTTCAGGCTAAGAGGATGGGGTGGAATGTGTAACAAGCACGAGGGCTCCCCTTGCCCCAGACACTCCATTTAATCGTCTCTGAAGCCAGGAAACTGGGATAAGGGATGAGTGTGGGCACTGTACCTGCCAGAGCCTTCATTATTCCCAGAGCCTCCTTGATACATGCATGGGGGACAACTAAGCCTTAGGCAGCTGAGGTGTGAGCAGTCTTTTGCAGCTGCTTGCTTGCTCTAGACAGCTGGTGAACGGTCCTTTTATGCTGATTGTCTCTCTCAGCCACTTGAGCCATCCAATTCCATAGCACCCTTTGTGCATGGAAGGAACTCACCAGCTGGGTGGGTTAGCAAGGCGGCTTAAGGTGGTTGGTTGTGTTGGCAGCAGCCAGTGCCTGCTGCATCTGCCCAGGAGAGCCCTGCAGGAGATGACTCTTCTTAGCACGGAAACAGGTCAAAGTGAAACAACACAATTGCTTTCCTTGATTATTAGAAGTGAGGGAATATGTGCTTCATACAAAGTTTCATTGAAGCAAAGTACCTGCTTGAAGCCTTGCATTGCCATAATGAATATTTCTAACGAGGAAGGAATATTTTACTGTGGTTTGACTTCCAGATCCAGAATCCTGCTTTGCTGTCCTGTTGGTTTGGTTACTTATACACACACATGCACAGAAAACTGTAAGAAGTCCCTCTCTCCCTCCCTGTTTTTTAACTTTGTTTAATTAAATAACAGGAAAAAAAAGTTTAGCAGTTTAAAATATCAATGTACCATTATAATACTACTTAATTTGAGTAGCACTGTATAATTGTTTTCAAAAGCCTCACTTTTGTAATGTTTATTCAGGCAGGAATCCATTATGTTTTGATTCACGAATAGTCAATCTGCTCATAATAAATCTTATGAAATAAATTTAGATGACTGGAATCCAATATATGCTTACCTAAAAGTAAGTTTCATTGAACTGATTATGAATTATTTTTGCATAACGTATCAGAATAAGAGGGCAATGTACAACTCTCAGGTTGAACATGTGAGACTGACTGAATAAATCAGCCTAATATAAAAGTTAAGATTAATGAAGTCATGGTTATACTAGACATTTATTGCATTTGTTTTGCAAAACTGTATTTCCTGGTGAAATAGGTGTAAAATGTGAAATCTAATATCGAACACAAGGTCAATGTGCTTTAGAGATTTATAGAAAAAGTAAAAACGAAGTGTAATTTGTTAAGTTATTTTATATACATGTGTCAAGTGAGGTCTCCAGGGAAGACTTCATTCCTTACTTTGAATAGCAAAAATAAACTTCCTGGTATCACCAGGTTATATTTTAACTCTTTGTAGCTATTATAAATCTACAGAAATAGTGATATTTGTCTTCACAAGGCATCAGTATGACGAAGTAAGTTATTTCGTTCTGAAGGGGGATGAGGCTTTGCATGTGTCTGAAGATAATGCAATGAAGTCCTTTGAATTCTAGGCTCAGCCACTCCCTGCCTTTCCTGGCTGATGAAAACAGAGGGTGGGTCCAAGCAGTGGAGAATATGCCCTTCGGAGAGGGGATATTACTGCTCTCTCTGAAAGAGCCATTGATGAGGCCCTTTCTCAAGAAACCATAACTTGATCTGGATATAGTAGACAGTTATTGATATGTCTTCAACTTCCCATTTTTAAGTGGTTAAGGTGCAGCTGCAATGGACCCTGGAAGATATGGATAATTTGGTCACAGAATGTGGTGGCTCAAGTACTTAGCACAGAAACATCACTGAATGGACTTATAAATGTTCTCTGATAAGATGAGGTTAAGGATGGTATAACTCTCCTGCTTGATGTCTCAGCAGCTTTTGATAGTATAGATCAAGGTAACTGCTGAGCCATTTCTTAGGGTTAGGAGTAGGGGGCACTGTACTGAAGGGACAGTCAGTGGGGAGAGGGAAACTGAGTCTTATGCTCCTCAATTGTGGAATCCACCAGGCTCAGTGCTTTCTTTACTCCTATTTAGCATTTACATGGAACTGTTGAGTGCATTCATCTGTTATCATAGGGACTGGTTTCAACAGCACTATATACTTAATTTTATATTTCATTCCCTGGCTGAATAAGTGATGCTGTTGAAGTACTATCCAGGTGCCTGGACAGACTCAGTCCCAACTAGTTGGGATGGTTTGGTGTCCGAAGGCCTACCTGGAATTCCCTGTCATTCATGACTTAATTATCTCTTGATTGGACTATCACAACCCCCACTACAAATGAAAAGCATTTGGAAGCTAAAGATGGTCCAGAATGTGGTGGTTCAAGTATTTATATGTGCAATTCATGCCATCAATGTAACCCCTTTAGTCCAAGTGTTATACTGTTGTATGGCTTCTGGGTGCAATTCAAGGTGCTCATTGTCACCTTTAAAGCCCTACAGGATTCAGGGGCTGAGTATTTGCAGTGTTGCTTTGTCCCAATAGCATTTCCTTGCTTGTTAAGATCTAACAAGGCATGTTCTTTACATACCCCTTTGATCAGAGACAGTCATCTTCAGGGGCTAAAGAACATGATTTTCAGACATCATCCTCTGTCCTATGGAATAGTATCTTCCTGACAGGTGAAGAGGCCCCTCTCTCTGGGCCTTCTGGAAATCAGTGAAAGCCTGTCTGTCTCATTAAGCCATGTGGGCCTTTGGCGAGGACAACTGATGCCTCTTTCTTCCTTTTTGTTCCTCTATGGGTTTGTTTTCTTTGCCATTGTTATTCTTTTGTCTTGTGCTATTTTTCTGTTTTTTGTATTCTTTGTTTTTAAATGTTTTAAAAGTTGTAAACTGCCCAGAGTCAGTGGGAGTCGGGAGGCATATACATTTAATGAATCATTGTTATTGCTATCCTCATGAGGATATATTGGTTCTGTTCTTCAAAATAGGTCTCCTGGTTTTTATTGTTTGGTTGTTCTGATGTATGGTTTTGTTTTTAAATTTAATTTGTATTATTTTTAATCCCAATTATGTATTGGAGAGTTATATGCTGTTCAAAGTCAGCTGATTGGACTTGCCTATAAGCTCAATTTAAATAAAGTAAATAAAACTAAAAGCCAACTATAAAAAAAAATTAAGAGAAAAACAGAGACAGCAACTGCAGGTATTCCTAAATTCTACAGAGTATCTTTTTCCCACTGAGATATGGGTACCTCTATCTCCAGCTTGGAATTGCAATTACATATTTTCCTACTGGGTGTGTGTGTGTGTGAATGGTTGAGGCAACTCTTGAAAAACTGATTAGTAGGTTGATTACAATAAAATTGTTCAAGTCAATTTTGATTAATTTAATTTAAAGATGGATGTAAATATTGGTTCAAATTTCTCCAGAAAAGTTGTGAGTAGAGGGTAGAAAAGGGAGGGAAGTTGGATGGGTAGAAGTTGTGGGTAGAGAAGTTGGGTGCATGATTTCCCCAAATTCCTCAGAGTAAATTCTTCAACACTCTTCCAGCCCGTGGTTGCACCATTACTGAAAAAGCCATTGGAGGAGTTTTCTCCTGATGTTGACTTTTCAGATTTAATTGAAGTATGGGAAACTGCAACAACTGCAGAACAATGTAGAGGTGACATACAATGACATATGGCACATGCAACTGTTGGCTATGTTCTCAATTAATAAATACAAGAATCACACATTCTATCCACGAGAATTTCTCATCTCTTTGAAATAATTTTGAAGCAAATTAGGAAGACTTCATCAAACTGAATGAGAGCAAGTAAGGAAAAAAGTAAAATTTCTCTAACTGGCACCAGTTTTAATAAGTGATTTTTATATCAGAGTTGCTGCCTCTGAAGCTTTATTGTGCCATCAGGAACAACAGCAACAATTTAAATTATTTGATTCTCCATTTAAGAAATAGCATCAATGAAAACAGTTGCAGATCATTTATTTATTTAAAACTGCTAGTTTCAATACATTAGCAGTTTTTTTCAGAATATTATTAGATTTATACTAGAAAAATGCTGCAGCAGACAGTATTTCTTAAATGTTGAAAGAAAAATAGAATGTCCTGAAAATGCTAATCTTCAGAAAACTCTCTTTTTGAAATCAAATTCCTTGCTTTTGAAAAGAAATGGAATAGAATGCTCTATCTTTATTTATTTATTAAATTTGTATGCTGCCCATCTCCCCCAGTGGGTAACTCTGGGTGGCTCATAATTAAAACCACAAACCCATGCCATTAAAAAACAATACCATATAAATAAATAAAATTAATTAATCAATTAAAATCCAACTATAAAACAACCCTATACATAAATACTAAAAAACATTCAAGATGATCATTTTGTAATGGATTAGTTTAGACAAACCTTTTATTCAGATTAGGAATATAATTCATAATCTTGCACATTATATGTGCAGATGTAATTTTTTACCTGAGGAATCAGAAATATTCCCAACTCACTATCTATTTGATCATTATTCACTTTTAATGTCTTTAGGCCTTTTATATTTCTAACTATTAATGAGCCTTCTAAGGAGATTTTCCAGCTGTTGTTCCCATGTCTGTTTATGTAAATTCTTTTGCTACGGGGTAATGCAAAACAATTTAACTTTGCTTATAGCCCATCATTGGGGATTAAGATGTGAATTTTTCACATTCCGTGTGTATCAACTGTAGGCAACTCTTGGTCTGGTTGGTAACCAGCAATTTTAACAGCATATCATGAGTGCTCTCACAACAACACTGCTATGGGGGCTTGGTTATTCATAAAATACAATTTACCTGAAGGCAAAGATTGCTTCTGAAATCCTCTCTAGCTTCCAGCATTGTACCACCACAGGTTAACAGATGGATTTACTTCCAAATAAAGCATTGAATTGTAGCCACTTGCTCTTCCCTGCAGTAGCCCCTGCTCTTTGGAACATTCTGCCCCCAGAGGTGCGATTGGCCCCCTCACTCCTGGCCTTCTGAAGGGTTTTGAAGACCTGGTTCTGCCACTTGGCCTGGGGTGGGGAGGGAATACTTCAAGCAGGGGGATGGCTAGCCCCATAGTGGCCAACTGTCCGCAGTCCGATTTTCCATCTTCTTGGATTTTCCTTTTTTAGTATTGTTTTTAATTCTGGATGTATTATGTGTTTTATATATATTTATAGTTTTAATGTTTTTTGTAAGTCGCCCAGAGTCCCCTATTGTGGGGAGATGGGCGGGGGAGAAATCCAGCTTAATAATAATAATAATAATAATAATAATAATAATAATAATAATAATTCTTCAGAGACTGCTTAAGATGCCTATGTGGGGCCTAAAGACATTCTTGTGATTAGAGGCTGGTATTGTGCAGGATGTTAACTCCTCCTCCTCTTTAAAAAATAATGTGCCATATACCTGGCAGGTGTCAGCAGAGGTATCCAAGGGAAGTTGATCATCTTTATATATTGGCTGTATGATTAATTTGCATACATGCTTTATTTTTTGAAAGGAGATGGATTTACTGATGAAGTAGTGGTAAACAAAGCGTAAGTAGAGGCAAGGGAGCCACAACCTTTTCCACTGAGCATGTGTTCAAAGTGATTGAGCAAGGGGGCTGCTTGTACAACATTGCATTGGTGCTCTGTTGGTAAGTATTCAGCAGTTCCTTGGATGCATTTGTGCCAATGAACTTCAGTAATGAAATGGTCAAGATTATAATTCACTCTGCACTTTTAATCAAATCTATTTAACTTCAATTTTTTGCAGGAATATATGGATTGGGCTCAGTTTAAATTTGTATTGTTTTCTAAATTAGACATTTCAGGATAAAAATTAATACATTTAACAAAAACATTTAAATTGAATTTTTCATTGCATTAAGAAAAGATTGAGGCAGGATGTGACTGTTGAGAAATGGAATACAAAGGATATGCAAAACTGATAGGGAGTAGAAGCAGACTGATCTAGCCATCCCTATTTCATTATTTCAGTATTCTGTCTGCAGAATACTGGTGGGATCCTGTTTTGATTGTATCCAGAATACAGTTGCTGGCAGATGTGTGACTCCTCTTTCTCAATGACAGTGACTGTTTTCTTCCTTACTTCACTGGCTTCTAGTGCATCTAAAATATAACTCTTTCAGCAATTAAGTAAAAGCAGAAGAGCAGTCTATTGTAACTGACATTTTTCGCATTCTTGAAGTTTTATGAACAGCTTTTAGCTTAATGTTGCTGCAATTCAGTTTTGTTAAATTAAATTTGAATAATATTATGATGAAAGCATTCTCTATAAATGTACTTTCTGTAGCTACTCACTAACAATTACTCCACACAATTTTAGCACATCAAAGAGCACTCACTAAATAATGCGTAATTTTTGACTGGCACAAACTACAATTTGGGGATAGCTCATGTTGGTCTGTATAATTAAATGTATAAAAAGCTTATTTAATGGTAGCCTTCAAATGAACATAATATTTTCTCCATTCTTTTGAGTTTTATCTTCTAGCATGGATCCATTGTGTTATGAATGACAGAATATGCTCTCAAATAATGTATATGTTTAAATTTTGCATTCTCTTTGAGGCAATTTCGCTACATTAATTTTATTACTTTTAAGTTATGAGAAAAAAGGATATAAATGTTAACGTACTTCTTTGTAGTCAGAAATTATATTTTGGTCAATGAGAAGAATAAAACAGAGGCAGTCAAACAACAAATAAAAAGAGAACTCAACAGAGAACATCATCTCAGATGATATCCTAGATACAAATATAAAATAAAACAAAGTAATATTAATACCAAAGATGTATTCCTAAAGTTAAAATCATAGTATTACTTAAAACTAGAACTATGACCCTAAAACCTAAAAATTGAAAATGATTACATATTAATATTAGTGTCTTTAAACACTAAAAATTTGAATTTAAAACTGCTGCATATGGGGAAGGGGGAAGCATAAATCCCACTGACATACATATACAACAATTGAACCCTTTTTTTCCATCTCTTCTGGTCAGCAAGTGACAACAGTCAAAGGGTATCAGCTCCCGCTGTGAGACTAGGCTGAAGCTGCCATAACCTAGAGATGAAGCAGGCACGTAAGCAGAGAGGACAAAAGCCAGGAAACTTATCTATGAGATCCCTTCAGGGAGGTAGATAAGAAGGAAACAAGTCGTTAAGGAAAAAACAAAGGACCTGAACCAGAAAAAGGAAGTTGGGCCTGAGCACATGGAAACCCTCACCCCAATCCCATCAACTTGCAAATCAACCCAGCAAGGACTTTTGGGGATAAAAGGGGTCCCAAAGCCCGCCCACTCCGAGTCGTCTGAGTTGTCTGAGCCGAGTCATCTGAGTCACCTTTGGATCCAGACTTGGCAGCTTCGGTCCCTCTAGCTAGTACCTGGCAGCCTAGTTGGGAAGGACGTGGGTAAGTGTGGATGAGCGTGCGCGTGTGTGTATGAGGACGGGCAAATGTACCTTGCAACCAGTAAAGTTTTGCTGTTACTTTAAATTCACTGGGTCTCCGTGTATTACAAAGAACCTCTTGTGCCTCAGTGTTCGGTTGGAAGTGATTTGTGTGTATCCCTAATTATATCCCGGCTGTTGACTAGGGCTGTGTGTCTGTCTGCTCTAGCCGCACCTATCTGGAAAGCCCAGGTAGAAAGCAAGGGGGGCTGACAAGATCCGCATGCCTCAACAGGCTGTGAGTATGTGAGTGAGTGACCATAAGCCAAACCTGGGAGCAGCGTGTGTAACACCGCCTGATGTTGGAAGTGGTACTACTACAAAACTTAGCAACAGGAATCTGACTAGTCAGATAGACAAACTTGCATGTTGAAAGAATTAGTTTGCCTAGACATTTATTATATGTGGATATATAAAACAGGCTCTAGGTTCTCTATAAAGCTCTTAATACAGTAATATATGGGCAGTGGATCTTTAGTGCCTATGCCACATGGGGACAGTCAGGCTTTGTAGGGTGTTTTCTTATATCTGCTCTCAAGTACATCCAATAACAGGACATTAAACCAAGCTAATGTTAGAAACCTCAGTTTGGAAACTGGCATAGAATTTAAATATCTTGCAGGCCTAAAGAATACTTAAAATACATATTTGAGCAAATAAGATTGGTACAAGTGTATTTCTGTGTCCAGAACACATTCTGTCAATACCCTTTTGGCCTGATCAGACCCTAGAGACAGAAGGGCTTCTGGGATAATTCATAAAAATACAATGTAGACATCTCTTCCATCTGGCACTGAAATTGTCTGCTAGTGTCAGAGGATTTAGAATGCATAGTTTCCAGTTTTGAGTAATTGCCATAAGACCCTAACTTTGCACCATACAGGAACTAGGAGCACATTTTAGCAGAGAACAGTTTAGTGCAGCTGGGATTAATAAGGCACCCCTTGATTGATAGAAAGTTCAAATTCCCAAAGTTGATTTTTGAGCATCCTGGGCTAGATTGTCCAGATGAATACTTCTCCCGTATAATTAATTGCTGCTTCTTCATCCTTAGAGTCAGTGTCAAGTGATCTTATGGTACATTTAATCCATCAAAATTTGAGACAGGAGGGCTACATATAGAAGCATGAGTGTAGTTATGAGTTAACTTTGGGGGGGAGGGGGAAGAAGTCAGGATTGTTTTGATAGGCCACAGAAGAGTTTATATAGAAGTTAAATAGTAGTGCTGCCAATATACAATAAACAACCCAGCCTAACTCCCCTCACTGAAGTGATTGCATTACTTAAGTGACCTTGTGGGATAAATTGGATCTTTAAGTGGGAGTTTTCATGAAGCTTATATGACAATAGTAATAGCCATCTGTCATAAAATTGATAAGTTTATCCTATAGCCTAGCTCGTGATATTGAACAAAGGCAAACCTAAAATCAATGAAAGCAGCATACAATATACAGTGAATCTTGCTTTAGCCATGTACTTTTCTGCCAGATGCTGTAAGATGAAGGCATGATCAAGGGGAAAGTGATCAGTTTCCGGCTTGTTCCTCTTTGAAGATTTATCTTGCTTCTAGCCAGTCCAACAATTTTGTATTTAAATGTTTGCCATGCAATTTGCTGATAATACATCATAAACAAATTGGATGGTAATTAGCTGGTAAGTCCCTTTTCCCTTTTTTTTATTGATGGGAACTATTATTTCTATACTTCAATCCTTGGGGACCATCGCAGAGTGATCAGTAAAAGAGAACGGGGCTAAGACCAGGTCCGCCATCTAAGATTTTGAATGATTTCTATTGTTAAGTAATCTGGCTTGGCTTGGCTTGGCTTGCTTAACCAAATTTTTGATTTCTAAGCACACATTACTGTCAGCTAATGGGAAAATAATACTTTTATATGCATCTTATAAATGATGTGATGTTATTTATATATCTCCGTATTTCTACTCAGTTAAATCAAAGCAACATACTTTAAAAGAAGAGATTTTCATACATGTTCAGTAGTACCATATCTTTATTTACACAATGTCTAGAATGTTAGAGGGAAATTGTGCAGGTTTTTTTTTTCCTGCAAAAAACATTTTGTATTAGAAATGTAAATTGTTGTCTATCAAGTTAGAGTATTTGTCAATTCAGCAGTAGCTCTCCAAGGTCTTAGACAGAAATATATCCATCCTCTATGTCCTGCTTATTTATATGTGACTTGATTGCAAAAAAGTGTTCCTCCATTAAATTAGGGTTCCTTTCTCAGTTTTATTCAGAACCAAAAATAACTATCATGTCATAGTAACTGGAATAAATAATAATTAATACAGTAATATTTCAAATATAAAAAGGATCAGAAAGTGGGAAATATGAAGTTTTGACTTTTAAGAACAGTTTTCTTTCACCATTAGCCATTGGAGAGTGCTACTAAGAATATATCTTGTGTAAGAAATCATTATAAATCAAGAAGTCTGAAATCCACAGGTTGTCATATTTGGAAAATTAAATTCTTCAGCTGTACCAACATTTATTAATCAGTTTATTGCTTTATATTTTTCAGAATCTAAAGAGACAAGTATTTATTTTCTTCTTAGGGTGTATTATACTCTCCTGGAAGTTGGGGAGGAGACTAAGCCCAGTTTCCATTGCATGCTGTTTTTCATTTTGTGCCAAAATGTTCTTTTGTTGTGGAGATGTTCAGATATGTAGCTCTTAACTGCAGCCATGAATTGTTCAGGACAGGAAAAGGCTTTTCTTTTGATTGGCAGTTTTGTATACAGTAGCCCATGGTAGTCTCCACAAAGTAAGTTAATATTATTGTCACCCTACAGTAGGTTGGGCACTTATGTAGAAAATGAATGACTTTGACTATTTCATGAATCCGATAATATTTGAATAGCAAATCTCTTGTTCATAGCCTAGTGCCTTTATCATTAGACTGCACTAGTTTTCAGGGTGTTTTTTTTTTTTCCTGCACTGTTACTTAAAGGGCTAAGAAACCTGGTGCCCTCCGGATGTTTGGACTTTTTGTCATCCTTAACTATTAGACATTCTTCTGATGCTTACAGAAGTCATTGTCCAATCTTGAAGTGCCATATTTCCTATTCTGTTGTCTTTTATTGCCTGCTCAAGATCATTCTGAAAATCAATAGAGTCAAAAGGAAAGAGTTTGTATGTTTAATTTCAAGTGGAAAAACTTCCTTCTGTTTCATAAATGAGCAATTCAGCATTGAGCTGATTATAGAATAGTGCAAAAGGACTATAGTTAATTTGCATGTTATTGCTGCAGGTTGTTTTATATTGTTTGAATAATATTTTCATAAATGTTATAAATTCTAACTGTACCTGGAGAACATGTTGCACATTGTTCTCAGTCAACCCAGAAATGTGAAAAACTTACCAGATCTTAGAAGACCTTAACAGGTAAGGTCTTGTAACTATTTTCAAACTTTTAAAAATGTCTGACTCTTTATCATTATTTCCTACTGTATTTTAAAACCTAAGTTTATAATTACCCCTGCTGTCAATCTTAGAGATTCTGTATTTGAATTATGATTTTGTTTGTAAAACTATTTTTATTTTATAATATACCCCTTTTGTTGATTTTTTAAAGTATTTGGGCATATTTTTGCTTTTACTACTATAGTTTAATAAATTCTGATGTGTGAAAATGCACTTGGTTTATTTATTTATTTTTTTGGAGAGTGCTTTTATGTCAGTCTTGACCTGGCGACTGCCTGGACAAGTCCCTGCAGTTTTCTTGGTAAGATTTTGGAAGTGGTTTGCCATTGCCTCCTTCCTAGGGCTGAGAGAGAAGGACTAGCCCAAGGTCACCCAGCTGGCTTTGTGCCTAACATGGGACTAAAACTCATGGTCTCCTGGTTTCTAGCCTGATGCCTTAACCACTACACCAAACTGGTTAATTTGTTAAACCTGGTTTAATACTGCATTTTTATTGGGGCTATTTGTTTAGGAAATTGGAATTGCCTGGTCAAGGTTTGGGAGGAGACCTGTGTTAGTCTGTGGTAGCAAAAAAATCAAAAGGAAGTGAACTGCAGCTCATGGAAGCTTATCCTTTTAATAAAGTGTATTAGTTAGAAAAAGGTGCTACTGCACTCCTTCTGATGGATGACAGTTGAAAAACTAGCATATTATGCATAATGTTCAGTTTTTGTTTACCAAATTTTGTGCTAATCCTGTCAGTATGAAAATAACATGTGAGAAGGTTCTCAAAAAGTAATAGTGTTTTTAATATATTAGGTTGATATGGACTAACCAAATCCCTCAATATTGTAATAAGATTTCTGGTTATTTAATTAATTTTAGTCTTTGGATATGGTTTAGGGACGGGGTGTTTCTTTTTCTTTTTCTTTTTTTTTTGTGATTATGATAGATAGAGGTGAATCAGTCATGGTCTCCCACCGCCTCCTGTCACCTTTTCCCTCCTTACTTTCTAGTGTAGAGTGCTTTTATCGTAGTAGCAGTATTCACATGACACTTAATCATAGTTAACTAGTTTCTTCATTTAAATGCATCCTCTGGGTTTGCATGATTCACTAAATCATAAACTGTGAACTAACCATGGCTTCACACAATACACACAGGTAAAATATAGTTGGCAAATTTTTTGTTTAGTGTTTCATACAAATATAGCCACATCTCAGTTGCATCAGGCATCAAGAATATGAGTTTAGACTCCAGACGTAAAAGTTAATATTTCCTTTGATTTAAGCATGGACATATCTGCATAGTTTTATTCTCTGTAATACAGTAGTGGTTTGCCATTGCTTTTCTCTGGAATGTTTTTTTCAACTTTTCAGTCTAGTTTACAGATTTTGCTAGTGGTCTCCCATTCAAGTACTAACCAGTCCTGATCTTGTTTAGCTTTCTGAGGTTAACCAAATCAAGTTTCTGAAAATAAAAATATAATTGAGCTGCAAAGTTTGAAAGAACATAGATCTAGAAGTGACCAGTTTCTGAATGGAAGGCCTAGAAACCATCTCTATGTTGTCTTGAATGTTATAATGATAAAAACATTTCCTTTACAAATGAAGTCTAGGAAACCGCATAGATTGAATATAAGGGAAATGAATATGGGTAAACAACTGAGCCTCAGTCCAGGAAGGACAAATCTTTAATTAATCAGAAGGCAACTTAACTTAAAATTTTCTCATAAGATCTGGTCCTTAGCTGGAGAGCACCTGTTCTTGGTACTCCTTGCATATTGTGGTAAGGTAGCATTGGTTGCTTGGAGCCTTGATCTAATATATTATATAGCTTTATATAATGCACTAGCAGAAATAACTGTTCTAGTCAGAGTGGTTCATGCTTTAATCATGGAAAGCATGTCTTTATTATTCAGGGAGTAAATAAAAGTTTGCACTGAAATACCATTTGACGTTTGACAATGGTAATTCAGTTAAAGGTTGATGAACACTCATGTACAGTGAACTGCATGAACATTAAACTTTTTGTTGAATACTGTACTTTAAAATTTTGTAAATCCAATTTTAGATTATTCCATGTTACTATCCCACAAGTGTGATTTTCTATATTCAATATAATTCATAGAAGTTTAATAAAAATAAAGTTAGAAATATTTTTCCCCCAGAGGAAAAAAGTGAAGCAGCTATCCATGTAGATTATGAAACAGCAATGCAAAACTGGGAAAAGATGTGGTTGCTTTAATACATTGAAAAACAATACATTAAACATGACATTTCACATTGTCAACTAATTCTGGTAATAAATCTAATTATTTGTTTCAAGTAGTTACTGGTTCAGGGAATTTTCCACAATGATCAACCTTTCACTGAAGTTTTTCCCTGATAAATTAGACTTCAAAATATTTCAGGGTTGTTTTTTCCTTGCTTTTCCCTTTAATAATTCTCTAGTCAATATTTACTTTTTGTGCCCTGCTGTGGCAACTACAGTATATTCACTGGAAAATGTATGCACATAATTTAGACCTATCCGTGACAGCACAAAGGAATGATGTGTTAATTTACAGTCACAGTGGTCCAGAAATTATTGCTGGTGAAATGGTTTTCACTTGCAAAGCAAGGACAGTCTTCTCCATCACAACTAAACTCTGAGGTAGATGGAAGGTTTCTGTGAGAAAAGAAATAGTTTAGAATGATCGTGAATTACTTGGTAAGATCAATGATCTGGCCCTAGCCAGAAAGAAAGTGGGACATGTGGAGATTGAATAAATCTCATTCCCATTTTTGCTAACTACTGTCTCGGGTGTCGTCCCACTAGTTCTAGTGGGTCTTAAATAGGGCAGTGGTTCCTAACCATGTTGGATATGTAGGCACATTTTGCATTTTACAGTTAATGCACTTACAAAATGAGTGCTGTATTAGTCTTCCTTGCATACAGAAGATGCAAAGAAGGTATGAGTTAAAAAAAAAAAAGAGCAGAGAAGGCAAGATAGTAAGAAGTGGTAGAAATGAGAAACATCATGAGAAACACCACTAAGCCAAATTTGCAAACGTTACATTTTGTGTTATTGGCCAAGAAAGTTTCAGGTAAATACAGATTAATCACTGTCTCTTATCTGAAGAAAACATTTGTTAATGAAGGTGTAAAACCTAGACCTATAGCCATGTGCTCCAGGTGTTTGAATTTGGAGTTCTTTGGGGTAATAAGTCTATCGTTTTGTTTTTACTGTTGCATTCCGATGTCATTGATGTTTTAGGATTTGCAAGCATGGGCGTTGTTTTTGAAAAGGTGAACCAAAGGGATGCTGCCTTTTTTCCATAGTTTTTGAGCAACTTTAATTCTAAAAGGTTTAGAATAGTATTTTAAAAGAGGGGGGAAAACTGATACATTTCTTTGATGTCTTTCCTATTGATGATAGAGATGGTACTAGAATGTGTCAGACAGTTTCACAAATGAAACTATTCTTCATGGGCATCAAGATCTGGTTGAACTAGAAGGATTGCATCTCCAGTGGAAATACTTGCTTTCCTTTGTTCAGAGAGACTAGAATTATATTAGGTAGTTTGTTAATATTAGTCTCTGTGAGCATTTTGACAGGATAGATGGCAACTACTGTTTTAGTAGCAAGTATCTCTTCTTAGTGCCCAGCTAGGTAGCACCACATAGATGACTTTAGCTGATCTTATGAACCCAGGGAAATTGGTCTTGGTTAGTACTTAGATGGGCGACCATCATTAAATACCAATGCTGTAGGGTAGAGTGGGGGATCAAAAACCAACAAACACAAAGATAAACTAATTCTATATTGCCAAGAAAATTACATGAAAATTCTGCTTGGTAAAATTATAGCCCATAAAACTCATCTATTGGTTCTGGCTTTTTATTCATTTCCCCTTGTAATGTGATTCTCATTTAATTTCTCAGAAGAGTATTTTTTGTTAGGATAGACACCTCTTATTGTTGCCATTATTGTTCCTGTTTGACTGTTTTTCTGGAGTTTTAAAAAGGTTTGGGGTTTTTTTTTTTTTTTTTTTTGCATAATTAGTCCCAAGAGTCTTAAACTTAGTTCTACATACTTAGATTACAACTGACAGGAAGGGAGGCCAGACACTGCTTAATCATCTTCCCTATAGTGACCAGCTTGCACCTTATCTGTCTGTCATAAGAAATGTTTAATAAATATTTCTGTTTAAAACTCCTGCCAAGCAAGCTGTTAGTAGCAAGACATTTTGGATGATGAGATCGTTCAAAAAGTAGAAAGCATTTTCAAATACCTCCAAAAGAGGTCACATTAATTTTTCTTATTTTTTTTTTTTACTCACGCCATGGAAGCTGGGCTGGTTAAATGAGTTGGATTTTAATGGGTTGCGTGTGACCTCTTTATTCATATTTTACAATAATTTACATTGTGTTTTAAGAATTCTTGAATTTTATTTCTTTTATTGTTAGCTGACTTGAGCACCATGTTTAGTGAAAAAGTGGAGATAAGATTCTAGAAATATAGGTGTGGGGCCATCTATAGAAAACATTATGTTTCTTAGGCTACCGGAACCATGCATATCTTTTTTCCTTTTCCATTGTTATGCTGTAAGTTGGACAGTTCACTAAAGTAACTTTGCATGTTTTGGCCACTAAACACGGCAGCAAACTCTAAAAATTGGCCAACTGTCAGATGGCATTTCTATGTGAGATGAAATTATAAAACCAGCCACGCACACTCATACTGCTGCATCATAGAGTATTCACTACATAGAGCTGGGAGATACCAATTCCTCTCATGGCTAAAGTTCCATAGTACATTCCAGGTCGCTGATTTAATCCAGAATGACTTCCTGGCTGATAGATTTTTTTTTTTTAAACTGGCAATTACCTTGGAATTAAAAAACAGAACCTTTAGGTTGGAGGGTCCACCATAACTGATACTGAGACTTTCTTACTTAGATTAAAACCTGAAAGGAGGGGAAGCCAGACACTGGCTTAATCATCTTCCCTGCAGTGACCAGCTTGTACCTTATCTGTCTGTCATAAGAAATGCTTAATAAGCCTTATCAACTAATGTGGGCTTACAAAAACTTGTACCCATAACTGAAGTTTAAAATGAATGTGTTTATACTAAACACATTCATTTTAAACTTCAATTATGGGTACAAGTTCTTTTGTGTGTACATACTCTTGATTCATCCTGCCATAGCTCAAGTGATAGAGGAGGAGTCTTCACCTTTCCTTGTAAGTCACCAATCCTAGCATGATCATAATTAAGGATATATTAGCACAAGTCATTGTCCATATTATCTATACAGTATGATTTATTTTGAAGGTATTAAAGGTAGAAGAGTTGTAAAGGGGCATTTTCACCAGTTATAGCATCAATAGGTATATTTATAAATTCCAGTCAGGCACCTGTAAAATAGAAGATTGACTTGAAGAAGAAGAAAAACCAGATATATTGATAACTGTTATGGATAGAACAGTATGTTACTATATACTAGTATACTCCCAACTGTTAAAGTTAAAGATTTCTAAGTTAATTATGCCTTAAAATTGAAGTGGTATTATGATGAGTTAAGTGTAACATTTCACATTCTTTTAGTTTTTTCCACATTAAAAAAAATATATATATTAAAATGTACTGTAAGTTTGTTGCTTTAGTGAAAATGTAGGATAAGATGAATAGGCTTGAATTATATAATGTTTTCCAAGAATATGAGTTGAGGGTTATTTACTGGGTGCAATAAGAGCAGGATACAATGAAGAGAAAACATGCATGAGAATAAATGGGATGCTTAAAGAATGGGTCAACATTGAAAAAGGAGTAAGACAAAGATGGGTGGTGTCCCCTAGGTTGTTTAATGTGTTTTTAGCAATAAATAGCAATAAATATATATGGAATGCTTAGGTTGGTGATGTAAGAGATGTATTGGTTTTGTCTGCAGACAATATTGTGTTGTTGGCTGAGAACCTGAATGATTTGCAACCAGTATTAGATTTTATAATGCAATAAGAAGTATGGTTCTGAAAATCAATGTATGAAAACCCAAAGTAGTTGTGATTGACAGGAAAATGGAGCGAATGATTTCAATTTATACAGAGATGTCAAAAAACCAAAGCAAATTGTGTCCCACCATGTATCTTACAAATGGGTAATGTCCTTTTAAAAATATTATGTTAAGTATTTTTTTTAATCAAGCATGTTTTTTGTTAGATCTGTATCCTGCCTTTACTCCAGGAGCTTAAAATGGTATATATAACACTCTGTTCTCTAGTTGTTGTTGTTGTTTTTACAAAGACAATACTGTGAGTAGCTTGGATTGAGAGACAATAACGGGCCCAAAGTAACTCAGTAAGCTTCTGTGGCTGTGGATAGATGTGTACCTTGGACTCCCTGATCTTAGCCAATCCACCAGTACTAGTCCAATGCCAAAGTGACTTCACCAATGAGCTTCTCTACGATGCTTATATTAATAATAGCTTTGTTCTTTAATTATTGAATTAAAATCACAGTATCCTTCTTAGCTCTGCTATAAAATATGGTAAATTGGCCATTATACACTATTTTTCCATAAGTATGTTAATCGCTTATATGTCATCTTTTAATAGTAATAGTAAAAATAGGGTTGAATGAGAATGGTATTAAAACCAGTTTTGTCAAAAATGTAACTTATTCATTATGAGTTTAACTTTTTAGCATCTCATTTTGAAAATGTATTTACAAATTCCTTTTTGTTTTTGTTGGTGTGTGTGCATGAGACTTGGCGAGACTCTGTATTTTGCTTTTGCTTTTCAAACTTGGTCTCTCTATAATGTGTTGCCATCTTCAGCTTTCTACTTACTAATGCTTTGTGATTTGATATTAGATCAGCATCAATCTCTGTTGGGTTATTCTTTTCAGGAGTAATGTTCTTTCTTGTAGTTTAAAAAAAAAGAAAGAAAAACTTTGACTCTGGTAGTAGCCCAAACAGCTTTGTCCTGGCTTTATTACACTGGGGGACCAAAAAAAAAAAAAAAGTGTATTACACAAACAAAATTTGGATAATTTTATAGAACTTTTTTTTCTGAAATACGTTTTCATAATTTCTCTATCAGGCAAGGTTTTTGAGTGACACACAGCTGTCCTTTGATAATAGCCTATATTTACAAGTTAATTAAAAGCACGAAAGTGTTACCTAAAAAGAAAGCAGTGTTTGATTTTTCTGTTAAATTTCACTCCAGGAGCATCTTTCAGTAGCCAGGCAGCATACAGGGAGCCCACTTGCCTTGGTACCGCTTTTCCATGTTTCATGAAATCATTCACTATGCTCATTCTGACTGCACTAAAGTTATCAGAAAAAGTCCAGTGAGAGTTTAAGAAATGAACTTCCAGTGATGTTACATCCCATAGCTTGAAGCTCATAGATTGAGCTTCAGAAGATCAATCACTATTTTGCAATACTTTTCCTGCTTTGTGATTTTCCAAAACGTCTTTGGAGACATTTTTGAATGATTGACATTCAGATTTTTTAATTTCACTTAACTCTTCACCAAATTTGTCATCTTGTAACAATTCTCTTATCCAAGGGCCTACAAAAATACTTTCCTTAATCTTAGCATCCCTAATCCTGGGAAATTTATTCCTCAAGTATATGAATCCAATTCCTGTTTTATCCATTGCTTTAATGAAGTTTTTCATAACTCCCCAGATTGATGTGCAAAGGAGGAAGGAAAATCTTTTCAGGGTCAAGAAGTAGACTGTTTACCACATTCTTTTTTTCAGGAACGAGTGACGTAAGTTTTGACCATTCATTCTGAATGTAATGGCTTTTCTTGTTCCTCTCATCCCACTCATACTAACTGCTTTGGCTTGGTCTGAGAGGCAGTTTATTCTAACTTGCTTCCTGATTCAGCAGTGTGAAGATGAAATTCCATTCTCACTATGAAAATTCCCTTTATACCATTTCCACAATATTTGCAAACCTCTCAATAATCTGTTGGTTTCTCAACTGATTGTGACCTAACCCATCTGCCTATCCTTGATCTCTACAGTCCATACTACCTAATGAATGCTGAATATATAAGACAAAAGAATGTGATTATAGGACTAAAAGGAAAGAGGAGTCTGTCTAAACACTGTCTAAAAATATACTAATTACACACTCACATGCAGACACACTTTTAAACATTACAGCAAGATGATCTGAGAGATGGCTAAATGAGTGAAGGAGGATTAAATAAAGCCGCAATTGGAAAAATATTGTCTTTAAAAAAATAAAAGATTGAAATATCTATGTTTTGAAAGGAAAGGAAGAAAGGGAGGTGAATGGAACGGAAAGTTAGATTGGAAGCTAAGTGAAGGATAATCAAGTGAGAATAGGCCAAATGTGACAAAGAACCAGGATGGAGAGAAAAAAAATCATAAGATGTACAAGACGGGATGCTGTCATAAATAGAAATATTCAAGAGAAGAGACTGGATAGTAACTATAACACAAAGGGAATATAGAATCTAAAGAGTCTATGATTTGAGCAACCACTAGTGGTCTGATAGCAAGGGACACTCTGATTTTAGAACAGCATTATTGATCATGCATCATTACAATGCATTTACACAGGCAAATGCCAAAATATTTTAAATTTTACTCCCACATTTTGATATATAATATATCCATTTTTTTTTAGATAAGATAGCAAATAACTATTTCTCTTTGGTAGCCATTTACTTGATCTCTTGAAAGTTGAGCAACATGTAAAAAGAGCTTTTGAAACAAAATCTAAATTTATATTATAAATTAGTATTTTGCTTTTTTATGGAATACTTGTAGCCACTGGCACCAAAGAATCTGTTCTCTTTCCAGGTTTCCATGTTCAGTTGTTCATAAAATTGCCAATTTTTATTTTACTTAATTCTTATGTCCTTAATAATTGTATGGTATTGAGAAATTTGGTTAAGTAGCATTTTCCTTAGATATAGCTACTTAAAAAAAGGGGGGGGTTCTGTAGAACATTTATATGTCATGTACGTAGTTATTGGAAAGCTCATAAGTGAGGAACAGAAGAAGCTGGCATCTACAGTATTTGTGGATACACATTTTTTTCTGTGACTGTACATCACTGATTTTTTTTAAAAAATGTGCTCAAGAACTTGCCTTGGCTTGGGTACTAAGGGTGAAAGAATCATATCAGATGTACAATAGTGGATTTTTTTCCTTTTTTTAGATTAATTGGAAGCCAGAAACATTCTGGTTCCTTAAAAGCTGTGTGTAACTAGTAAAACTTTTCCTCTGGCTTCCCCCCAGCTGCAATATAAATGGAGATGACAAAAGTATTTTTTAAAATTAATATTCATTGTTCAGCATTTTTATCTTGGATATACTTCCTATTATAGTACCTCCAAAATTTGACTTATTACACTGGGGAACAAAAAAAAAAAATTGTGTAACACAAGACCAGAGCCTCCATAACCAAACAAATATCTTTACAAAACACTAGTCCATATCGTTTGGAGAAGAATTTGTTAAATTCATCATGATGGCTATGAAAACGAACAGACAAACTTTAGTATCTTTTTTTTTTAATGAGAGCTTTATTATATTGTATTTCAAAGTACATTTAAAATATAAAACAGAAAGTACATCAAAGAGAGACGATAGAGCTAAGAGAGAAAAAGACAAAAACTATAATAGTGAAGATAGAAAATTGAAACAGAAAGTGACTTCCGACTATCTCCAAAACAGATATAAATACAAGTTAAAAAAAAAAACCTCTTACCACTGATTAATCCAAGTTCACATTATTTTTATCAGCACAAATCATCTAATCATTAAAACCCACAATCAAAACCTCATTTTTTCCCCGCACAAGCATGTAATCTAAGAAGGGTTGCCATAAGGAGACAAATTTTGAAACAGTATTATCTCTTATTAATGCTGTTCACTTCACCATTTGAGCCAAATCCATTAATTTAATGATCCATTCTTCCACCGTAGGTATTTGTGGATCCTTCCATCTTTGCATATGTAACAGTCTTGCAGCTGTAATCATATACAAAAGCAGAGTTCCATGCAGACAAACTTTAGAATCATGGCAGAGGAGATTACAGCCCTTTAATCTTGAACCTAAAAGTTCAGCCTGATTCTTAGACAAGTTCAAATGAACAAGATCATTCAGATCCCCTTGTATCAACAAATGTGGCTCATCTGAAAAGCAGATATGTTGAAATGTTAGATGAGAATTAAGGTTTTTCTCGTTCTGCTCTGCATAGGCACCATCATCACCACCACTAGATTCTTTGTCACTGAACATGACATTTTCTGATTTGGTACAGGGAACTCCTTACCATGTGGAACTGGCCTCATTGCAGATGATAAATCAGGATATTTCAGTGTGTTTGCTTTTACTTTTACCCATTTACTTCTTCATAAGTGCACGTTCAGTTCTCATGTTCTCAGAGTCAGAAATGTTCCCAGTGGCGTAAAAAGCTACATCAAGATTTGCCTACATTTGGCATCATTCATCTAGCAGATTTGTTTGTGATGAAATAATTTAATTTTAAATGAGTTGTTTTTACTTGAACTTCTAAATATTCTGAGAATTGTAGTGGCATATAACTGGATATATTTAGTAAAGTATGATGTAAGGTATAATTATAGCAAACAAATTTTCATGGAAGTATCTCATATCTAAAGTTACCATTGATTTTGCATTTATAATTTCTCTGCTTTTGCAAGTGGATTTGTAGCTCAAGCAGTTATGTCAAATTATGTAATTAGTGGGGGGGGGCATCCTTTTTCGAACAGAAGATTTCATCGCCTTTGAGTTGGATATCCATTTCAAAAAATATGAGTAGAATCAACTACAGTTCATGTGCTTCAGTATATGGGGAATAATAATTTTCCCCTTCTGTCACATTAAAAATGACTTCTAAGGGGCTCTGAGATCACACCCAATGTTTTTTGGAGCTGTATATAGCCCTGAAACTTCCTGTTTTTAACTGTGACACGTTCGTCTTGAAGTGTGGTTGTCTATGGTTATATTGCACATCTTTCCTATCCCTGTTTAAAATAGATCTATGGTTTGAGCTAGGTTGCATCTTGAAAGCACACAACAACTTTCATTCTGATGTCTCAACATATAATGGAAATATTGCACTGACATAATTTCAAAAGTGAGCAGATAGTTCAGAGCCCTGGTGAGCCCTGACTCTGACTGTGTCAGGCCCAGCCCAAGAACAACAGTGAAACAGTCCAGTTGAGTAAAGTTCCTTTATTTGTTTATGTCTATATCCTTATAGACAGAATCTTGCCAGACTAAATCTATACTACAGCAACTAGTGGATATACACTGGGAGTGGCTATCCTGAACCTCTTTTGCTTACCACACTCCTTCTATGGACTGTGTTGTCTTTTGTACCCTTCCCCTCCTGGAATGCACCCCCTCCTTCCTGATAGCCTTGATCTCTCACATCACCCTCCTCTTCGTAGATAGATTCCATCACAGACTGGCCCTGGGTGAGAAGGTTGGAGGAAAAGACCAAAAAGTGGGGTGTCAGTGGGACAAAATGAGTAGGAAATGTGATGTCAGAAAGCAGAAGAAAGAGGAGCTCTGGCTTTCCCCACACCCTCTACCAACATGAGGCTCCTGAGAGATTACACCAAAGGCAATAGAGCTTTCAACAGAAAACAGGTTATCTGTCTTGTTTTACAAATCCTTTCCCCTCTTAAGAATGGGTAAAGAATGAGTGCAGGATGTCAGGGCTGGGGCAGAGCACATACTGTGCAATTTGCAGCATCTCTGGCTAGGGCTGAGAAAGATTGTATGTACCCCTGGAGAGTTGCTGACAGTTAAAGCAGGTGTATAGGTGTATGGCTAGATGAACAGAAAAGTATGATTGCAATAAGAAGGCTTAATGTATTCATGCTCAAGTGGCAATCTGCTCTTGAAATAAGAAATAGGATCCTGAGCAACTTTCTGATCTGTAAAGAAAATCTATCACTGTATTATTTTTTTAAAAAATTGCCTTTTTGAAAATGAATATAAGGATTACATTGTTTGAATCTGCAATGTAAAATTTGTCCTGAAACTATTTATCAAATTTCATTCCAATCTTTTCATATTCCACTAAATTTTATCACATTACAAATGTAATTATATGTCTCTTAGTGCATAAATAAAACTTGCTTGAAAGATCTTCTTGTGTATTTAAATTCAGAACAGAAGATCATATTTCTAAAAACATTTTAAACCTAGAAAGCGGCACAGAATGATCAGAGATTCTTAAGGAACCTAATTATTAAATTTCTAGCTTTGCATAGATAGAAAATTGTGAACCTTTTCAAGAAATCTGGCTAGATAACTTTAGTAATTTTTTAAAAGGAAAATAGACAATCTGAAGAAGGGATTATACAAAGCTAACATTACAATAAGTAAAATGAGGTTTATCACTAATAACATGCATTTGAACTAATAATGGGAACTAATAGTGGGAGTAATTACAAAGCTACTTTCTGTTAGTGATATCTATAATTTCACTTATTTTAAGTTTATCAGTATGAAATATATAGAACTAATTTATTTTTAAAAAGAGTCCTGTTTTCTTCTGGTTTATGATTCAGTGTAATCAGTCATTTTGAATCTAACAGTGAACTATGAATTGCCATATGAGGTTTCTATATCATCTGTAATTTACATGAGTAAATGTGTAACACTATTTTAATTCAACATCCTAATTAGGCAAAGTACCTTCCAATCTATAGATATAGAAATATTGCAAGATTTGGCAATCAGGCTAGATTTCAGTGAGTCTGGTGAGAACTTAATGAATTTCAACAAATTGTAGGAGAGCTTAGACTGTCACTGGAGGTGGTAATCAGGGTCCAAAATGTCGCCGGACTCTAGTCCAGAAAATTGCATTAATTCAATTGCTTTATTTTTTTTCTTTGTTATCAAAAGCTTTTTATACAATACTTCCTGAAAATATTATTTAGGTATGCGCTGTCAAAGGTAGTAATAATAAAAGTGGATGCTTTAAATATTTTGCTTCTAAAGATACATATTTTTTCCAAAAGAATCTTAAGGCTGATGATATCTCTTACACATGTCTGCAGTTAGTATTCTACAGCGGTTTCAAAGTGGCAGAAAGCATTAGTTTTTGGTCCAAAACGTTCTTGAGAGTGGCTGCTAAGATCAAAGAAAGCTTGAAGTGACAGAAAAGCAATACAGGCATCATAAAAGAATAATGTACTTTTAACGTCTTACAAAATGTCAAAATTGACAGAAATTTTGTGGGACTTTTGAAAGAAAATTTCTAAAACACTCTGTTAAAATACTGTTTTTGAATAGTAATCGGTAGTAAGTATAAACTCCTAGTGAAATACCTTGAATTTTCATCTTTATTGTACATTACAACTTGTTTTTAGCTTCTGGAAACAAAAGAAGGATAAGCTAAGACAAGTGGGCAGTTATAAGACTTGGAAGTTTTATTCTGATTTTTACTGGAATTCAGAGAAAGCCTGGTGCATAAAAACTATGTTTAGAATTTAAGAATTCTAAGTTGTGGTATTTCTTTTAAGTACCAGAACTGAACAAATCCTCCCACACAAAAATCAACTTCTGGCTATCCCAAACTTTGTTTATTTCTGCATTATAATTTAGGCCTTGTGTGGGAAACATTTTGTTATTCCTATTGTAAAACAGTTGGAGTCGGAAATGTGCAGCAGAACACCCAGAGATTTCTGTTTCTAGATCCAGAGCTATTTTCTGCCATCACTGGGGTAAAATATATGGTGAAGGAGAATTGGATTCTCTAGTAATCAGGATTCTCTTGGTATCCTGATTTAAATAATATCAGGCTAAGAAATATGAAACAAAACCCATAAGTGAAAATTGTAAAAAAGTTTATCAACTATTTTCCATTTACTAGGATTTTTATTCAAGAAAAATCAGTACACTACTAAATTAATCTATTTAAACATAAACTTTCCATAAGTTTGTATAGTTGCATGATAAACTAATGTCAATTATTTAATTGTCTTATTGTGCATTTAATTCTAGAAGATTAAAATCCATGCAGATTTGTGACTTTAATGTATACATAATCGATGCCAAATAGTATATGCCATCTAATATATTTATAGAACTGAAGCAAAGTATCTTCCAAGTAACCACAGGACAGAAAGAAAACATGAATTAAAATCAGATCATAGGTCTACTCATTTATGCCTGTGATTTTTTTCTTTCAAGTCTGAACTTTTTCTCAACCTGATGATTTATGTTATTCTCTCTACCAGTATGCAACTGATGAGTTTTCAGCCTGGATTAATAAATGGGGCTGACTTTTAGTTTCTTGAAGTGCCTGCAATTGTGAATCCTTACATACATGATTTTCTAATATGGCTTCTCAAACTGCTTTGTTTTTGGCCTGGTAAAGTAAAAATAGGTTGATTGACAGCAAGTTTGGAGGATGGTTTTCATCAGAGAAGTACCATGAAAGCAAAGGGTTATCTGCTCATTCTGCTACTGTCCCAGTCATATATGAATTTTCAATAAAATAATTGTCTGTCTGTCTGTCTGTCTGTCTGTCTGTCTGTCTGTCTGTCTGTCTATCTATCTATCTATCTATCTATCTATCTATCTATCTATCTATCTATCTATCTATCTATTTTAAAAGATGGGAGTGGAGGAAGATCTTTTCTTCAGTGGTCCCACACTTACAGAATAATTTGCCAGGCTTTATAAGACCTTTACCCAAACGGGTTTGATTCTTTTTCTCTGGTGGTATCTGATTTTATCATTCTAAAACTGTGTTTCTTTTTTTTTTTTATACTGGCCCTGTCTGTATTTGATCTACTAGTTATGTTAACAGTTGCTTTTATTGTTTCTTTTTTGTTTTTATAGTTGCTCATTGTATATGATGTTCATATAACTTGCTCAATAGCTTTATGTCTTGAGCAAAAATATTTAAGTTCATACTGTACCAGTTGAGTGATTCCCTACATCAATCAATCAATCTCTGTATCAAACTTGGCTCTGTTCAGATATGTGTGCTTGGCTCCAACTTCCAGATTGTTCAATAATGGCCATGCTAGCTGGAGTATTCCAGGAAAAATCTGCAAATTTGAGAGGTAACTATGTTGGGAAAGCCTTTTCTTTATTATTACAAATGGTAATCATCAGCCCAACAAGGTAGACTAAGAAACTAATGCCATGTAGGTTAGGACTACTTTTATTGGAACAGCTATAGGAACAGAATCTTGCAAGTCTAAATGTACTCCCTCCCTTTATTTTTATGTGAACTAAGAAGGGTCTGAGTCATTTTATCATATTATTTTCCTGGCCCAGGCTCAACTCCTCTTTTCTGACTGTTGGCTTGGTACCAACTTTTCCTCCTGTCCTTCGAGGCCATTCTCTATTTCCTCTAGAGTAGTAGAAAATTAATTAACTTTGTTTATATTTCCTGACTTCAATAAAATCTGAAATAAAACCTTCAACGGCCTAATTGTAGAATTTCTCAATGACTGATTTATCCTGGCAGATAGATAGATAGATAGATAGATAGATAGATAGATAGATAGATAGATAGATAATTATATTATATTCAAGTCGTTATACTATGCTGGTCTATGACCGTAATAAAGATTTGATTTAAGTCATTATATTTCTATTCCACCTTTCTTCCAAGAACTTAAAGTAGCTTACATGGAATCTCCCTTCATTTTATCCACAACAGCAACTTCATGAGGTAGGCGGGGCTAAGGGATGAATGAAAATGATTGGCTCAAAGTCATCCAGTGAATTTTCCTGGGCCTAGTTCAATACTTTAACCACTATACCACACTGGTTCTCATATTGCTGTACTTATATGCTTTGCTTAGTATTCATCTAGTCTCTGTGGCAAACATCATTGAGGCCATCTTGGCTTCAAAATCAGCTTCAAGGAGTTTAAAGTTATATTTAATCTTGTTTTTAACTGTGTGTGTCTGGTGTACTTTGTTTATTTCCCTTGAAAATAATTAGTTGTTATACACTTACAATGTCCTCTCTCACACCCATCTTTGTGAGATGAGCCATATTTTTTACAGCTTGAGTATAAACATGCCATTTTTTTTTGTTCTCTTTTCTAACTTGATGATTTATGTAGTTTCTTACTGTTTTTTTTTTAATGAGTTTGTAAATATAATGACATAGAAATCTGGTCAATGCCTGATGTCTTTCTAAGAAACATTAACCTTTCTGAGGAAAGTACTAAAATGGCAGAGAGGCCATAATAGATTTTATCTTGTCACATTAAAGCCTCTTCCACATGGCTGATGTCTTTCTCCCTTCATCATAATCCTCAGTTACTGCAGTACCTAACAGTTGTTCCTGCCTTCCTTCCCTTGTGCCAGCCTTCCATAAATGTGTTAAAACTCAGTTGGTACTTGGGTGCTGCATAGAGATGTGAGTCAGAAAAGAGTTAAAAGGCTTATCATATCTACCTAAGGTTTTATATCGATTTCAACTCAAAGCTGCTGAAACACTTTAAGAGTTGGTCACAGGGCTTCTTTCTGTGCTTCACTAATATATGACTACAAGGCATAAACCTAAGATCAAATGCTATACATTATCCCAGCTAATAAAGATTTCTTTATCCACCTCTTTATCTCATTTGCTTTCTGATTAGGTTAGAAATCTCTCATTAACCTTATCCTCATATTGCCAGTTTGTAAATACATGAAAATAAATTTTTCATAAAGGTACTGTTGAAGTTTTCAGTTAAATTCTCCTTCTGATTTTTCTGCAATGAGGCATATGAAGATAAGAAAGTCCATGTTCGCTTCCAGTTTCTATAAAATAGCTTTGTTATGTATCTTTCTGAAATCTATGCAGAGATGTAGCCGTGCCAGAATGTGAGTGTATCATGATGGATGTGATGGAGAGGGAGGTGAGATTGATATGAGAGAGAGACAGATGACAATAAGTATGAACAGAGAAGGTTGAGCATATTCTTGTGATGATGAACAGATGAAAAAACACAGAAGCATTGGATGAGCTATTCCAAGGGTAGGAAACCAGTAATTTACTGTTGGCCTCCACTTCTGGCCCCAAAGCCTTAATTCTGGGTCCAGAATGATGGATCACTGGTGACTTTAGCCTTAAACTGCTGATGGCAAATGCCAGGTCCATTTGTAATAAGACCATGTTCATTTACAATCTGGTGAATGAATAAACTTAGATTAAACCCCAGCAAGAGAGAATTACTGTTTGCCAATAAACCCCTTGGCCCTTGGAAAACACTGGTTCCAGAATTAGCTCTAGGTGGGATTGTGCTCCCTTCAAGAATAAAGTTTGTATCTTGGGGATACCTCCTGGATACATGGCTCCTACTTGAATAGAAGGAAGAAGGTATGACCAGGGAGAATCTTTTCTCAGCTTCAGCTGATGAGTCAGTTGTGGAGTGGGAGGCCTTGGTGCCAGCTTATGCCCTTGGCACCACACAGTTGAACTACTGCATTGTATTTTACAAGAGGCTGCCTTTGAAAAGTACTGGAGAACTGGAATTGGTGCCCATTTACTGGTGGATAACAGTCACTTTAATCATGTAACAACTGTGTTGTAGGCCCTGCGTGCTAGTATGTTTCTGGACCCTATGTGGCTTGATTCCTAGGTATCTACAAGACTACCAAGTGGAATTGATCTATCCAGTGACTGCTTCCTCATATAAATTATTAACGGTTCCCTGATTTTGAGAGGTGTGTAGGTAGGACTTTTTAGTTGCATCCCCAGTTTTATAGAACAGCTCCCTCTTGAGGCCAGGCCGGCACCAACTCTGATGGTTTTCTGGAAGATGGTGGAAATGAAGCTCTTTCAAAAGGCATTTGGAGAATAATGGATTGGCACCATTAGGTATTACAATATTGGTGGATTTATGTTTAGTGTTATTGTATTGGATTTTATATATTTTATATTTTTTTATTGTTATTAACTAGTGTAGACAGTCAGGAAGATAACCTTGACAGAGATAAGCAGTAACTGTTACATAGGCAAAAAAAAGATGAAGCATTTTTTAAGTCCAGAACAACCTAAGATTCAGAAGTGGCTTAGACAGGCACTTCCCTAATTCACTGAACTGTAAGAAGGGGGAGAAGGTACAGCACAATCAGACCTTCAAGATTCTGTTATTATAGACATTCTCAATAGAAAGTAGTTTTAGCCTTCATGTAGAGTTGATTTCATGGCATAGTCTACCTAGTGGGTCTGACACTGCTGAAACTGTTCTCGATTCTGGTGACATACAATAAATTAGAAAAATACTCCTTTTGACAAAACTAATTGTCTAGGACTTGAGCTATTCTTCACTGTAATTCCTATGGAAAAGCTGTATTTATATTTAACTTTGAATCAGTCATTATTGTAGCCTTTTTCTTCTTTTTTTACCATGGCATATAGGAATTCCCATTATTGATGTGATAACATTATATTATATTATTTACTTCTTTTTATTTATTTATCAAATTTGTCACTGCCCATCTTGTGGAAAGGACTCTGGGCAGTTTACAGCAGAGATCAAATTCATTAAAATATATTATGTTTTAAATTATAATTATAAATATTATTTTATGGGTTTCCCGTTAGCCAGAGACATAGAATAAAGGTACAGGAATTTGCAGTAAATTACTGTGTCATGTAATAAACAGCTTCATGGACATATGGAAAGATGCAATAGGCTAATTTACTGTATATATGGAACATTATTGTTGCTTCCCATGGAAAGGAATATCAGGATGGATACCCACTTATATATGTACGTTATTGAGCCTTGTAGCCATGTTCTCTATGTATAATCAGTTGATGTTGTATTTAGTGGAGTATAAGGAATAAAACAAGATAAGCAGAACTGAGGTAATGTTTAGGGAACCCCCAGAGGTGAGGGGGGCCTTACCCTCCCAATTTTCCGGAGGGACTTGAAGACTTGGCTCTGCCAACTTGCATGGGGCGAGAAAAGATAAAACAGACCCTGAGGATGGCTGGCCCCTTGAAGATGCTACCTGAGTTTGTTAACACCTAATTAGCATCAGCCTCTTGGAAGTATTATGTAGGAAGTTTGTTATTGTAGCGTATTTAAATTAATTAATTAATATTTATCTATTTTAATTAACGTTTATTCTGTTTTTGCTGTAAACCGCCCAGAGTCACTCTGCAGTGAGATGGGCGGTGACAAACTTGAAATATTAATAAACATAAATATAAATAAATAAACTGCTTTTGGATTATGAAATCTGGATTCAAGCCATAAATCTTGCTGGTTGTGTTGGGCTATTTGATGTCTGTAAGTCTAAAGTGCCTCATGAGGTTGTTGTGAGAACAGAATGGTATTTTCCTGTTTATGTCTCCTAACCTATAGACAAGGATGCATAGATACTCTGTGTTAGGGAAAATTTTAGTGACCTTTCAAAAAGCTTTGTTTTCATGTTGTTGATGCAATCAACCATTTCTTCATTTCCATGTTTCAGTTTAATTGGACTTGATAGATTTATGTTACATTCTAGGGAAAAAAAAGATATAAGCTTACCTTTCTATAAAAGGAAAACTTCAAAAGTAATACATTCAACTTAATTTGGTATAATCTGTGCCATAATTGTTTCCTGTTCTTTGCATTTTTAGCTGCCATTATGTATCAACTGAAAACCTTCAAAGAAAACAGAGTGAAAATGAATTATTGTAAATGGTATATCATAGCTTTAAACAGTAGGTTGATTTAGTTCACATTAATTAGGATTTGGGGTATTATATACTGTTGGAATTATTTATTCAAAATTTGTGTGGTCCAAATGTTCAAATAAACATGCTGTAGCAATGATTCCAAAGTGTCTTTTTAGATATAGAGATGGAATGTGTTTTTAGCCTCAAGTCTTTCTCTTTTTTTTGTACTTGGTGTACAGTCTCAAGGGTAGTGTGGGATGTTTGGGAAAATTGCTCATTGTGGTTACAATAGTGGGAAAACTATATATACATTTTCAAGGACACACAGTGTAGGGTATTTTTAGTCATCTGTGCTATTTGTGTGTTTCCCTTCATAAATGTATAAGCTGAAGTACTTTATATATAGCTACTACAATATGTAGATAGCTGGTTTTTTTAAAAAAAAATAGTATATCTTTGATAACGGATGTTTTAGCTAGTTGTTTAACACTTCAATGCCAAAGATAAAATCAGCTTTGGTTTATTATCCCAAGATTAGTTGGAAAAAATGAGTCAAAGTTTCAATTAACCTGACTTTCTGTGTGCCATTCAGTTGTCTTCCTTTAAAAATCCAGGTAAGAAATATATTTTTATTTTGAAAGTAAAACAGATTAAAAAAAAATCTATACAAATACTATTCAAGAGATATTCATGCAAACAAATTTTGTAACAAAAATGAGACACTTGTAATTTGCTCCCAGAAGAAAACAATAATGGTGAGCAACTAGTTTAATAACTATATTTCCTTTTACCAACTGTGAATCTGTTCTGATTTACACAGATGCTTTCTCTTTTTTCTCAATGTACCAGTGAAAAATGTGAACATATTTCAACTTACGTTTTAGGCCAAATATGACACTTGAATCATAACTCATGTTTAAAAGTTTTATTAGAGAAAGTTTTAGCTTGATGGCAAATATGTAACTGAATAACTGTTGGGCAAACTATGTACAGACATTTTCTGATAGCTGCCATGTGTTTTATTTTTTAAAATCCTTCTTCCCCCCACCCCCCAGGGTGAGAAATTCTCATGACCTGTGTATTATGAAATCTTATTTTTAAAAGTGTGAGAGGGTATTGTAGCTGGATAAGGTCACTGGCCTCCAAATTGTGTCATATAGGCTTTCAAAATAATTACTCAATACTTTTTGCGGTGAAGTCACAGAGGGTAGAAATTTCTGATCTAACTGATTTTAATTTTTTTAACCGTACATAACATTCAGATAGCTTGCAGTTTATTAACAAAATGTTAATTGGAGAAACTTAGCATGTTTAAAATGCCACTGAATCCTTCAACATCATCATAATTGTTATTGTTGTTATCGATAGTATTGGTTTTCTCTTCTTCCTGTGCACTGAACTTCACTTTTATTCAAACAATTTTACTACCAGAAATTAAACCCATGAAGCAAATGTTTCAAAGAGGTGTGGTCACTTTTGCCTACTCATAATATTAATGTGAAAAATAATTGTAGCACTTTAGGTGCTTGACATAGATTCAACAGTCAAGGCTAGTTAGAATTTAAGCTCTTCAGCACAGCCATTTGCCCTGCCAACAAGCATTCTACAACAGTTTTGCACTGCTGTATGAATGTTCTCACTACTTCCCATTGCTGGTGCCTCACTCGTACTTGTGTTCTTTTCTTGCTGTGTTTATTTTTTGAAGTTAGGAAAAACAAATCCCAACTAACCTCTGTTTGGAGTGTGTGATTAAAGCCATTCTATCCCTTGGAGTGATTGCTGGAGAGGAAAATTCCTGGAGCCTGGATGAAATGAGCAATCATGTCAATGGGAACCAACTGCCTTGGAGCTTTACAGAAAATGCTGCAAAAGTGCCTCTGGACCAGGAGCTGAGCTAATTATTCAGGTTCCCCAAAACAGTGCAAGTCCAATATTATTGATCATAGTGGGGGATCCAGGTATCAATCTTTTAGAAGATAAGTTAAATATATTGTAGCTAGACCAGTATCTCAGAAGGGCCAAACCCCACTTGATTTCCATTATATTAATAGACTACAACAATTTGACTTTTTAAAAAATCTCAACCTATTTTGGAGACTTATTGAACTCAAGTATTATTTAATAAATTATGAGACAATTTTTCACATACTGATTTGGACCAATGAAAGATTTATCACCGAAATATGGGTGGATAACCCACAAATCTGAAATATAATATAATGAGATATTTCATATCAGTTTTCTAGTCAAAACCCACACATCTTAGTTGAATTTTACACTAAAATACACTTGATTAAAGTGATAGAGAAAACAGTAACTCTTTATTTATACTTAGTTGCCGTCTGGGTCTTTGTACCTCAAATCTGATTTGGCCACAGCGTTCTTGTGTTGTGAAATTTTGAATACTTTTCATTGGCAGTTCTATTTGAAGCATGCTGTACAATTAAAATGCTGTTTTCCCAATTTGCAAAGGGGCAAGACAAATGATTAGCTCTTTAATTATTTTGAAAAAATGGGGGAATACTCAGTGAATTTCCCTTTTGGAGATTGGCTTGGTGTTTACCATATGATGAAAACAATGGAGGGAATTTTGAATATTTACTTCTTTCTATATCAGGTCTTCTTCACATATTTACCAATCTGAATTGTTCCCAAAGGCTTCCCAGGAGGAGATAGTTGGCTCTCCAGGGAAGCTGATGTTAGGATACCTGATAGTAGAATACTTGTTTTAAAAAAGAAAACTTTAGTTTTCCTCTTGTAAATTATAGTTTTGTTTGGTTTTTTTCATATGCTTTGTTTTTCTTTATCTTCCACTCCAAGCAGGATATGAAAAATGAGACCTTTGTTTAATGCAGAAATCAGTCCAGAGAACTTCCAATCCCTCACCTCCACTTCAGCACAGAAAAAGAAATCCCTGTAAATACAATAATCATTGAAGAGCTTTTCCATTTTTGGAAATGAGTATATAACCACACCCCATGGTAGAAAAGTAAGGCTTTATTTGCAAACATCAACTAAATGACTGCTGTGAAGTACATTTCTTCCTTTCAAAATGATTGATATGTGAGAATTGCAAGAAAAGCTCTTCATATGCTCTGAAACATTATCTAATTTCTTGTGTACCAGAGAATAACCTAAAAACTTTTAATCTGGCAAGACTGTGTAGAGATACAACTTGAATTTCAGAATTTCAGAAAGCTTATTCTGATTTCTTGCTCTAATTATCCTTCAAATGATAGCATTAATCAGCTCTCTTCTTGATTTGTCCCTGTCCCTTTCACAATCTCTAACACACACACACACACACACACACACACACAAAATCCCCTTCTTTAACTCAGTATCAGAAGGTGTTTCTTGGATTCATAATTTCCAAGTGATGTTTCTTCAGAGGGAGAATGATAGTGAATATGAAATAAACTGAGTGAGTTTCATTTCTCATCCCATGTTATTATATTACTTTTACTACTGTTATTAACAAAATCCTGCTCAGTTTTGAAGGCAATATTCTATTATAACTCCATGAATAAATGTTTACAATTTAGACTGTCACTATTAATATCTTGTTACTCTTCCAAAGACATTTCCTGATCCTATCCAACCTGATACATTGTCTTCCCAGGCATAGTTAGTGGTTTTACCTGCAATAACTTTGGGTTCCCATTTTAAATCAGCAACAAAACCTATTGATGTGAATAGTCATATTTTGAACTGCAGTACAGCCTAACAGCAGACTCTGCTGGCAGACACGTCATTAACCCCATTTCTGGGTATAAAATTTAGTTCCACATTTTTGCCCAAAGAGGTTCTTGACTGATTGCATCTGAAATATTTTTATAATGAATTAACAGCTCTTCTAATAAGAATGAGAAACCCTTCATCATGACTATCACTGGTAAGAGACCTTAATAGGTATGATAAAGCTTCTACATGAGAATGTCTGTATATAATATCACAGTTATAAGTTTACAGCCCATCCTTGCATTCAAAATGCTGCCAATGCTGATATGACAAAGTTTGGCACTAAAATAGGTAAAAGAAGCTTATGATATATGCTCAAGCAGAATTTCTGCCCATAAAAGTATTGTGGAATTTTTTATTTCAAAATAATGTGAAGGACCATTTGTTTCTATTTCTTATGGTTCCATTCTTTTGAAGATGGTGTTCTTGATACAAAAGCGACAGAATGCTTTTCTCCATCAGGCATGATATATAAAATAACTGCTTCATAGAATCTGCTCATCCAGTGAGACCAGGCGGCAGTTTGCTACTCTAAGTGAACCTGGGAAAAGCCTTTTCAGTGGTGGCACCACTCTTATGGAATAGCTACCTACAGTCTTTAGTTTTCTAAAGAGCAGTGAAAATCTGGCTTTTCTGGAGGTCCTTTGGGGAATGTTGATTGTTCCTAATGAACTGTGGATGAGAGGCTCGGTGACAATTTTGCTTGCGTTAGGTTTTGTTTTGTATAGTTTTAACTGCAATACTATATGGAGAAATTGTAATCCACTAAAAGTCTGGAGTGACTCAGAAGCCTAAGTAACAACAATGATAATAATTGTGAGGTATCACTTGCTAACCACAGTGGTTTATTTGGGTCATTATATGTAAGCTACTTGTTTTGCTGCCTGAAAAGTATTTTCACATTCTGTTTTCAGTTCCATTTGATGTCTTTCTGCAACAACTCATCCAGTATGGATAGATTTGATAGGAGTCATTAATAGTAATTTAACAAACCTAAAAATGAATGTAGCTCAGATACATTTTGTGCGTTCAAAATTTCATCAATCATATTTTCTGTGGAATAGAGCCCATGTTAATACAGGACAGTAGATACATTATTGACTCATTAAGTAATTGATGATTGGGTAATTTTACTTGTAGTCCAGAAGTTTCAAGTTTACTTAGCACATTGTCTAATAGTACTAACCATTCCTTTATAAAAAGGATCGAAATATCATCCAAGAAGCAGCCTTGTAATAATTCCATTCATTTTATATTGAAAAATTGCAAAAGCTGTTGAAAATCCCAAAAATAAGTCTTTGGGTATACACCTTTGTGAGTGTTGATAGTCAGGTATTGCTTTGAGTCTAACTCCAGGATGATATGGCAATTTTACTAAAGTACTTGCATTCAGCCTGTATAGTAATCAGTTTTGCATTTGATACAGGTAGTCCTCAGGGTACGATGACAATTGGGATCGGGATTGCTGTTGCTAAGTGATGTAGTCATAAAGCGCAATGTAATGTGACTGCATCACTTAGCGACAGCAACCCTGGCTGTCCCGGTTGCCGTCATAACCACAAGTCGTGTGGGTTGGTAAGCAGAAAGCAGTGGGAGTCCCAGGTAAGGAGTGTGGGGGTGCCGCAAGGGGGTGGGGGAGACTCTGCAGGGCCAGCACAGGCCATGCATGAGGTGGAGGAGGCCTTAGAGGGCCAATGGATGGTGCGCAGGCAGGGGGCATGCTGCGGGCAGGAGCAACTTCCTGGAGCAACTTGTGACCTTCCCTGCCAGCTTCTCAATTGACTTTCTTGTGGGAAGCCAGCAGGGAAAGTTGCAAATGGTGATCATGTGACTGTGGCTCCCTGTAATGTTGTAATCATGGGCCGGGATCCCGAGCATGATTACATGATTACGGGGGTGCTCTGATGGCCAGAACCTCAGGGACTCATTCTACGTCCATTTTTTTGAGTGCTGATATAACTTTGAGTGGTTGCTGAATGAATGGACATAAGTCAAGGACTACCTGCAATGATTTGGTCCTGGTTCCACACAATGATTAACAATTACTTTGTAATCTCCACACACAGTCTAATAGATTTACCTTTTTGGAGAACAACTACAGTTGGAGCTTTCCAGTTGCTATGTTTCAGAAAGAAAATGTTGCTGTGCTGCTCCATTTCCCCTTCTGTTGATTTCCTAAGGGAGTAAGCTAAAGAGCGAGAAAGGTTTATGAAAAATGCCCCTGGCATCAGGATACACTTCAATAACAACTTTGAGCCCTTTCATGGTGCCTTAATCTTCTTTAAAAAAAAGGTTGTTTATCAAGAATGTGGTCCATTTTTTGTGGAAAAAAATAGGAACTTGCTTGATTGTAAATACTGTAAAGATCAATTTAACTTGATTTTTTAAATGTATTTTTTATTATTGAGAAGGAAAAAAAGCACATAGAAAGTGCTTTAACAAAAAAGTGGAAAAATACCACAAAGGAAAAAATGTTAATATGTCATTATAACAGTAAACAATTATAATTCTATATATACTTCTTATACAAATATTATTCATATATTTTTCTAATATATTATTCATATTCACATATATTTCTAATACATTTATATGACTATCATTTTTTTTAACCTACTGTATTTTGTACAAATGAGTCCCATGTTTCATTATACTTGTCCATACAAAGCCTACGTCTATAGGCAATCCACTCGTAAGTAGCAAGTGCAATCAGGTCTTCAATCCATTGAGTGAATGGGGCCATACATTTATCTTTCCAATGCTGCAATATCAGTCTTTTGGCCATAGTAAGGGCACAGAGAATCCATGTACCAGGTATATAGTTCAAAAGAATATTATCCTCTGAAAATGTTAGCTGTTGTCATTCAATCATATTTATATAGTCCACTACTTTCTCCCAAAACTTGCTAAGTATAGAACATTGTAAAATATATATGTTTTAAAGAAACATTAAGACCAATATAACTTGATTTGATGAAACCAATGTCTTCCTTAAAAGGATGGGCCTGTTCACCATCATATGGGACTGTTGCCTGGATTTCACCCAGCATAGGATTATTCTCTTTTGTATGTGAAGAGAGATGTAAGGATGATGTCTGGACATTTGCTTAAACAGTCCTTGTAAACAGAATCTGAAATTAATGATACAGATGCCCTTGTGTTAAGCAACATCTTTACTCAGTGCCCATTAATCTCCATGTAATGCATCATTTCCAGCACTGCTAGCATTCATAATGTTTAAGATTATCTCCTCAGTCTCTGAAAGAATTTTGTAAGATACACTGCTGAACACATATAGGTAGTCCTCATTTAGAGAGTGCCTCATTTAGTAACTGTTTGGAGTTACAACGGTGATGAAAAAGTAACTTTACCACAAATCCTCACATTTACAACTTTCGCAGGTCTATAAAGCAAAAGAAAGTTAAGTAAGATCATAAGCACAGTCGTGGTTTCACTTAGCAACTACTTCATTTAATGACTGAGTTGCGGGTCCCAATTGTGGTTGCTAAACGAGGACTACCTGTAATATGCCCTTACTCTGGGACACTGAAGTAATGTGGCTCTGTTTCCCCAAACTGTGGCAAGTCTTCTCTATAAAGTGGCAGGTCTGTGGTAAATATTCAACCCCACAGAATTAGAACACCTTATTTTGCTGTTAGTGGGATTTCCTACCCCTGGAGGCAGTGCTGTTGTCTATGGTGCCTTCAGTACAGTATCTCTCAACAGAAGAGATGCAGAAGTGGGGATAGTTTTTTAAAGTCAATAATATAGCCTGTAAGGCTTTCTCCTACATTGTGATTTCTGCCATAAAATCTAAAGTGCTTAGTAATAATGATAGACTGGGGTTTACAGTGCTGTGACAGGGCCATTGTAAGTCGCTGATATGAGAGCTCTGTGGGCTTTACAGAAACAGTGGGTTTTTAGCTTTAATCTATTGCACATTCTGGCATAATTTACAAAAGAAAAGGCCTGCTGTAGTCAACAAGACGAAGCTGAGGCATCCCCTTATAATTCTGTTGCTTTCTCAGTTACTCATCTATATTATATTAGCTATCTGATTTCATATCCCTCTGCCTATTTCAAAACCTGCTGTTCATTTGGCATTTTTCTTGCCATGTGTGGCTCTATTTTTCTTTGTAAGATATTAAGCAAAAATGTGTTTGCATAACAAGTTACTTAGTTTGTACATTCTCTTGCATCTCCTTCCTTAGGCTTAGGTTTTTTGCAGTCTCTAAGCCCCACAGTCTTGCTCCATATTTGTTGTCATACAAATTTAACTGCCTCTGTCTCTTTCAGCTTTAAACAATCCAGGCATATTTTATCTGTACCTGGTACTTTCTTGGTTTGCACCTGATCTGTATTTAACTTACTAATGGAGTAAATGCCTGACTATATTCTCTCTTTGCAAATGTTTATTATTTTGTAATATAAATTGTAAATATTTTCAGTATAAATTTCCACCTTCTTTTGTATCTATTAAATCTCTTCTGTGATTACTCTTCATTATTCCTTTTCCAGGGGTACCTTTTCCTGTCATTTGTCTAAAAAAATGCTTACTTTCTTTTCTTGTTAGTATTTTGCTTTCTTTGCTAACATATAAATTGAGATATCTGCCCTAGTCCTTTATTGCTTGATGTTGTAAATCTGCATTCAGTCATTATTTGTTCTTGTTGCTGAAGATCTTTATTTTCTATCTTTCTTTGACTATCATTATAATTTATTTTGAAAGTCACTTGGATCTTTTCCTCTTTGAAACATTGGGTATATTTTTTTCTAGTTTGTTTTTCATCATTTCTCTTATCTCTTTCCATAGAGCTCAAGTTCTGTTTCACATAAGTTAAGCATACTGAGTCTGTTCTGTACATAGATTTTAAATTAAGACGCTATGTCCTTCAGGTCAAAACTTGCTGGCACACTTACTCTCTTTATTGTTCCAAGTTTAACATATATTTGACACCAGTAATTCCACATTCTGCGCCTGAAGTGATTAGTTAACTGGATTGCATTTCTCCTGTTTCCTATTTTGTAGCCACATTGTTCCTGGTGTTGTACATCTGATTATGTTGATGTGTAGAGTTTGCATTTAGATAGCTTGAGGCAACACTTGTTCTGTAATTCCTATTGCCTATAATTCCATGTTCCTCCATTTCTCCAACCTTTGCATTCTAATCATGCACTACTAGTAACAAATCCTTTCTTAATGTTGCACTTAGCATATCTTGTAATCTGCTATAGAATTTCTCAGGGTCTTCCACAATTCCACATACCCAAGCAGTTTGGAAAATTATCCACAGGTCTTTATCTATTATTGAAAATATGCACAGGAATTTTCTTCAAATAACAATGCCCTGTATTGTTGAATACTCCCCCAGTTTCAAGTAGAAGTGACTTTTACAACAACACTGAAGATGAAGCAAAGGGTTGGAAAATGGACTGATTTCAACTATACAAGTCTCATATTGTTTAACCTAGTTTGGAAATCGAACAACATTAATCAAACAAATGCATGTTATTTTATATTAATTGACATAATTTATTCTGATCATACCATTTTTCATTAAACAGTTGATTATTCATACTCTAATATAGCTATGAAATATTTGCATTTAGTTAATTAACATCTTTTATGTAAAGTTAATATCATACTGAATTTGTAGTAGTTCTTGAGGGTAAAATATTAATACACAGGGAACATTTGGTACTTCAGAAGAACTATTGGTGTCTACTGTATTACTGAAGGGACCTCTGTATAGCATGTGTAGCATTAACAGTACAGGCTGGAATTTTAATTGCACAAATAGTTCTGATTTGACATTCCAGACATAGAAATGGATTTGCATTCCTTGTAAGTAAGTTATGGAACTGTTGACATAACTGTATATTTGAAATCTTGAGAAGGACATCAGTTGAGATAAATTAGGAATGTTATGTTCTTTTTTGGATTAGTAAAATGGAAGAAAAATACAGCTTCTCCTGAAAAGATACTGCTGATATTGGAACAAAGGCGTTAATGAAGCTGTCAAGTCTCCATTAATTATTCCATCCCGGTTCACAAGCCATCTAAGCCACTAACCACCACTTCATCTTGCAGTGGTCAGTTCTTCATTAAATGTTGAATGTAGCAATACTTATATACACTAATTGAGCTGATTCAGATTCAAGTAGAAAGATGGAAAGTTGTGCAGTGTGAGATGTATTGTTGTTAATTAGTTGAATCAGGAACATATACTGAAAGCGCGTTGCTAGCAAAAGGAGTATGTTAGTGCAGCATCAGCTAGGCAGTATTTCATATATTAGAGTTTTTTAAAATATGAACACCCTTGTTGATATACGTAGTGATTTTAATCAGTTAAGAGACTATAGCTGACAATCTCTTTTATTAATATTTGTTTATGAAACAGGCATATACAAACTATATTTCTTTTTCTACTCCCAACTTTTTGATACAGCTCTAACGTTTTAGAAAAGGTTGTGTTGGGACTTCAGAGATTCCAACAAAACCTCTGCTGAGTGCTGGGCAAAGCCCCTGACCTTTGGCTCCTTCCCATGCTATGACTATATTTCTGCCACTGTGTGGTTGGTTACCTGCCAAACTATCCTTTTGCCTTTTACTTAAAAAAAAAAAATGCTGCCACTTTTTACTACAAGGGAAAGTTCATGGCCTCTTCCTTTGCTGTTTATCTTTAGAAAGTTATTGCTGCTTCCCACCAAGCAGCATGGAATGGTTGTGGAATATCCTGTTGCTCTATTTTCCAGTAAGGTTCTCAGTTTAATTTAGGTGTGAGAGAGGATTGAATGGAATGTGGGGATACAATTTGTTTGCTAAGATGTGTATTAATTTATGTTAGGGATAGGGATGCATGGAATTGATCAATTGCAATTAATAATCAGTTTATAGCAGTTGGAAGAGTTTGGACTACATTTCCAGGAGCTTCAATTTTAAGTCCCTGCGTTGATATGTAGAAGCAGTTATATTTAACTGGATAATTAAGTATGTATGATATAACTAATTAAAATCAATTAACTGAATCAAAACATTGGAGATGGGAGAATTTTAAGGAATTTTGAGGAGTCAGCCTCCTAGAATGGCAGTCCAAACCCTTGTCTTCAAAAAGGTTGCAATCTTCTCGTGGATAACTTAAGTAATAACCAAAGGGGGAAAAAAAGGTCACACACATTGCTTAGTGCTTACTAAAAGCATTAAAACGTATTCTCTTTGCTTTAGAGGCAGAATATAAACATCTTTCTTACACTTATTTAATATATTGTATTTGTTAGGACTTAATTTCCTTTTGGCTTCATGCCAGGACTTTTTCCCCTTTCAGCATTAGGCTTGTGTCCTGAATCTTGGAAATTCATAGAAACCATACTTCCATAAAATAATACTGATTCTCCCCCCCCCCAATACATTAAGTAAGGCAACCAGTACTGCCTAATGAAATTCATCATCAAGTCACACATGGAAATAAGTTGGCAGAGCTTCTATTGGAATTGTAAGGTCTTTTTCATCAGTGAGGTATCTTGAAAAATCAACATTTTAACCCCTTTTACATAGATTTGGGGATATATTCTTTCTCTGTTTAAATTGTTTTCTGCAGCTATTAACTGCCATAATAATACTATAGAATACAGATAATTGTTTAAGGCTTCCAAGCCCAACCCATTCACCCCTTTTCTGAGTTGCCCAGATCTCTCTTGCTGTTTTATCATCAATGTGCTATTCTTTAAAAAAAATCACTCTAATTCTGTTTAGAAAATTCATGTGTATCTCATTTGCTAGAATTTCAGACTTAAATTGGATCCATATCCAAACAAACATCCAACTGTGGACACCATTTATTATTATTGTATTGCTTGTACATCAGATGGTAAAACTCATCATTCTTAATTGTTTTTAGACAATGAAGTAAAACCTAGCGAGTTCCATTACATTTTCTTTCATGTATTAATATATTCCCTTTTGAATATATTAATACATTTGCTTTTGAAAAGGGGTGAATGGGTTGGGCTTGGAAGCCTTAAACAATGATCTGTATTCTATAGTATTATTATGACAGTTAATTTTTTGGATGAATGGGGATTAATGTCCTATAAGCTTTTTCTTAGTTCAGCAATGGCATTTCAAGCAATTGTTTCATTAATAGCCTTAAAAGAAAAATTCCAAGTCTTGTTTCAACCATTTTTCTTCATAGCATCACAGTCTTCTCCTATTTCTGGGATAGGAAAGGAGAAAGAAATATTAAGCAAAAGGAATTAAAAGCATGAGATAAATCTAGTTTAAACCAACACTATTTGCTGTACCACTCTATATTTCTATCTTGGCAAACTATCCTTGCTTCCACAGCTTCTATACTGTGATTCCTACATTGCCTTTTGTTGCTGAACTCCTAACCACTTTGTTTTTGACAATCTCAAATTCACTTCCATATACTTCTTTTGTACTGATCATTCAGATCTCTATTCAGTCTCAGCTCATTTTTGACTTACATCTTTTTGTTTCATGATGCAATCTTCCTGAGTAACTCATTCCCACTATATTCAACTTACTTCTGTGTTTTTACTGATAAATGCACATAACAAATTGGGCAGATTCAGATTCTTATTTCTAGCTGTTTTTTACAATTTTTTTTGACAACTCTTATTCCCTGTATCAGACCACTTACCACCCCTTACCTTAACATTGCTATTTGCATATTTTAAAATATTGTCGTCCATTTTCCCATCTTTATTGGACATTCTACCAATATACACATATACTTGTAAAAATAAATCCATACATTAGGAAAATGATCACTATTGGGCCATCTGTCAGTATAAAATTCTAACAGGAATGGGCATAGACTTCCTGATGTTACTGTATAATCAATAAGAAGGGTTTCACACCTGCCCAGTGGAAGTATTCAGCAGGATAATTGCAATTTGTGGACCATTTCAGTGCAGATAAGTTTAGTCTGTTGAAGGTTTGCAGCATATGCAGCCCCTTAAAATCTCCAGTTCTATCTTTATCCTCCCTAACAAATAAAGAAGGCACAATCTGTAGATCTGGATGGTATTGGTGGAATGTAGAATGCTCTGCCTTAGTTCAAATGCCATTAGCCTGAGAGCATAGACAGATAGGCAGTATATAAACATTTATCAATAACAAGATCACATTGATAAAATGAATTATGACTGCTTGCACATATTGTTCCAAACATTTAATTTGAAATGATATTAAGATTCAGTGAAATGTGTAAATGTAAGCCCCCATACAATCTACCATGTCCCCAGGCCAGGCACTGCAGCAGAGTTTTGAACCCATCTATATAGATTGTGAGCTTCCCAGGTTTCCTGAAGTAAGAGTATATTGAATTTAGAAATATATTCTATAAATGCAACGACTTTGGATCTCCACCCAGTAATATTCCAAGAGAACAGTGTCAGGGAACAGCCTCAGGCTGAGAGGGAATGAATCTTCTTGGGGGCAATTGTTGGAAGATATGACATTTTTACTGTAGGGCTGGGAGGATTACTTTGGGAGACATCATCCACTCCAGCAATGTTGAAAGCATATTTACTGGGGATCAAATTGAATATAAGGGCACTATGGCTTATATTGATACAGGGTAAATCTTGATCATTTGAAGGCTCATTGCTTGGCAAGGTAACTCTTGGGGCTCAAAAGGAACTGGTAGTACAGATCTGGAATGCCTGTAGCTTGATAAACACTATGAAGCAGGACTCATTGGCCAGGATTGACTCAGGGCCTGTTACAGGCAAATCAAATTCCTTCATATTCTCATCCCTATGTACCCTGAGATCCTGAACTCTGAAGCAACCAGGTACTGGGGTGTTGAATTTGTAGGTGGTCTCCAGTTTATTTATATCATCCTATCAGGCTGAGTATTTCCAGTTTATGTCTAGGGAGACTCCCTACCTAAGGGGTTCCCAGGTGAACCTCTGTTGGAATTAGTCGGGCTTCTTTCTTTTGAAGGGGTGCTCTGCAGCTCTTTCATTGAATAAAAGGGTCAGTGAAGTGTACTTGTGTTGTTAAGTCCGTAAGTAGAACAGAGTATTTCTCCATGCAGTTGGGTTGTATTGGCAGTTCTTGCTGGTCAGCTGCATGGGGCCTGATGGAATGACTACTGTCTATTTTCCTACATTCTAGGTTTTGGCTATTATGTTTTCTCCTGTTATATACCGAAGAACTTAGTCCACAGACTTGATGTGATGATGATGTATGGTTTAATATGTCAGCATTTTGTTGTGCCTCTGTTATTAATTGGCGCTGACTGACTCTAGTCATTTAATGGCTTTACCCAGCTGATAAAATTAGTTGTAAAATAAAACAAAACTAATAATACAAATAGGTATAAATAAACAATTTGGAGCAGTTCCTTGTAACAGCTACTGTCTCACCACTGTTTTGGCTCCTCCCCCTTCTCTGAGACAGAATATTATATTTTAAAACTGAACATGCATTTGGTAATGAAGCATATGTTACTATGTCAAGTTTCATATCTTACATCTGTCATCATTTATGTTGGAATGTATAAAAGTATTTCCAGTGCCAATTATAAATCTTATTTACATGCATTGCTTTCTATTATTTTTGCCAAGTGTTGTGTGTGCTTTTTTGTGCAGTCATAAACACAGTTGGTCTAAATATTTTGTCAGAACCATTTTGAATTTCATTTGATTTCCTCTGGGACTAGATTTACAAACCATCTTTCACTTGTTAAGAATCAGAAAAATGCAATCTGAACAGAAGGCCTAGAAACAGCATATGGAGATTTTACCTAAGAATTTCACTGCTCTTGGTCATACAAGCATGAAGAACCTATGGCTCCTTTGATCCTAGTATCAAAATCTTGCATCATAAAATACAAAAGATTTGGCTTTGACAACATACAAAAGTTGAGTCACCTCCAAAACTTCTAATTTTAAAACCAACTTTTCTGTTTGTTGTTATAACTAAGTTTAAAAAAGATTTACAAACTGCATTAACTTTTCATCTATTGAAAATTCATTGCTTAGTAAAGTAACTGACACTTAAATTAATTTCTGGATAGATTATTCTGGATATTTACTTCTGGATATTCACATTATTTCTGTTTTCTTTTAGGTCATGTAACACAACATTCCAAAGTGTTATTACAAAGATGAAGCTCTCCAAAACTTCAGCCATCTTTGAATATACATTTTAAAGGACTTTTTTCCAAACTTAAAAATATTATTCTTTCTCTCATCATTGAATCAGTTAACTTTTGATGAAATCCAAGGACAATGAACTCATTTTCAATTTTGTGTCTTTTCCTTTTGTACAATGAAATCTTATTCTCATTTTGTTCATTGGGGAAAACCTAAACTAGTCCTTTATGGTGTTTTTTTTTTTTTTTAATCTTACCAACTTGCCCTCCATATTGATCTAAATTCTCTATGTCAAAGTTCCATGTAGTATGCCTCTATTAGTTTCAAGAACTGTTAAATATTTTGTTTAGCCTGATTTTTTTTTTTAAATTATTGCACAAGGATTTTTTTATTATTTGTAGAAAATGACTTTCGTCTATTTGAACTTCCTGCCTGACTACTGTAAATGGATCCTTACTCCAATATTTTAATGGTACTAATATGAGGCATTGCATTCATTGTTGCATAGCATTATTATCAAATGACTTGCACAAACAGTGTTTCAAGTGCCGGGGCCCAAGTCACAATATCCAAAATTGCCTTCTATGCGGAGGAGAAAATCAAGTTCTGTTTGTGGACAGCAAACAGATGAACTTACTTGCAGTTTTGGAAGTGAGGACTGATCATAGTGATAGCTGGGCTGGACTGTTTTGTTTGAAGAAAGGGAAGCTATGCAGCTTAATCTTTGGATTATTAATAATGATGTTAGTGACAGCATCTTATATTCTGACTGGAACTAAAGATGGTCTCTTGCTCATGCAGCCAACACTCCATTATGGAGTTTTTACCAGCAATTCAAATTTAACGGACAATGGCAACTTCTGTGATATGAAAGAACAGTTCCAAAAATCTAAAATGAATATTTCTTATGCAAAGGATTACCCCAGCATTAAAGTAATTATTGACACTATTGCTTCACACATTGAGTTCATAACAAGGCATCCTCCTGACTTGGAAGATCTGAAGAAACAAGAGATGCATGTAGGTATAAAAGAAGGCTATTTTGTGTTGTTAAACAGTTTACTGGATTGGAATATTTCCTTACATTGATTTGATGATGCTATTTTAAATAAATATGTTACTATTTATATGATTAGAGATCATAAAGATATATTTAATTTTATCCTTTCAGACATATAAGCACATCTTTTCTTGATATGTTCTTCAGATATTTCCCATTACATAGTACAATTAAGAGGAATTCTGTGGATAAGTATTTCCATTGGCTTGTTGTCTTAGCATGTCAGCTAGAGGCAGGCTAAAACATGAATATTGCAGCCTTGAAAAGTTCTTTATTTTATCTTCTGCATCTCTGGGAAATTCTGAGGCTGAGAATTACCCTAGTTGGATAGCTAGCACAATAGCCATGAGTGCTGCCTTATGATAATGGGGGTGCACAGATTATGCATTAGTGCCAAGAGAGTTTATCTATATGGCATGGGAAAGAAGTAAGAAATGTATGATTACATGATCTAATAAAAGAACTCATAATCTATAATATAAATATCTAACTTTGAAAGATAATTACTTTTAATTCTTTCAGTTATGCATAAAGGTCATTGAGGTATAAATCCCAAGTATAAACATTTATCACCACACTCTTTCTTATAATTTAATGGGCACAAAGGAGATAAAGAGATGGCTGCTACTATATAGACAGATAGTAAAATAACTGGTTACGCAGTGAATTGTCAAGAGGAAATTTTAGATGCTAGGAAATGTGGAGAGTGGTTGGATGTGCTGAGTGTGTGGAATCTTGTTAGAGTTGCAGTTGTGTAGCTCAGTCTTCACCAAGGAAAGGAATTCTGGAAGTTGAGGCACAATACATCTCTAGAACACCAAGACTTGTATGACTACATTAAAATGGCTGCCATGCAAAATTAATGTCATTTGTCTCTGGATATTCCTTCTGCCAGGACTTTATAACTTACATAGGTGAACGAAATTCAATCTCTCATAGGTATAAATAATGAGAAAAATTGAGTTTTTATATGGAAGAGTGTATAATTATGTGATTCATATTAGATAATTATATTAATCCTTCCTGATTTTAAAAACTGGCTAAAGTATATTTGTCTCCATGTCCACCTCTCTGTGTCCTCTTGGTTCTGTATTTCTGTAGTATCGGGCAGTTAAACATTAAACTAGTAGAATATGCAAATGATTGAACTATTATAATAAGAAATATTGCCATAGTACTTTAACAAAAACTTTTATTTTCTCTATTGCAGATGTTTTCAGTAATTCCTAACAAGTTTCTCCCAAACAGCAAGAATCCTTGCTGGTATGAAGAATACACAGGAAACAATACTAGAAATCCTTATGCTACAAACTCCTATGCCTTGTATTCCAAACGTTTTCGTACAATATTTGACTATCTTCGAAAGGTATTTTGGAATCATTTGTATCATTATGATGGCAAATACTACCGGCTACGCTGTCTTCCTCATTTTTATATAATTGGCCAACCAAAATGTGGAACAACAGATCTTTATGATAGGCTCAGATTACATCCTGATGTGAAATTTTCAGCAATTAAAGAGCCTCACTGGTGGACCAGAAAACGTTTTGGTGAGTAAACATGCTGTTCAGTAGTTTAGAGTTGTATTAGCTTAAATGAATGTTTAACCATCCTTAGGAAGCAGTAGTCAGTAATTTTGAAGTTTTTCAGCTCCTGGAAAGCAATAAACGATGCAGGAAAATAATCAAGAGATCCGGCTTTATTGTCTGAATCTGTTCCAAGTTGCCTTATTTTATTCCACATAGCAAACCCAAGCTAGCAGTTAAGTATGGAAAATCCTACCAGTTGGCATTTTTATGGATAAGTATATGGCACCAACAATATCATTACCTTGAATTATTTGCCCAGTGCAAAATGTGTTGATGTAAGCAGCAGTCTTTGTCTTAGTTTATTAAAGCTTAGAATGATTTTTAGCTACACAAGTTGTGTACAGAGTAGTTTAATAAAACATCTTAAAGTATCATTTAAAACAGTCAGAAGGACTGTCAACCGTAAATTGGCAGAAGCTGCCAAAAAGCGGTTAAAATGGATTGCACTTAATGTTTATTTGCTGATGTTATTTCAGACACTTGTTCCAATTTAGGGTAGAGGTTGATATAGAAATTCAGTTCTTGTTATTCTTTCAGGCAATATCCTTTTGCCAATTCATATTGAATAAATTATGTGCATTGTACTCCAGAGTTTTAATTACATTTATATCTTACCGTTCTCTGAGGAGCTCACACTAACATATAGTGGGATTCTCTTTGTTTTTATAAATGCAACAAAGCTGTGGGGTAGGTTAAGCTACAAGGTAATGACTGCTCCAAGTTCACCAAATAAGCTTCATGGCTGAGTGGGGATTTTATCTCAGGTCTTATCAACTGTCTTCCAGCACAAGTGAGCAAACAGTTTTTTTAGTTCTCTAGGTATTGAAATAAATACCTTGGTGTTAGCACTGAACAGTGACATGGCCAAGTTTGCTAATGGGCCAATTATTCAAAGAAGTAAAAACAAAAATGGGATTAAGGCTTCTCTGAGGGGATCTTTCCAAACAGGGGAAAATAGGCAATGCAGTGGCAAATATGGTTCAGCACAAGTAAGCATAGAATTACATCCTAACTTTGCATAACCACTATTCTATCACAATGCCAACATTGGAAATATTGCATGCAGTTGCAATCAGCACATTTCAAAAGGGATATCACAGAACTAAAAAAGGGCAATCAAAATAATTATGGAGTTGAATTGATTCCTAAAAGGAAAGACTTTCAAATTTTAAAAAAGACAAGTGAAAGGGGTATGATAGAAGTAGATAAAAATGTTGCCTGGTGTGGAGAAAGTAAATACATTTTTTCCTCTAACAGTGCTAGACTTCTGAAGATAAGTGCCTGGAAATTTAGGAAATAACTATATTTTGCCTGAAGGAGGTGATGCTATTATCGTGCCCAACAGCTGTTAGCCACTGTGGGGAAAAGGATGTAAGGTTTGAGAAGCCTTTGGTTTTACCCAGTAGGTCACTTCTTATAATCTTTTGTTGAGATATACAGCGATGTTCCATAAGCACAATAGAGGAAGGTAAATTGTGGGTGCTTTTCTACTGCTGCCTGAATTGATTGTTGGCCTATGTTCAGAGCTTAGGCCATTAGTTGCCGCCCAACTGCAGAATTCTGTTGCCAGGCCAGTAGTTATGCTGTCAGAGTCTGCACACCCAAAGTTCAGTAAATCCTCTGGAGTCCAAAGAGTTCCATCAAAGATTTCTTTATTCAGGAGAAGCATACAGCACCATAGTTTGTTGAGTCTAATTCTACAAAGCAAACCCTTGTCCTTTTAAGCCCAAATTCCGCCCCCCCTTTCTAGCTTTTCTTTCCCACTTGAAATTCTTCGCGCCTTGCCCCGGTTCTCACACCTCTTGGCCTTGGTTGCCTGTGTCAAGATAAAGATAACGGCACCTGGCCTTCTCTCCCCGCTTTTTATGGCAGGTCAAGCAAGCGGTTTAGAATAACATTCCCACCATTCCACTATTCACCCATTGATATATACTTAGCAATAAAAATAAAAGCAATAAAAAAACAATTGAAGGTTCTGGCTTGCGTAGATCCTGACATATGCTGCATATAAATAATATAAGCACATAGATTGGTCATATAGCATGTGTTTTTTCTGGGGATATGGGGGATTTTGGAATAAGAAAATCACATGTAATTACTTTGCCTAGATCAGCCTTTCTCAACTTTTTTACCCTGGAAGAACTCTTGAAATAATTTTCAGGTCTCAGGAAACCCCTGCATAAAAATTGCAAAAAATAAGAAAAAAATTCACAATATAATTTACTTCTGACCTACACAATCCATGTTTTGTAACATTTATTGCAACAGCAAGCTGGTAGGCTGGCAGCTAAATTGTGGCTTGTGAAAATTCCTAGCATTGTGCAAGTGCAAAATTTATAATTACAATCACAATCTCTCATGGAACCCCTAGGGACCTCTCAGGGAACACCAGCATTCTGCTGAACCTCAGCTGAGAAAGGCTGGCCTCAGTGGCTTCGCTGTAGAGCATTGTTTCATGAAACCTGACTTCCCAATCGCTGCAACTAACACTTGGTGTTAGTTATCTGATGAAGCAATTATAATTCTTGTATATAGGATGAAGTTTATGACTCACAAAATGTTTTGCAATGGGCATAGATAATTTGATATGTCCCAATTTTCAGATTCAACTCAGTTTTGGAATTGCAGTTCATGTGCTGGTGAATGTCCTATGAG